>NC_143095.1:10012500-10327232 GCF_061535455.1 Colias philodice | reverse complement strand
AACGACCAAAGCATCATAAGAATAGAAAACATAAAAAGCCAACAACCGAGCAAGTTTACGAAGATGATAGTGAGGAGTCATTTGAAGAATATGATGAGAAAACAACAAGACGTAAAGATAAGTCGAGAAGTAATTACGAATTTAAAATTGTGTACGAACCGACCGAGCCAGAATCGGATAAACAATATGAAGATCATAGTACACAGATTGTTGATAAAGATAAATTCGTGGAAAATATTGTGGATGATTTGAAAGTTTATTACAATGAAGCTGTTATTAAAGACTGTTATTGCTCGTCATGTTCCTTCAAGAAGGGACTCCAAATAATTTCTATTGTTTATTTATTACAATGGCTTGCATAAAATCTATAATTATCATTATTGTAAACATTAAAAATCTCTCGATTTATTTTTGATCCTTCCATCCTGTTCCATGCATACCTAGATGGTACAGAGTACAGACAGGTACGAAAATTTTCGAAAGCACGAGTCACGACATACCTAGACCTAATCATATTATAAAATATGTAGATTTTACAAAACGTTTTGTATTACTTATACCTATTTAGTTTTATTATTAGGTAGGTATTTCGATTTACACTCAAACTCAAAACGTGCAGTTAAACCCAGATCGCACTTACCTAGATACCTAAGGTGTATTGGGGTAATTCCGGGGTAATTCCGGCCACGGGGTAAATACGTATAAGTTCAATTAATAAGTATCTAGTGATAGATTAAGCAAATATGTATGCTAATAATATCAAACCTATATATCTTCATGCCCTTACTTCACGATACTTACGATAAAGCGATGCTCTGAAGTGGTATTCACAATCTTCCGAAATTACCCCTCATTCGAAATTCCCCCAATGCACTATACTCAGTTAAAAGTTGTCATTTTTTTAATGAACGTAATTATTATATCAGGCAGTGGTTAGGATTTCAATTTTAAATTTAAAAGTCTCAGGTTTGAGATCAGATCAGTGTGCAAGAAATAAATTGATTTTTCAATTTATCCGCATTGTTTTTATCGCCGTCAGTCGTCAGTCGTCACCACTGATTGGAATGAGAAAGGAAGACATTGTAAAGAAACCGTTATTTTCAAAATCAAAGTTCGTATTTTATTTGCCATGGTTATGGATCATGGCCATAGCCCTCATAGGTGATAGGAGGCCTGTATGAATGGGCTCATGATGAATGAAAAGTTAATTTGTTGCGGTGGAATAATAAAAAGAAATCAGAAAATAAATTGTGAACATGGTAAATACATAATATTGTGATTAGACTGTTTAATAATACAATTAATGTAGAAAAAAGTAATTACAATAAATATATATTAAGTATACACGTTAAAATTTTAATAATAAAAAAAATATTATTTCTTTTTTCATGTATAATGAACATAAAAACTGTGTAAAAACCTGAAAATAGTGTGTAACCTCTGCGGCATACCTATTCACGAGGGTTTTATTTTTTATGGCAATACATTCACGTCCTTCATTCGAACTTTTAGTGTCAAATCACAGGTCAAATTTGTTTTGACTTTTCAGGTCAAATTTGTTTGATCTTTTGTTTCAACAACTAAAACACGACTAAAACTTTCAGCGAGTTTCATTTATATTTTTTTTTTATGTACGTAACAGTATAAATCTATAAATTTTACCCTGTGTTTCTTTAATTTTCCGATTATATTATAAACAAAACCCAAAAATGAGTAGACATTTAAAAGCATTAATTGGACCATCTATACTTAATTCGGATTTATCTAAACTTTATGAAGAATCGCAGAAATTGTTAGACAATGGAGCTGATTATTTACATTTAGATGTAATGGATGGACAATTTGTACCTAACCTTACTTTTGGCCATCCCGTTGTAAAATGCCTCCGAAGCAGAATCCAAGATGCATTTTTTGAAACTCATATGATGGTTGCTAACCCTGAACAGGTAAAAACAAAATTAAAAGTACCAATAAACGTTAAAATTCTACAATTACTAAAGCAGTAAGCTTTTACACATATACTTAACATACCCTTTTTTTAATAATTTGGTAACATAACCTAGGATTTAAGTATTTTGATAAATATATTAAATTTCTATATTCAAAAAAATACATTACACCAAGATAAAACCATAAAGCAAGATAAAAACAAGAAAAAATATTATTAAATTGTCCCCAACAGAGCTGCGGCCATGTTTTTCAATTCAACAAACAGGCATCTATGTAATTTATGAAAAAACATTGAATTTATTTAAACTTACAGTGGATATCACCAATTGCTGATGCTGGGGTAAATCAATATACATTCCATATAGAGCCGGTAGACAATGTAGAACAAATTTGCAGAAAAATCAAAGAAAATGGCATGAAGGTGAGATCATTCTATATTCATACCACAGACTAATAATAATATACTACATATACAATTCATACTATATTTACTACTATTTTATGTGACTGTTTGTAGTTCAATAAGAACAGCATTAGTGTAACAATAGAGAAGAGCTATTACTTTTACTGAATTAAAATATATCAAAGAAAAATCAACTTAATTGACCTGTAACATATTTTTCAGGTTGGCGTAGCTATTAAACCAGGAACCCCAGTCTCAGAGGTGGTGAAATATATATCCATAGCAGATATGGTGCTTATTATGACGGTAGAACCTGGTTTCGGGGGCCAGAAGTTCATGGAGGACCAGATGGAGAAAGTTCGCTACTTGAGGGAACAATATCCTCTTTTGGATATAGAGGTGGATGGGGGGGTTGGACCCACTACTATAGGATGTTGTGCTAGTGTAAGTTTCTTGTTATAATTAAAAAAAAATAGCTTTGGAGTTTCATAGTAAGAAAATCTAAACTTTTTTCTTATAAAGTTAAACTAACATAGTATTACAATCATTGAGCAAGTGCTTTTCAGTTTTATTTATTTATTTCCATTCAATTTCTTAACTTTCTATTTGAAATACAAGCTTAGTTATATTTCATAGAAATACAATTACTTATGTAATATTTTCAATAATCAACTATAATGTTATGAGAATAAGTATTAAAATCTAATTTTATTTACAGGCTGGAGCAAATATGATTGTATCAGGGACTGCCGTCACTGGGTCAAAAGATCAAGCCGCAACTATCAAACTATTGAGAGATACAGTACAGAAGGCCATTCTAAAATAGCTCATACCAAAGTTACAACAAATTGAATATTATTGTTAAGTACTCAAAGTACACATTCCTATAAGTATTGTCTTCCATTTTGATAGGTTATGGTTGAATAAAAATTTTATTTTTTCATTTTTGTTTTTTTTTTTTTATTTAATCAAATTTACTTAAATCTATATTATTAGCTACTGAATTTGTATTGTCAACCTTTTGCACAGGATAAGTAGAACTGGTAGCAATTCCTGTATCTTTGAAGACCATAGGAGCGTTTTTAGGGTTTAATTTTGTTTGGAGGCTTGTGAGTGCAATTAATATTGCTTCTTCAGTACGGATTGTTCTGGAACCTTGATTTGGAAGAACGTTAACATAATGGTTAAAGAGTAAACTGGCGTCATTGACTTGAAGCTGTTCATCACTTTCTAATGCCGCTTCTATTCCATGGAGACCTCCAAACACTATTAAAGCATGGTTGTATCCCACCTGCTTTTCAGGCATATCATCTATTGGTGTCCCTTTATCTGATGTACCAACAGTAAGGTCATATCTGAAAAAAATCAGGACTTAAAATATACTTAGTTGCAGAACTGATAGAAAATACCCATCACATTTATTAACAACCCACTTCAATATTAATGAAGATTACCATGCATCTATACATTTTTCCTAGCAGTAAACAGACATGGTCTTAACACAAAACCATTTAAACACAGTCTAACTTTAAACCAGGGATCTGTCACTTTAATAGTTGTCTATGTTAAATACGACAAAAGCAGATTAAAGAGAACCCGCGCATAAAGATAAACCCTGTCTAAAGTTGTTTGCGGTAAGACAGACAATTTCTAATTACTATTAGAAAATAGAAAGGATTTACTTACCCATCTTTATATGGGCACTGTGTGAAAACTTGACTCAAACTGTTGGCTATCCTCACTGTATAGCCCCAATATACACCTGTCTCAGCTCTCGGTGTTGCCAGACTGACAATCTTCCCTTTTAACTTCTTACTACCCTCGGGTGTTGGCAACATTCGAACAGTAACCCTTATTCCAGGACTGAGTAACTTATCCGTTGATACATCTTTCAATAAACCCACGTTAACCTGTGATCCTTTACCTGGCTTTACTTTCTTGTTCATTGTTATTCCTTCTCTGGAAAAAAAATGTTTTAATAGGTATATATCTTATCTTCACATAAAATGTATGAGGTGGTATTGTTTTGAATTATAGCAACAAAAAATACTAACCTAAATTTAAAATCATTAGACATTCTCAAATGATGAGGTGCATCAAGAGGATTTAGAAGCCCAGCAAACTCCAAATCTTTATGAATAGGGAAAAAATGTTTTCGTAAATATTGTGGGCATTCTAAATATTGTAAAATCCTTGCAAGTTGTACGCAACTTTTTCGTGCGACTATAACACCATCTCCATCATCTAGTTTAGATTTTTTCGTGTTCAATTGGTCCCCTATATCATCGAATACTATCACCTCGTCCACGCAAAACACACAAGCTGCCCGAGCTATTTGACCAGCTAAATATGTTCGTAATTCCGCAGATTGAGCATTTTCCAATATAGAACCCGGCACTGCTATACTAACAGTTGAAATCTCAGCATACTTTTTCTCTTTCTCTGTTTCCTCCTTAACTTTTTCTTCCAATTCTTTCTCTAATAACACTCTTTTTTCCCTCTTCACAATCTTCTCTTCATTTCGCTGACGCTTGAGAGCTTTTCTTTCCTGATTTATTTCGCGCCAACTTTTACCTGGTGGCTTTGTAGGCACTATAGGTTCAGACATTATTGATAAAACTAGTTTTAATTGTTAGTTTTTAATTAATGTATCGATATAAAATAATATATAAAAGAAAAACGCATGGATATCACAGAGCAAGTAATATAGATGGATATCAACAGATATCAGCATGCAAGTTTGACTTTGACAATTGACATCCGACATGTGTTATGACATAAGACATAAGAATAATAAGACATGGACGTTTAAAAAAAGATAAGAATTATGATTTAGGAATGTCATTAGTTTTCAAGTGAATTTTGGTGTTTTATTATAATATTATGATAAAATCTGATAGACGTAAATACCTATGTACAATTAATATGAACTATAAAGCCATTTATAACTTCTTATATAGTTGATGTCACGTCTGACGTCAACAGCTATATTGTCATTTGTCAAATTTCCTCCATGTGGGATGTGTCAACTGTCAAATAAATGTGTTTGTAATTTGTATTGCGTGCCTAAAATTAATTTCTTTCGATTATTCTGAATTTATTTACTGTTTGTATTCAACCGATAATCAATCGCTCTTTTACTTCGCATTTAAGGTAAGTGGCATATTTATTACTTATAAGATCTGTATGCAACCAGATAGTTTATTAAATATTAGATATTTATTAATTAATAATGTTCCGGTTGTTCCCGTTAGCCGCTGTACATACATTAAGTAGGTACTTATTTTGTTATTTATTGGAAAGGTACTGAAAGAAATAATATAACTACATACGTAATATCTGTCTGTGTTCAAGTATTCTATATTTATTAGTTATCAGCTTTCTAACCTGTTTTTGCGTAGATTTTCTATATGAGTTTCGCTTTTCCAATAAGATCGCAAACATCGCTCTCTAAAAGTTTTATTAATTTCACCTATGTTATTAAAACAATCTAAACAAAATATATACTAGCAATGAAAAGATTAATTTTTAAACTTTACCTTGCAATTAAGTAATTTTTTAATTTGAATTTCCTATATTCCATTAGGTCTAGGTGTGTATTTAGCTTGATTATCATTAAAGACTATGTTAGTGATAATGTATGTACCTATTTCAAAAAACAATATACATATTTTTCTATTTTAAAGCAGCAAATTTGTATTTATTTAAATTCATTGCAATTTAAACTGTAATTGAGATTTTAAGAATAGAAAACATTTGATTGAGTTTTTCGATTCTTTAAAAAAGCTTATTTATAAAGCATTCAAATGCTATAAAATGTAAAAATATAATTTAACCGTACTTGATAAGTAGTACTAAAAAGGTCAAATTATATTGTTATTTTCTTCATCTTGTTGTTGTGTCAGTGACATTGCGGTAATAACAATTACGTCAGTATTTTCATCATTTAAAATATGGTAAGGGCTGTCACTCAAGACATTTTTAATAAAAATATCCAACACTCCCTATAAAATACTATTTTAATGCATGTATAGAGTGAATATAATCATCCAAACTGTAAATTTACAAACTGATGAGTAAAAATTAAAATAGCCATATAATATAATAAAATCCATTAAAGTAAGAGCTAACTTCAACAGATTTATTATCTTCCTATCTTTTATTATTACCTAATTAAAATAACATGACTTTTTTTATCTTGACTTAGTTATTTTTTGACAACCCTAATTTATTTATTATTTTGTTATCAGAACCCCTGTAAAAGGTCAAGTGATATTGAACTTGCTGTTATATTTAGAGATCAGTTGAAATTTATCAATTGAACTATCAACATGGCTGCTAATGGAAAATTGGGTAAGCATACATTTTTTAAATAATTTAAGTAATTTAAAATGACGCAATATAATTTTCATTAATAATTTGTTATTATTTAAAATAACATAACTTGTATAATATTGTGATTTATGATAGCGTCAGGTGTAACATAAATGCCGTAAAGTTGAACTTATAAAAAATGGATCGTTAATTATCAACCCTTATGCAACAAAAAAAATGCTGATATTATAAAAAATTGTTCTCATTCTCTTCTGTATAAAGAATTCTAAAAATTGATAAAATATTTTACTCTATTTTTACAAAAAATGAATTCACTTATCGATTAGTCTAGTTGTATAAATTGGAAATAGCATATTATGATAATGAACCAAGTTTTTATAAGACTTGCATAGTAGCATGTAAAATAATGAAACCCAATAACAACTTTCCAATGTTTAGTACAACAAATTTCATAACTAATTGAGTCAATGACCTTAATTAATTTACTAGTACATGTACAATGAGCAGTCACAAAAAACAGTAGTAGTTTTTATTGTTTGTAATACATGTGAAAATAATTATGTATATTGTATACGATTGACTAGCTGTTGATTTACTGCATCTTTTTTTCCGTTCACATATAATCAAAAGTATTTGATTAATATGTAATATAAACTTTGAAATGAGATAAGAATAAAAAATAATAAAAAAATACCGAAAATAAAACGCATCTCGAAAAAAATATTCCTATTTATCTTCCATTTCATTGTTCACAGCGCTTTTAAGCGTTTCGGACAAGACTGGTCTGTTGCCACTTGCAAAATACCTTTCCGAGATCGGTCTGAACCTCGTCGGTAGCGGAGGTACTGCAGCAGCTCTACGCAATGCTGGTCTGAAAGTGCTCGATGTGTCAGACATCACTGGGGCTCCGGAAATGCTGGGAGGACGAGTCAAGTCCTTGCATCCAGCTGTGCATGCCGGAATATTATCGAGGTTTGTAAAAGTTTGGGTATAGCTAAATACTGATCTGTTGGTAAAAAAAGACGGGTTGCACTCCGGGAGTGCCGGCAGAAGTGAAAACTTGATTATTAACGTTGAGCATGTTTGATAATTTGGAATGGTATCCGTCTTACGCTTTTTCGATCAGGTCACGTGTCCTGACGCGAGTTTAAGATTTTATACCCATTACAGAAAAAGTGCTCAACGCCGCTAAAGAAGTTTTCACTTCAATAATTACTTTGTTAATTGATGAGTCAAAAGCGGTCCTAGAAGAATTTTATACAGAAAATGTTATACTTCTTGTAGTTAAATAGTAAATACACATTAGGTGTGTTATCTTTATAATAACAAAATTTCACACGAATGGATATCTTATAGATGTTATGTTCCAGGCTCACCGACTCCGACCAAGCCGACATGAAACGCCAGAACTACGACATGATAAGCGTAGTAGTTTGCAACCTATACCCATTTGTGGAGACAGTTTCCAAACCAAACGTCACAATAGCTGATGCAGTAGAGAACATCGATATTGGAGGAGTGACGCTATTAAGAGCTGCGGCTAAGAACCATGATAGAGTGACTGTTATATGCGATCCGGCGGATTATAATGTGGTTATCGAGGAATTAAAGAAGAATACTGATCGGCAAACGTCTTTGGAGACTAGGTTTGTGTGAATTTGTATGTTTGTTTGTGTTAAGTAAATTGTCTATAGATTGTGTGTTAAAATTGAATTATGTTTGTTTGTGTGAAGTAAATTTTGTCTGATGTAAATTGCCTATATATGTGAACGTATTTATTATCCTGATGATGATAATAATTTTAGGTTAAGAACATCAAGTTTCATCAATTCCTGTTCAATATAGGGACTTGAAATATCAGTAGCAAACAAAAATTATAATCATTTTAAAACTTTTAATATTATATTTAAAAAAAATTGATTGAATTTTTCCTTTTTGTTTAGGCAAAGACTAGCTCTAAAGGCGTTCACACACACGTCGCAATACGACACAGCGATTTCGGATTACTTCCGTAAACAGTATTCCGCTGGACAGTCACAGTTAACACTCAGATATGGTAAGATTATGTTTTTTTCAATTAACTGCTTAGTGCTTGTTTACTGAATTATACAATAAATTTATAAAAAAAAAAATAAGAATATAAATAATAGTTCTGCTCTATTACCTGTATCTGATAGACATAGATGGCATACAAACTTTATCTTTTTGGGCACATTTCATAATATAACTTTGTTGTTTAATAGCTCTCTGATGGTTAAAATGGTAAGAGTCCCACCTAAAATGTAAATAATAGCTTTTTTAATTTTAAATGTGGCTTATCTTTTTGAACAAAGCTTATGATAATGTTTTATCAATGACTAGCAATGCCCTGCGGTTTCACCCGCATAGATAGCAATATCGTTACAGTGAAAAGTCTACTATAGGTCGGACTATAGGTTTAATTTTTAATCACATGAAAATCACCTTTACCCCGTCCCGCACTACGGCCTTTTTTTTTTTTGTTTTAGTGGGGAAATCTTTCATAGATATGTTATGGTTATGATCGGATTCCTACCGACCAAAACCCCACTGTGATCCGTCAAGACGCATATTGGTAGAATTCCTCCGTGACCCCCGCACTACGGCCTGCTCGAACAGTATACCTACTATTTTCTGTAGATTGACACTTAAAAATTCGTTATATCTTTTGAATGGAATATCCAATTCTTTTCATTTAAAAAGTATTTTGCTGGTATTGAAACAGTCTATAATAAAACATCATTTAATGGGATAAGGATTAATATATGTGTATGGATAACATGGTTTGATTACTGTCGGCACTTCTATTTACTTTGAAAACGTAAAAAAGTTGTTGTAGTAACATAACTACTGAAGATGGACATATGGTATCGCGGACTTTCTTGTAGATATTGATCCATTCTATAATACCGTAGAACATTTTTTTGTTCTATCTTCAATAGATTCCGCAGCGCACGCGACGACAGAAGTTTTATTGAGGATTTTTTTACACCTTGGGTTACATTATTGCATTTTTGGTAAGGATCTCTAATTTTTTTGAAAATGCAATATAGCCTATGTTGCTCAGTAAAGATGCAGCTTTCTAATGGTGAAAGAATTTTTGAAATCGGTCCAGTAGTTTATGCGTGAAAACCATACATACATACATACATACTTACATACATACTTACAAACTTTTCCTCTTTATAATATTAGTATAGATAAGCAACTTTTATTGGTGTGTTTGAAATGATGTTGTAAATCTGTTCTGGTGCTATTAATAAATCCTTTGATATTTAGACAACTTACAAATACATCATCTATTTTATAGGTATGAATCCCCACCAAAAGCCGGCCCAAGTGTTTACCACACAAGACAAACTTCCGCTAACAACCCTGAACGGTTCACCCGGCTTCATTAACCTGTGCGATGCGTTGAACGCATGGCAACTGGTATATGAGCTCAGTGCAGCACTGGGGTTGCCAGCTGCGACGAGTTTCAAGCACGTGTCGCCAGCTGGAGCGGCTGTAGGGTTGCCATTGTCACAAGAGGAGGTGAGATAAACTATTAAATAAATTTAATATGTTTTTACGACCACAATATAATTTACAAGTTGCATTTTTTTGCCAAATTTAATTAGACTTTCAAAAATTAGTTTAACGGTGTTACTTCAATCATATTTTATACCATAGTATTAGAAATCTAGACTGTTAATAAAAACCGGCCAAGTGCGAGTCGGGCTCGCGCACAAAGGGTTCCGTAGCAGCAAATATAATAAATTACAGTTAAATCAACCTATCTCAAAAACTATAAGAGATACTTTGATCAAACCAAAAATCGTTGAAAGAGTTAATTAGCATGCATCACCTCTATTTTTTTTAGAATTTTATACCCCGTAGTTATAAAAATAGAGGGGGGGGGACATACTTTTTACGACTTTGAGAGCTGATATCTCAAAAACCGTTCACTTTAAGAAAAATGTTTTTTAGAAAACTTTATATCATTTTAAAAGACCTTTCCATTGATACCCCACACGGGTATGTACATCGAAAAAAAAAATTTCATCCCTCAGTTACATGTATGGGGGGCCCCACCCCCAATTCTTTTTTTTACTATTTAGTGTCATATTTTTGTAGCGGTTCATACAACACATATTCCCATCAAATTTCATCACTGTAGTACTTATAGTTTCCGAGTAAATCGGCTGTGACAGACGGACAGACGGACAGACGGACAGACGGACATGACGAAACTATAAGGGTTCCGTTTTTGCCATTTTGGCTACGGAACCCTAAAAAAGTGAGACAAAAAAAATGTTTTTTTTTTTTTGAGTCATTAAACATTTAAAAAGAAGTCTCCAATCTAGCTATTAATAATATTGTATAATTTTTTTTTAATTACAGGCGTCAGTATGTATGGTCAGCGATTTACTGCCAAAATTGACTCCTCTAGCGTGCGCGTACGCAAGAGCACGTGGTGCGGATAGAATGAGTTCGTTCGGTGATTTCATTGCTATTTCCCATACTTGTGATGAAGTTACAGCCAAAATTATTAGTAGGGAGGTATCTGATGGTATTATAGCCCCGGGGTATAGTCAGGAAGCCTTGGATATACTGAAGAAGAAAAAGGGCGGCAATTATTGTGTTTTGCAGGTGGGTGTTGTGTAATTTATGTGAATTTATTGTAACTAACTCATTTTGTTATTATTGTTATAGTTAACCCATTGAGCCCTGAACCGATCGGTCTACGACACAATAGATTTTCTATTGTGTCTGTGATTCCGGGGCCTGAGTTACTATAGTATTTTTTGAACATTAATAATGCTTAAAATATTTTTTTGTTGTCATATTTAACTTAAGGTTTCTGTTATTATTCTTTTAACGACTAAAAATCTAAAAAACAGGTTCTATGTGTATCTATGTGCATCCATATAGGTTACAATTAGCTAAAAACATGAAAAATATTGAACTTTAAATGCATTCCGTCACAATTTTTTCAGATGGACCCAAGTTATACTCCAGAATTGATGGAACAGAAAACTATTTTCGGTCTCACACTAGAACAGCGCAGGAACGACGCTAAAATAACAGCAGAATTATTCAAGAATATTGTGACAAATAATAAGAATCTTCCGGAGAACGCTATGAGGGATTTGATAGTGGCAACTATCGCTTTGAAGTACACGCAGAGTAATTCTGTTTGTTTCGCTAAGGATGGCCAGGTATGTAATAAATATAACCTTATTTTTTGTAACCTATGCAGATGTTTATGTAATACTTTTTGTGTGATGAATTTATTGTTTTGAATTTAATTTTATATAATCTAAAAGATAATATTGATAACTCTAATCCATTGTAGATAAATATTATACTTTTTTTTACCTTGTGAATATTCTAAGAATAGATTAATGTAGTGCTGACCCAATATGAATTTTTACTCTTATATTTTGTTTAAAGTCATAAACCTAGGTTATATGAATTTTCTATTACAAACCGTATTAGCGATCCAAATTTGTATAATGTGGGTGGTAGAATGAATCGGTTCCGCACCATATATTTTTCGTTGTGTCTATTCTGAGTGTTAATTGCCAAATTATTGACCATACCATTTTGAGCTCTATGCAAATACCCTTACGACACAATATGCAATGCACGCGGCTGGCAGGCGGCAAGGCATTCTGAGCTCTGTGTATATACACTTACGGCACAATGTGCGTTGTCGCGGCAGGTGGTAGGCATCGGCGCGGGCCAGCAGTCGCGCATCCACTGCACGCGGCTGGCGGGCGGCAAGGCATTCTGAGCTCTGTGTATATACACTTACGGCACAATGTGCGTTGTCGCGGCAGGTGGTAGGCATCGGCGCGGGCCAGCAGTCGCGCATCCACTGCACGCGGCTGGCGGGCGGCAAGGCATTCTGAGCTCTGTGTATATACACTTACGGCACAATGTGCGTTGTCGCGGCAGGTGGTAGGCATCGGCGCGGGCCAGCAGTCGCGCATCCACTGCACGCGGCTGGCGGGCGGCAAGGCATTCTGAGCTCTGTGTATATACACTTACGGCACAATGTGCGTTGTCGCGGCAGGTGGTAGGCATCGGCGCGGGCCAGCAGTCGCGCATCCACTGCACGCGGCTGGCGGGCGGCAAGGCATTCTGAGCTCTGTGTATATACACTTACGGCACAATGTGCGTTGTCGCGGCAGGTGGTAGGCATCGGCGCGGGCCAGCAGTCGCGCATCCACTGCACGCGGCTGGCGGGCGGCAAGGCATTCTGAGCTCTGTGTATATACACTTACGGCACAATGTGCGTTGTCGCGGCAGGTGGTAGGCATCGGCGCGGGCCAGCAGTCGCGCATCCACTGCACGCGGCTGGCGGGCGGCAAGGCATTCTGAGCTCTGTGTATATACACTTACGGCACAATGTGCGTTGTCGCGGCAGGTGGTGGGCATCGGCGCGGGCCAGCAGTCGCGCATCCACTGCACGCGGCTGGCGGGCGGCAAGGCGGCGCTGTGGTGGCTAAGGCATCACCCACGTGTGCTGGCTATGCGCTTCAAGGCGGGCATCAGTCGCGCGATACAAGCCAACGCGATCGATAACTACGTGAGCGGCACTATTGGTAAGTTTTATGAAGTGCTTTTTTTCAAAATATTATGTGTGATGGAAAATTTAGAGGATTTTATAGGAGTGAATGGAAAATAATTGCTGTGTAACACGTTTTTTTTTATTTATTTAAGTTATTGTGTATATTAATGTATATTAATATTTAAGTTTCATTAAAAAATTAAATTTAAAAATGTTTGCATTAGGTGGTAATATATATACCAAAATGAATTCAACCTTATTCGAATGAATTCAATATCAATATCAATTCAATATAAATTTTGATATACCATCTGTGGTATTTACCACACCCCCGCTATGGGTGACCGGTTTTGTGTCGCCATTTGTGTATCTATTTATTATTACTAATCTCAACTATTGTATTTCTAAAATCAAATACACAGTCTACAATTCCATACTATATTCCAGGGTCAGACCTACCGCTAGACCAATGGAACGGTCTATTCGAGGGAGCTGCTCCGGCCCTTTTCACAGAAGCAGAGAAAAACGAATGGATCACCAAATTGGATAAAGTGGCGCTGGCTTCGGACGCTTTCTTCCCGTTCAGAGACAATATTGATAGGGCTGCGCAGGTTTGTGAATGGTTTTGTGTGATTTGATGGTTATTTTTAGGAAAAAAAATTAGGAAAGTTGTACTATCTTGTTTGGAAAGAATCGACCTGATAGTTGTACTGTTTTGTTTATATGATATTTGTATGTTCTATTAATAAATAAGGAATATAATTATATCCATTTTATGTAATAGTATTAGATAAAGGGCTTCTAAACAAAATGCTCTTGGAGATAGACAAAGGACATGTCAAGTCGAAGAAGTCTTTCACCAACCCACTTTAGCGTTATTAAATTATTTTTTTTTTTTAATAAATTTAAATTATATTATTTGTATGTATACAGGTTGGTGTGGAATACATCGGCAGTCCAGCTGGCTCTAACAACGATCAAGAAGTTATTGAAGCCTGCAATGAACACAAAATCACACAGGCACACACAAACCTAAGATTGTTCCACCATTGATATGAATAAATTAAAAAAAAAACTTTTTTTTTATGTAAATTTTGGTTATGTCAAGATATTATATAGATGTTAATATAATAATAAGAATTATTAAATGAAATCGAGACCTTCTTAAATGCAATTTTTTAAAAGTAAAATGCATTTGCATTATTCAAGACACTATTTTTTAGAAATTTAAGTATAACAACTATATAATTTTTATGAGTCTCTTATTCTCGAATAATCATGTTATATAGAATATTAAGTTGTTTCTTATTGTTCTTTAGCCTGTATTATTAATCGTGTAAAGGTATTTTGTTTGTATGAAATGTCTTCCAAGTAAATAATGAATTGTCTTTTGAAGAAAAACTAATAAAACGAAGTATTATAAATAAATAAATAAATAAATAAATAATAATACTAAGATTTATCTAACTATGAATTAAAATAAAGTATCTAAAATATCACTGCAATCTATATATATAAAACTCAAAGGTGACTGATATAGTGATCTATCAACGCACAGCCCAAACCACTGGACGTATCGGGCTGAAATTTGGCATGCAGGTAGATGTCATAACGTAGGCGTCCCCTAAGAAAGGATTTTAGAAAATTCATCCCCTAATAGGGAATGAAAGTTTGTACGATGAAAATTTAGCTTTTACTTCGACATTCCGTTCATGTTCTGTATAAGTTATAAGTGGAATAAATGTTTATTAAAATATTGTTTTTTTTTTTCACTGGGATTTTAACCTTAATTGAAATTTGAATGTGAAATAACTGGGTAAAAGTATTTCGTGTACAATCCTTTAATACCTATTTATACCTGGCAACCCAATAGTTGTGACTGGAAAAAAATAGGCAACCTAAAGTTTGCTTTCTATGGGCTTCATCTTGGGCTTCATACTTTCGATTGGTATAGAAATTGTTTAATAATGAAACCGGTGAAATGTTTAAAAATATTTCTTTTTTTTTTTCAATAATTAATTAATCTTATTCTGGACTGAAATTTGTTCGGCAATCCATTTGCAATATATTTATTGAGGTATATTCTCGGTGAAGGTCGTTTTATATCGGGATCCTATACCTACTATGTATTTATATTTATAACAGCGGGTGAAGCCCCGCGGGTGGAAAGCTAGTAGGTAATCTATACTAATATTTAAAAGCTGAAGAGTTTGTTTTTTTGTTTGAACGCGCTAATCTCAGGAACTACTGGTCCGATTTGGAAAATTCTTTCGGTGTTAGAGAGCCCATTTATCGAGGAAGGGAGCCGCGAAGCACAGCTAGTAATTAATATACTAATCCTAATCAAGCCATCCTCTCTGATAAAATAAGATAAGAAATAGAATTCTCTCCCTACTACATTTTTTCTGGTAAAAACATCATCAACTTCATCAACACTACGATTATATCGATATACGATTGTGATCGAATTTTCCTATCGATAAACTATCACGCATAAAACGGTAAGTCGGGCAAGTAGGTACCTGTACAACATCTCAACCACAACGTCAACATGGATATATAGACTATAGTAGGTACCAGGCTACCAGCTACAAGATTATAATTTATATTATAGAAGCTTTTATAGTCTATAACAGTATATTTAAACCTTATCTATAACTTATATAAGTGCTGCAACCTTTAACTTATTATACATACTTATTATCACAGCTTAATACCTACTTATAACTAAAATTATGTTCATTTAAATCTAAGTTTTAAACTAATTAATAATATGACCACAACCCGCAGTACGTGAGAGCGACTCGCGCTTAGCTAATTAAATTTTATATAAAGATTACACGTATGCGAACGAGCCACAGGGGATTTTTGTGACTCACGATTGTAAGGTTCTTTCCCGTGCATATCGCGCAATTCGCGGAATTAGTGATATCAACGAATAATTTTTTTCCCAAATTGAGTAGTAAAATTTTTCTTACAATATAAGAAGTAAACATATTGGTGATTATTTTCCGCGTTTCATAATTAGTGGAAACTAAAATGTTTCACATTTAAAAGTACGGTGTTCATTCATGTTTTCTTTTTTAGATATTAAATAGTTACATCTAAATCCACGATACAAAACCATATATTAATATATTTTCTTAAAAGTAAAAGATATTTTTAATGGCCAGTTAATTAAGTTATGCTATCTTAATAGGGTTCTGCACACCTATGACAAAATAAATACTAATACATACAATTCATTGTCTAGGTGGAACTACGTAAGTTTAAAATTTAAGCGTAAATGACGAAAGGAAAAATCTAAAATAATACGGCAACACGCGGGATTGCACTCTCCGTTCACACTGTCAATTTTGTCAAAACAAAGTCAGCGGTTCGGAAGTCAGAAGTGTTTGTTGGCGAGTCTTTTCTTAATTTTCAATTATTGTTACTTGTGTCAGTATTTAAAATTTAACATTAACTTGATAGTGTATTAAATGTGCAAATTGTCGAATGTGTGTTTAGTGTAAAAAGTGTTGTTACAATGTCGTCAAGTGAACCCGACACTAGCGAGTTATCAAACTCAGGCTCGCCGTTTTCTCAAGAGTCCTATTCACCGTATTCTTATAGCTCGCCTCTTGACCCTTTAACAAATGGATTAACTGATTTGACGTGTGACGATGGCGTACAGGGTAAGTTTTTGTTTGAATAAAAAGTTTGCGGAAGTTTGTGCATTTTATTATTTCCTGATCGACTCCTGCTTCGTGGATAGTTCACAAAGACTTTTAACGCAAGAAAATGATTAAGATATTGATTTTTGTTTTTTGCATAACATGCGTTTTACATGCACTTGTTACAATTTAATTCCTTTTGATTATTTTTTTTCTTACTTGAGAACTGATCCTTCAATGTAACACAGTAGTTTTTAACCAGGTATTTCTTTAGAAATTTGCGGCACGAATTAAGGGGGGGGGAGGGGAGGTAAAGGGAGGGGGGAGGTAAGAGGAGACCCCCTATAAAGTGGGGGGGTGAGGAAACCCCCCCTTCTATTTTTTTTTTATTTTTTTTGAGATTATATTTATACTAGCTTACCGCCCGCGGCTTCGCCCGCTTTGACTTAAACCTAATAAATTATATACTAAAACCTTCCTCTTGAATCACTCTATCTATTAAAAAAAACCGCATCAAAATCCGTTGCGTAGTTTGAAAGATTTAAGCATACAAAGGGACATAGGGATAGAGAAAGTGACTTTGTTTTATACTATGTAGTGAATAGTGATGTAGTTAGAAATATAACGAAGATTATGGGCTTTCTTGACTGCTCCGGCGCTGCAGAACGTGGCGCTTGCCCCCGTGTACCTCGTTGCAGGCAGGAGTCTTCACTCGCCTTCGTAGCTTCGGCTTTTTGGTCGCCTTTGGCGACCAGCCTCAGCCACTCCGGCTCGCTTGACTCTGCCTGCTCCTCAGCACACGCGGGCGCCACGCTCCTCCGCGCCTCCGACTTTTTAAATACACTCTAGTGTATGACAGACAAGTACCACGTGGAATCGGGGTGGACAGATTCGGTTCTGTGATTAACAATTTGTGTGCAATATACTTACATACAATAAAAACATTTTTTTTTAATAATTATTTTTCAAATCTTGTATACATGTTTGATACAATTTACAATGGCAATGAATGGATCCATTTTATTTTTTTCCACCCATCGTCTCTACATACTCTATATTATCACCGAAGTTTGCTGGGTGGTTATAGTTATCTTTTTTAAAAAATCTATTTACAACATGCCACTGGGACTCAAATGGGTCAGAGGCAACAAATGGGTTGTCTGGGTCTGAGTGATTAACTTTTTTATGAACATACCCATATTGCCCCAAACAATCATATTATGTTCGCCAATAACCCGTATGAATTGTTGTCCCCTCAGCAACATGCTTTTGAATGAACAATGGTTTTTAATATGTACATTAAGACATTTGTTATCTCTTTCAAACACAATTCTTGAAGTTTTGTCAATGTAACTCAAACAATTTTGAACATAATCTCAAAAATTAAAAAAAAGATTTCTCTGTAATTACACGTTTCCGCACGAAAAGCCGCTAATGTATGTTTCGGGGCATCATTATCGATCGACAAAAATTAAAATCGCGCCGAAATTCGTGCCGCACGTTTCTAAAGTCAACCCTTTAACCATTCATAGTAAGTTTAACTTATGTTCTTCATAATATGAAATACAAGGAGATTGTTATATTCATGAAAGTCATAAATTTAACACCTGCTTTTTATTTTATATATGCGTAACCTCTCACATTTAACTTGAAAATGGGAGTGTCATATCTAAGTAACCGACCGAAGTAGTCGACCGCCTCCTTGGTACAGTGGTTGACGCGTGAGCGTAGCACCGAGGGGTCCTGGGTTCGATTCCCGGTGGAGACGAAGAAAAAAAAATGTCTCGGTCTGGTAGGTCACAGAAGGCTGATCACCTACTTGTCCCTAAAGAAAATCGATCAGTGAAACAGATGTATAATGCATCTGCCCCTTACCCCACTTGGGGACACGGGACTTCACTTTACATATCTAAGTAAATATAACGGGAATAAAAATGTTAGAATTAGACACATGTATTAAAGTTAAAGAGGAAGTAAAAGAGGTGGGATTTGAACCCGCATCCTTTCATGCCAAGCCGGGGAGGATGCCTGACCAACTCTGCCTCCTATGAAAAATAATTTATTTTCCTCGTACTGAATCTTTTGAACCATGATAACTATTAAGTTATTAATATAAAATAAAGATCGTCTAATTTACATATGTACTAATTTACATATGTACATCAACAAAACCTATTTAAATTGATAAAAATTTTGTACAAAAACCAAGATATTGTTTCAGGGAACCAGCCATACTTACGGATAATAGAGCAGCCAACGGATTATTTCCGGTTCAGATACAAGAGTGAAATGTTGGGAACACACGGATGCTTGCTCGGAAAGCATTCCACGCCAGGCAAGAACAGGACGCATCCAACTGTTGAGGTACTTAACACTATTGAAAATTGAAAAGTTAAAAATTATACAAATAATATAATTGGAGAAACTAAAGCCTGTGTTATTTCATAACTGTGCAGGCTTTAGAATCTCTCACGATTAATAATATGTATGATGCCTGTTGATAGGTGAATAAGTAAGATATACTGTTAATATAGAATGAATAGAAGTCAATTTAATTACTACAGGCTAATTGGGTCTCCTAAACAAACAAAGGTACAATTTTTCATGAGATCTGTTTTCTAATAAATAAAATTTAGAATTTGACTATTTTAAGGATATACATAGATACATAGTGTGCAAATCCATACTATAATCTATGTTTGTACCGAATTTCATACAGGTCTGGTCATCTGATATTGCATATTTACTTACCTATATTTATGTATCCACATATTCGTACTAACTTTCGGGTTTACGCAAATAGATTAGAGATATATATATCACTAGCAAACCTGGCGAACTCCGTTTCGCCACCAGAGACACCTTTTCTTTGCTATAAACCTCACGGAGCCCGAGACCTTTCCAACGAATGCAAAACCGTGGAAATCGGTTCGTGCGTTCTGGAGTTATAGCGTCAGGAAGGAAAACCCGACTTATTTTTATATCTACACTAATATTATAAAGAGGAAAACTTTGTTTGTTTGTTTGATTGTAATGAATAGGCTCATAAACTACTGGACCGATTTTAAAAATTCTTTCAGACCAACAGGAGCGGAGTAATGCGGGTGAAACCGCGCGACACAGCTAGTAGTAGATAAAAGTAAATAGATTTTTTTTTAAACAATAACTTCCCTTTCAGCTATGCAACTACAATGGCAGTGCGTTGATAAGGTGCAGTTTAGCTCGGCACGACAGTCCCAACGAACACCCGCACAAGTTGACTGAAGATGACCAAGACAGAGACATTACTAGTGTTGTACCGCAGCGGGGCAGTTACAAAGTGGCGTAAGTGATTGAACAATGTTTATGTATAAACTAGCTGTGCTCCGCGGTTCTACCCGCAGTGCTCTGCTCCTGTTGGTCTTAGCGAGATGATATATATACACTATAGCCTTCCTGGATAAATGGGCTATCTAACACCGACAGAATCTTTCAAATCGGGCCAGTAGTTCCCGAGATTAGCGCGTTCAAACAAACAAACTTCAGCTTTATAATATAGGTATAGATTTTTATAGAATAGAAAAGAAAAGGTGGGTGATCACGAGGTGGGATTCGAACCCGCGCCTTCTGCCTTCTGGGGCGAGATGACGCGGGTTCGAATATAAATTAAAAGTCGTCGTGATCGATTTTCATCAATTCTTAAATAATTTGTATTTATAAAGCATTTGAATCCTATGAGGGTGCTTTTCTATCAAGAATGTGCGGGATGTTATGTGTAGCGAGGTATGTGTTTGTAAATCCATACTAATATTATAAATGCGAAAGTAACTCTGTCTGTCTGTTACTCAATCACGTATAAACTACTGAACCAATTTTCATGAAATTTGGTATGGAGATATTTTGATACCCGAGAAAGGACATAGGCTACTTTTTATCCCGGGAAAATGACGCAATCCCGGAAATCCCACGGGAACGGGAACTATGCGGGTTTTTCTTTGACTGCGCGGGCGAAGCCGCGGGTGGAAACCTAGTAACCAATATTATCGAAATTCAAACTTAATGAAGCAATATGATTAGTTATTTACAATCACATTCCTCGCTACACATTCTCACACATTATTTGTGGAACTATAATATAAAAAACTAAAACTATAATATCAGATGTTAATGTGATTTGAACTCTATTAACGCTTTTATTTAGTTTATTTTGGAAAAATGTTACACAACATAGAATTCAATAATGTAGAGAAGGGCAGAAATAATATAAGCTCTTAGTTTTATAATATTAAAAATTAAACATAGGATAAACTGTAAGTTGTAACATAGTTGATTATCAAACATCTTATTGATAGATTTAAAATTAAAAGCCCCTCGTGAACATAGTGGTTTTGGTCTGCATGCTTATGACCTTCTCTCTGCAGTGTATAAACAAATATTCATTTATTCAATTAGACTTTTTCTAGAAGCACCTTAATCTTCATAGTTTTACCATTTAAGTAATAAAAAAAATTGTTTTGTATAGAAGATTTTTAATGTGATAGTTTATTTTCTTAGCAAGGAATAAAATGTACCACTGGAAGATACTTGTTCCCACGACACAGGGAATCCTAGTGTGGGAGCAAGGGTTTTCAATTTCTATGCATCTTATATTTTGGAAATAAAGTTTATTGTTTATTTATGTAGACCAAGAATTTACATACTTATTCTGTTAAAAATTTTACCCCTAAGAAAGACTATTTAGTCAGTGTAACGAACTATTTCAAGGTTACTTTGTATCATTTTTGAAGCATGATCATTTTGCAATGTATGCAGTATATGACATTCGACACTTGTTTGGTGTCATACTACAATTTAGCATACTTTTAAACACTGTTTTATATTTAGTGTCAAAACTTGAAGAATTAAAATAGGTATTGGTAATACTTATAGTTTCTAATAATAAATAGTGACTCAATTTAGACATTTCATTTTTTTTTGTTAATTACTGTTTAATGAGCCATTTTTGATCAAACACAATATTAAATGTTATAAAATACATAATAATATGATACATTCGTAGCCTAAATACTTTTATTTTACTTCTTATAATCTAAATTTTTAATAATGTTTTATTTGTTATAGGTTCACGGGCATGGGTATTATACATACAGCGAAGAAAGAGATTGCCCTACTTCTATACAGCAAATATACACAACAGAAGAATTCCGATTTCAATGACCATAAGGTATGTTAATTTAATAATACCCTAAAAGTTTTAATCCGACTTCGAAAAAGTTAAAGTACTAAGTAAAAACATAAATTTATAAAGAATATTAGAATAGAAAAAAATCTATCGAGGTGGGACTCGCATCCTTTCACGGCAAATCTATTCTTTATAAATTAAATATTTATAAATCATTTGAATGCCATAAAACCAAAAATATGAAATTCAAGTAAAAGTATTTTTTAAAACTATTATTCGCATAATATCTAAACTAATATAAGGAGTAAAGATTTATTTTTGTTTGAATGAAATCGTAATAAACCAT
Source organism: Colias philodice (assembly GCF_061535455.1). Classification (NCBI taxonomy): domain Eukaryota; kingdom Metazoa; phylum Arthropoda; class Insecta; order Lepidoptera; family Pieridae; genus Colias; species Colias philodice. The sequence continues at coordinate 10,304,807 of NC_143095.1, read as the reverse complement.
TTATTACATCGGATTATATGCATTTGCATATTTGTATATGCAAATGCATAAAACTCTTGAATTACGGCCGGTGTTAGTGCATATTTTAGACTTTTTGCCCAATCGTGCATATTTCGTTAAGTAGCGGGAGCGGCAGGCATGTGTGACAATGTCGTGTCAGCGCGAGCGCAGTGGCTGACGCATAGAAAAATTGGAAACAAAAAATTGGTTGTCTGTAAAGTCGGTTTACTGACGATAGTTGAACGTGACAACGTCCGATTGTGCTTCTTTGTCGCTCGTTCCGTGCTCTCGCTTGCACTTCAAGCCTTACATGGAACGCCTCAGAGCGAGGTAACGCCGCATGAGTCATGTTTTTTCGTGCATGCAGCCGGCTCAATATAATAACGTCTTATAATCGAATTATAAGACGTTGTCACGTCAAAAACCTTCCTCTATTTAAATCAATAGAAATACTGGAAACAATGATTGAACTCGCCAACTCCCTTCCTAATTCAAGAGCAATAAAGGTTCGCACAACGTTGGACGATGTTTTGCACGAAAACCCAAGTCTTCAAGACCTCAAGAACATTAATGCTTACATCAACGGGACAGGTCGTGCCCTGCCTGAACAGGTTACTCCAGAAATGGCGCTAAATTTTAAATATTGTCCAATGACATCAATTGATGTGGACAGGTCGTTCTTCGTGACAAACGTCACAAAGCGCTCGAAAATTTGGAAAAATGCTTAATTGTATATTGCCACGAAAACTATACTCAATTATAAGAGAATTTCGATGTACAATCTTACAATCGTAAAATTTTTGTTTAAAATATATAAAAATTATAAAGGTTTTCTGATTTTGTATTGTGCATATTTTAGGGACATTAGTCGTTTTTAGTGCATATTTGCATGCATATTTTGGCATTTTGTTAGGGCATATAATCCGATGTCTATTTATTACGATTTCATTCAAAAACTATTTTCTGTTTTAAAAAAAACATCTGAGCTTCGCACATGATATGAAACTTTTACCTACTACGGACAAGGTCATGGAAAAAAATAAGCATGATATTTTACAAAGTATTATCTCGTCACAAAATAATGAAAGCGATAGTAAACTGTCTGTATGTAACGCTTTCAAGCCTAAATGATTGTATCAATTGCGATAAAGTTTGGTACAATGATAAACTAAAACTTTGAAATAATTAAGCCCTTTTGTGAAGTAAGCAAAACGAGTAGAGATTGTAAAAGTGTATGTCACACGATAACGTGAAATTCATATGAAGCCGCGGGCGCAAAGCTATGTGTGCACAGGCCACATGCGATTATTTCGTAACTACATATATTACAAATATCAAAAAACTTTAAACTGATAACGAAAGTACTTTACCTAATGATTAAAATGACAATAATAAAACGGGTAAAATTTAAAGAACTGACGATATCAGTTTAAGTTTTTTTATATCTGTAATAGTTACGGAATAATCGCCTGTGCACACAACGATTTAAATGTGTATGTTTATTATAATTAATTAACTTATGGAATACTGGGAACTATAGTAGCAGCCACTTTGTTTAATGTTTCATTTGTAAACAAATCTCTTACTGCGCTTATGAAATTGAAACCAGACCGAACATTAGTCCATTTTCAGCCTTATGTTATACCGTTTACGTACTTAAACTAGTTTCAACCAAATCATACCATTTTATAATATACTAGCGGTCCGCCCCGGCTTCGCCCGTGGTACATATTTACGTTTTCTCTACATAAAAACCATCCTCGTAATTCAAGGAATATAATAAAAAAAGAATTATCGAAATCGGTTCAGCCGTTCTCGAGTTATGCGCTTACCAACACATTTTGCGATTCATTTTTATATATAAGAAGTATAGATTATTATTAGTATGTATTGAACAGTTTCTAAGTTTGTGAAAACGTGCTTATTCTTTCTTTAAGTTATCGCTAATATTTGTTCATTATTGTTCGTTTTAATGGTAATATTAAAATAAATTATCAACCGACTTCAAAAAGGTATAACTGAATCAACAATATCCGTAAAGATTTATCTTATCCGCAAATTCAATTTTAGAACCGTTTTTGAAAGCCCTACATTGGCTGCAAAAACATCAGTCTATAACCAGACGCCACACGCTCCGGACGTGTCCCAACTCCCAATGTTCCTCTGCAGGTGTCGTATGTATATTTGTATTTATTTATTTTTTCTAGCTACGTCTAAAATGCGAGAACGAGTCGAAGAGTATCAATCTGAATATAGTACGGTTGAAGTTTACAGCGCATGATGTACAAACCGGCAAATTGATATGTGGCCCCGTGTTTTCCGAACCTATTCATAATATTAGTAAGTATTGTTTTATTCTTTATAGTTTTTAATGGAAATGTCTATTTTTTTTCATAGTTTTTTAATGCATCGAATACATCTAACCGTGATAATTATATGTAGTTACATGTGATAATAACGAATAAATAAAGAAAATAATAAAAATACCCGAAATGTCCAACTTCTTGAATGAAAGATACCCGACCACTATGACCCATACGTATATGTTGCTTTAACATTCCTTAATTTTTAAAGAGCATTGCCTCGTAGTGCTAGTAAAATTTATCGACCCGTGTAACGACCATGTAATTCTTATGAAGTCTTGATAAGAAAATATTGGAATTATTGTTGAACAATAATATTTTTTTTTGTAATAAGGACAGCAAATGCGAAGATCTTATTTCTTTCACTAGCTGTGCTCCGCGGTATCACCCGCATTGCTCAGCTCCTGTTGGTCTTAGCGTGATGATATAACCTATAGCCTTCCTCGATAAATTGGCTATCTAACACCGAAAGAATTCTTCAAATCGGACCAGTCATTCCTGATATTAGCGCGTTCAGACAAACAAACTCTTTAGCTTTATAATATTAGTATAGATAAGTCGAGAAAAATGTTTAATACCATATCGATTATATATACATGTGCGTATATGTAAGCTTGTAGTTTTCGAGGTTCACTATGGCTACAAAAGAATATGTTTTTTAGTTAAACAATTAAACAATATTTATAGTTTTAAAAACCGCCTTGTATAAACATATCGTGACAACAATTTTTTATGAACTTGTTACGTTAACCTCATTTAATAATGAATTCAAATGCTATGATTTTAAAGTCTATTTTGCATTACATAGGGTTTATCTAAATGCACATTAGCTTAGCCACAGTGAAGATAGTTTGTCAATTGTATTACTGTTATCACAGCTTATACTCTGCACAGGAAGTCCTGTGTGTCTCAATGACCACTGTGTTTAATAATTATAAATAAAAATATCTGCGAATTGCGGCGTCGATAATGTTATCTATACTAATATTATGTATTATAAATGCGAAAGTAACTCTGTCTGTCTGTCTGTTACTCAATCACGCCTAAACTACTGAACCAATTTGCATGAAATTTGGTATGGAGATATTTTGATACCCGAGAAAGGACATAGGCTACCTTTTATTGCGAAATATGTACCACGGGCGAAGCCGGGGCGGACCACTAGTTTAATATAATTTTATCATGCACATGATATGCGACTTTTGGGTTTCAAATGTATTTTTGAAGTGAACCTTCTTTATCGGGGTTGGAAAAAAATTTTGTGTAACATTTTTTCGTTACGCGTGACATTTTTCGTTACGCGCCATCTTTTTCTTATCCCTACCACGCGGGATTCGACGTATTTCTGTAAAGTTGCATATAGTAAATTATTTTTTGAAAAATAAGGTCATAAAGAAGTTTCACTTCTTACGTGTGTACACTAGTACACGCACACATTTTTTTTACTTTGAATACATTTTGTTATATGTAATTAAGTATCTTTTTGTTTTCATTTTATTTTTGTAATAATCCATCGCTATGCAAAATTTCATGCCGATCAGTGAGACTTTTTGTTTATCCACTTCAAAAGTTTTCCCTTTAAAAGTATGCTTTTAAATTAATGCAAAATAAAATATCCGCGACTACATCATCTCGGAAAAGAGCTGATGACCTTCAATCTGCTGCACAGATTTTCATAAAACATAGATAGCACTCTCGATTGAGTCACCTTTCTAAGAAAAAAAATAATCAAAATCGGTTCACCAGTTTAGGAGCTACGATGCCACAGACATGCACACAGACCCCTATTTTTGCGTCGGGGGTAAAAACCACGATATAATATTATGTATATAATAAATGCATTTTTTTTTCAGAAAGCGCAGCCACCAATGACTTAAAGATATGCCGTAGCAGTAGTTGCTACGGGAGCGCAAATGGAGGGGAGGACGTTTTTATCCTGGTCGAAAAAGTTAATAAGAGTAAGTACTTTAATAAAAAGATAAATTATTATAATGACAAAAAAGTAAAAACCCTAATGAAAATTTTACCATAGGTTACTTTTTCGCGCCTTTTAAATTTCGATTTGATAAAAAATAAAGTTGCACTTCTTTTGACAAAAATACTTATATCACGAGACTTATTGTAAACATTATCAAAAACAGCCCAAAACGCTTTTTATTTAGTTGGATAAAAATAAATGGTATCTAAAGATTTTTTAAAGTAAAAAATGCACTTAAAATAAAATAAACTCAAAGAAAAGTAAAAGTGGGTATTTTTTTTTAAATAACATTGTACGAGAACCTTTCGCAGTATTTGTATTCTCTTTGACGAGAACATTCTTAAATCTAGGCGGAAGATTTATAATTGAAAATAAGTATCTTTTTTTTGTAATCAATAAACACCGAGGGGTCCTGGGTTCGATTCCCGGTGGAGACGAAGAAAAAAAATATATCGGTCTGGTAAGACACAGATTGCTGATCACCTACTTGTCCCTAAAGAAAATCGATCAGTGAAACAGATGTATAATGCATCTGCCCCTTACCCCACTTGGGGACATGGGACTTCACATTTGAATGTGAGTAAAATAGTTAATAAACTTATAGACATTGTTGCGTGTCTAATTTAGTACTTAAATTCTAATTTAGCGCAGCTTATATTTCCATAAACACAATAACAATAATATTTTCAGAGAATATAATGGTGCGATTCTTCGAATTGGGCGAAAATGGCGAACGCACTTGGACGGCGAACGCGAGCTTCGTGCAAAGTGACGTGCACCATCAATATGCTATAGTTTTCAGGTAATTCAGCAAAATAATCTTTTTAGCATATATTAATAATAACTAGCTTTCCGCCTTCGGCTTCGACCGCTTTGTCAAAAACCGAATAAATTAACTACAAAAATCTTCCTCGAAAACCACTCTGTCTATTTAAAAAAGATCGTGTGTGCCGAGTTCACGTGTCAGAAGTGAAACTTCTTTGGCAAGTTTCAAAGATACCTAAATCATCGCCTTACTCCATGACGTGGCGGAATTGCCATGAGGCGATCTTGAAAATTTTACTCTCAACACGCCTAAAGGAGTCTCACTTCAAAAATATAAATAAAGTTCATTTTTTATATTGTACTAGCTTCCGCCCACGACTTTGTACATGCATCCCCGTTTTCCCCGTTCCCGCAAGAATTTCGGGAAATCCTTTCTTAGCGGATGCCTACGTCCTAACATCTACCTGCATGCCAAATTTCAGCCCGATACGTCCAGTGGTTTGGGCTGTGCGTTGATAGATCACTATATCAGTAACCTTTGAGTTTTATATATAGATTTTATAGCATTCAAATGCTTTATAAATTTGCAATTTTTTTAGATAAAAAAATGTTTCCAGAACACCTCCATACGTAGATAAGAAGATAACATCCAACGTGAAGGTCTACTTCGAACTCGTGAGACCTTCCGACGGGAAGACCAGCGAGCCCAGAGAATATACGTATAAAGCGGAGTTCGTGAACAGACAGAATAAGAAGCGGAAAGCTGATAATTCTTACTCGTCTATTAATAGCAATTCAGGTGATTGTATAGAAAAAAAATGAATTTTTTGTCAAAGTATAGAAAAAGAATGAATTTTTTGGAGTAAAAATGTATTTTGCGCCTTTGAAAATGAGATAAGTACCAAAATTGTTGAAAAAAAAATTCGGATATCAATTCGGATAAAATTCAATGGTCTTATCACAAAAAAATTTAAACACAGTCTAACTTTAAACCAGGGATCTGTCACTTTAATAGCTGTCTGTGTGAAATATGACAAAACCAGATTAAAGAGAACCCGCGTTAAAGTTAAACCCTGTCTCAAGTTTTTTGTGGTAACACAGCAAGTTTTTATCTATTGTACATATAAAAATGCCGTTTCGCGTTGTCACGGCATCATGCGTGAACGGGTGGACCGATTTCGATAATTTTTTGTTATTATATTCCTTGATAAAGATTTTAAGTTATCTTTAACATAAGCAATAATTTCATAAATTATGTTAGTAGTTTTTTTTTTCTTCACTCATAAAGTCATAAATTACTTGATTTTGTTTGTAGGAGACGTTATTTAATAACAAATCATTTAATACTATGTATTTTACAGGTGGATCTGTGAAGAGTTACAGTGATCTGCCAGTCACATTGGACTTTTTTAATGTAAGTAGGAAAAATAATATTTGGGATGTATTTTATGACAAAAAATATTTTTTTTATTGGTAACATTTCTATACTAAATAATGTACGTTTTTTTCATGAATTAATTGGTATTTTTTTACAGCCCATCCCGAATAAAGTTGAAAATATGGATGTCAGTGACATACCACGTATACCAAATTATGTAAGTAATATTTTCGCTATATTTTATGTGAATGAAAATATTTTTTGGAAATTAAGGTACAATATATAATGAAATTGGATGCATATGTTAGTAGTTTTTTTTTTGCTATTTTTTATATCGGCATGAAAATAAGGATTACAAGTTTCTTTGGAAACTTATAATAAATAATTTAATTGAATGCATTATAAAGTTAAATAACAGTACAGTTTTAAAAACTTAAAAACCTCATGAAATTATTGAATTGTCACCGATCCTTGATAAGTGTACAAAGTTTGCAAATCTGTTCAGTTAAAGTGAGTCAGAATCGAGTCTATAGCAGTCGTTTACATACAAACACACAGGTGACGCTAATTTATCGTATTAAATAACCCACAGACACCGCCAACACCGCCAAGCTCCGATCCTATGGCGGATGCGTTACTACTAAACGTGGGCCAATCCACCAATACGCAAGTATACACCAGCCCAATGTTGGGCCAACCCCACGTGCCCGCGCCGCCAGTACTGCAGTTCACGTCGTCAGAAATGGAGAGATTATTGGAGCCTAATACGAGTATACCGAGCGATGAGAGGCGACGGTTCTGCTATGAGACGGATCTGAGTGGTGAGTTGGGGGCATGGGCCATGGGCCAAGGGGCAAGAGGGAAAAGGCATAGCGACACACACTGGTCTGGTTAAAATGTCATGGAACATGTGAGCGGGACAGGATTTAGGTGTCCCATACACCTAAATCCTGTCAATTTGCAAGGGGCAAAGTGACACGGAAACATCAGCCGGGTCAAAATGTCACTTAGACAAACGGCACGAACGATCGTTTCGCTAAAGAAAGTAAAGAAACTAAGGCTCGTAGTGGTACGGGCCGTATTGCCACTGGCCTATTGATCATGGGCCATGTTGGCCATATAAACACGCGTACGCAAGCCAATATGCAATCAAACGTGCCTATCGTCATGATAATTATTATTAACTCAAGCTGTTTGTGAGAATAATGTAATTTTATTATTTTACTTATAAATCCATTTTACCTATAAGTGAGGAATCAATCTCGTAAATCGTTTCAAAACTATTGAACCAATTTTGATGATCCTTTGTCATTATTAATTTAATTCTTCTTATTTATTAACTTTTAACTTAAAATGCGTTCTATTTGTTGCAGAATATTTCCAATCGTTCAACGAAAATCTCAAATCTGATGTAAGTTACCTGATATTTATTTTTCCTTGTGTTTTATAACGAAAAGATCAAGATATTATAATTGTATTAAGAAATGTGTCAAATTATTCTACTGTTTTAACAATCAATGATTTATATCATTACATATATGAAATCGGCAATAAGTTAATAAAAACTTTTCTGTTTCAGCATCCAATGTCATTTTTGAAGAATTCGCTCTTGGTCGAGGATTCCGGTGTCGTTGAGGTAAGTAATCTGAAAAAATCAATATTTCTTATAATAAACTAATCCCATGCAGCTCCATCTGCTTTGTAAAGAATATTTCTGTCTTAATAGAGTTTTGATTATTTTAATCTTTCTCCGAGCAAATTTTTATAAATGTCTGTTCTGTTTCTTCAAACGTATTTCATATATATTTATTAAAAAGTTTAATATGTACCAGTTTTGTACTTGAAACAATTTTTATATAAAAAATAACTAAATATGTTCACTTTACAGCCGCAAGGACCAATAGAGGAAATAAAGAAAGAGGCACCGGAGGCTAAACCACACGAGAATATAAGGATAAAGAGCGAATACTCCGCCGTGTATACCGCTGAAGATGGTACGGAAGTGAAAAAGGTGAAGTATATTTTTTTTTATTTTATATTATAAGGGGATGTCCATAAATTATGTGGTGTTTTTTTGACGTGACAACGTCTTATAATTCGATAGAGCCGGCTGCACGCACGAAAAAAACATGACTCATGCGGCGTTACCTCGCTCTGAGGCGTTCCATGTAAGACTTGAAGTGCAAGCGAGAGCGCAGAAAGATCGACAAAGAAGCACAATCGGACGTTGTCACGTTCAACTATCGTCAGTAAACCGACTTTACAGACAACCAATTTTTTTATTTATTTAATATTATAAGGCCATGCCCATAAATTATGTGGTGTTTTTTTTTAATTTTCTGATCACCCCCCCTGGTGAGATGTGTGTTTTCATTCAACCCTCTCCCCCCCTTAAACATAATTTATGGCAGCACATTAAGGTAATTTTACATATTATATGTTACATTTATATGTAACTATAGAAAGGCAGATTGAATAGTTGAAAAGTTTTTATTAAAATGAATGTGATTAAATGCTGATTTGACTTAAATTTATTGGTACACTCATTAATAAATATAATATATGGATTTCTGTCTATTAATAAATAAATATTCATTTTCAGTTGGTGAAGGAGTTGTGTGAATTAATAAGGAATAAAGCTTTGTGTAATAACAAACAATTGACCGAAAAGTTGAATCGACTGTTTGATATGCGACTGTCTAATGGTGATACGTAAGTTATTTACTTTATTTATACAAATACTAGCTTTCCACCCGCTTCCACGGCTTCGCCCGCACAGTCAAAGAAAAACCCGCATAGTTCCCGTTCCCGTGGGATTTCCGGGATAAAACCTATGTCCCGGGGTAAAAAGTAGCCTATGTACTTTCTCGGGTATCAAAATATCTCTATACCAAATTTCATGCAAATTGGTTCAGTAGTTAAGACGTGATTGAGTAACAGACAGACAGGCAGAGTTACTTTCGTATTTATAATAATAATACATATTAGTATGGACAAATATAAACTAGCTTTAAATGGCCGGACTCTAGGGTTATGGTATCCTCCCCCTCTCTTCGGATTTCGTATAGCCCAAGAATGTGCCACCTTTTATTTGATGAAACGCAGTTATTTTCAAATGTTTTCTTTCTCTCTTAACTCGTAAATATAAACAACATAAATTCAACCTTGTTCCCTTGATTTTAAGTTGGACTTGCAATGCTCCGATCTCCTGGGTGGACTTTTAGTCAGGATGTCTTTTGGTCGTTGATTGTATATCTAGTTGTTATTAAAAATTAAACTTAATAAGTTATAAGATTATTTTATTACCCGACTGAAAAGAAGGGGCTTATGTATTTTGAGCGTATGTATGTATATTTATTTCACACGTCCTACAGCCCAAACTGCTGGGCGGATTTTGACTTATGAGGTGTCGTTATAATCATCAGAATTATTGTAGTGACATAGGTTACATAGTTTTGTAGTCAGATTTAACATATTCATCATAATAAAAAATGTGTGCGTGTATTACTTCTTTATGACCTTATTTTTTAGAAAATAATTTACTATATGCAACTTTACAGAAATGCGTCGAATACGCGAGGTAGGGTTAAGAAAAAGATGGCGCGTAACGGAAAATGTCATGCGTAACGAAAAAATGTTACTCTAAATTTTTTTCCAACCCCGATAAAGAAGTGAAACTTTTGTGTTTGTACTTATTTCTCTGTAGTTTAGTGCAATAAATAAGTTTCATTTGAATAATTTTTGACAGATTCCTCCACATGACGCTATGCAGCAACCAGCCGAGTCTGCAGTTCATAGTGAAGTTGGTGCACAACTCGGGGCTGATCGGTCTACTGAACTTGCAGAACCATCAGATGAGGAGCATCCTCCACTTGGCGGTTATCAACGATCAGGCCAGCTTGATACCGTTTTTGGTCGCTAAAGGTAAGAGAAACAGACAAAAAAAAGACGGGTTGCACTCCGGGAGTGCCGGCAGAAGTGAAAACTTGATTATTAACGTTGAGCATGTTTGATATCCATCCGTCTTACGCTTTTTCGATCAGGCCACGTGTCCTGACGCGAGTTTAAGATTTTATACCCATTAGGGAAAAAGTGCTCAACGCCGCTAAAGAAGTTTTCACTTCAAAAATCAGTTTAGTGCGCGTCGGATTCACGACACTTACGGTTCCTTTCAAATAAGCAAGTTTTATAAATGACCCTTTTGAATCGCAATTTATTATGTACATCCCAACTTTATAACAAAAATAATTATTCACATTATTCACATTATTCAAATTATTCATTCACAGGTTGCAACCCCATGCTGGTAGACGAGGACGGTAATAACGTGATACACTACGCGGTTATTTGCGGCACTTGCCTCGAGCCGCTGCTGAAGGCTATCAAGGAGAATGATGTGCCCTGTGATATTGATGCTACTAATTATAGTATGTTGTTTTTTTTATTTATTTGTGTGTTTTTTAAGTGTAGCAGAACGGGAATACTAAGAAAATACATAATATAGTATTAATAGGGCAACATCTCAAATTACGCAACATTGGAACGACGTCAGTTCTTAAAAATCAGAAATTGTTTATTATGTTTAGAATGGTTTATTAGTTTAATTAAATCTTAAAATTACTCGTATCGGTTACTATTACTAATATGTAATCGTAATTGAAAAATTTTAGCAAATGTGCAGTTCTAACAAACGAAATAATAATAAATTATTTTATACTGTCGTTACAAGGCCGGTTACGTTGTTGAATTTTGTTAAACTGTCAAATATTACTGCTTACTGTTAACTGCATCTCTCTTGTATATTTTTTTTGGATTTAAATGGCTTTTTTTAAACGTGAAATTGTATTTTGTTATTTTTTTTTAAAACAGAGAAACAAACGGCTCTGCACTTGAGCGCTATATACGGCAGCGAGTCCAGTGCCCGCTTGCTGCTGGGGTTTGGGGCACAGCGGCTGCGGGACAGCGAGGGCCGCGCGCCGCTACACCTCGCCGCGCGGGACGACTGCGTGCGCGTGCTGCGGGCGCTGCTCGAGCGCGCGGGACAGGTGGGGCATGGGGCATGGGGCACAGCGGGGACAGCGGGGGCATTTTGACGTGACAACGTCTTATAATTCGATAGAGCCGGCTGCACGCACGAAAAAACATGACTCATGCGGCGTTACCTCGCTCTGAGGCGTTCCCTATGTGGCTTGAAGTGCAAGCGAGAGCGCGGAACGAGCGACAAAGAAGCACAATCGGACGTCGTCACGTTCAACTATCGTCAGTAAACCGACTTTACAGACAACCAATTTTTCTTATAGATAAGTGTATTAGTGTGGGACGGTTGGCTGGGTGTAGGTCGCTCGTTGCTGGGCAGTTTTTACTTTTTTAGGGAAATAAAATAATTTGTTCGTGTAGTGAATTGACTTTGGAACATTTTAAAAGTAAAATAAATTAAAATGTAGCATTTTTGTGTTTTTGATATTATTCACAATTTAGTGAGTACATAACAGAAACAACATTGATTTGAAAAAACATGAAAAATGCAAAGGATAGCGTACACAAAATAATAGTCTTAAATAGTTATAAATAAATAAGTACATAAGGTAACATATTTTTGATATTGTTTATTACAGAGTGAAGTAGACGAAGTGGACGGCAGAGGATACACAGCACTGCAAATAGTTTGTGAGGAGCCGCTTCGACCGAATACTTTGGAAATTGCCAAATTATTGTTGGAGAAAAAAGTGAGCATTTATTGATTATTTTAAAATTATTTTTGGCTACCAGTCCGGATATAACTATTTTTATCGTAAAAAAAAATAACATTTCAATTATTGTAATAATAATAAAGTTAGTATAAAAGTTAATAAATTTACTTGACATTGTATTACAATTCCAATTAATAATTAATAATTTCAATTAAAAAATTAATTTCCAATTAATAATTAATAAAATTTTATATCTTTGGGAATAATATAAGACGTGTGTAATAATAAAAACGAGAATTTAAAGACGAATTTGCTAGTTCGTTTATTATTTGTCTATGTTTTTGTTTGTTTGAATGCGCTATTCTCGGCAACTATTAGACAGATGTCAAAAAGCGCTTGTATTCTATTATTTCATATGCATTATTATTAATAAAAAAAATCTAAAAAAAACAGGCGGATCCAGAAAAACACGAACCGCACACGCGTCCACCGTGGAAGCTTGCGTTGGATAAGCCAGAATTATTGGAACTGCTCAAAATGTACTCCAATATACATTTCGATGATCTGGATATTAAATCCGAGCCAGAGGACGACTTTGAATCGCCTGATGAAGAAGTAAGTTAAAATTATATTGTAGAAACTTAAAAAAAATAGTTTTTATAATGTTAAGGTAATTTAATATTATATAAACTGTGGCGTCGCATGGGCTATGGTTAGTCGCCCAACATGATTTTTTTAAATAATAAAATTACTTAAATCTTGTCTGCAAAAATAACCTCTTAGTATGGGAAATAAGGCTCAAAATAAATATATAAATATTGGACTAGGATTTTGTGTAAAATAATTTCTGTTTGTCTCTTCGTTCCCAAGAATCCCGCTATTCACCCTATTACAGATTTAATTTTCAAACATCCTGTAATATGCTATTTGTATAACTTTATATTCTTTGAAATTAAGAACAAGTTCAAGAGTACAAATTATATAATATTTTGGTGTTTGTTAGATTTGTCTCCGTTGCTAAAAATATGAAAAAAAATGACGGAACCGGGACGTTCAGTATTATATTATAGCTTTTTATAATTTTCAGGAAAGCCCTGAACTATCGGAATTATCCCACTACATACAAGAAGTATCTTCGATACTAGATACAAGCGGAGCGTGGCGCGAGCTAGCGAAGCGATTACAACGCGATTCTTTGGTATCTTGGTACGGGAGTACTGCTAGCCCTACTGCCACGCTGTTGAAACATATTAAGGTATATAAGTTTATTTCTTGAAAAAAGTGCACATTACAGCTGTCAATTTTGACTGAACATACACAAATTTACATAGAATATGTTGCGGTAAATGCCAACTAAATTGTATACACACAGCATAGTTGAGAGAAAAAAAATTATTCAAAATTTCATTATTTAGCACCAATTCATAGTTCAAGTTTATATTTTAGGATTTTTAAAGAATATAAAAAATGATATTTTTTTTTAAATATTACTTATAAGTAGTCCGGGATACATCGCCCATTTTTGCAAGTGATTACTATCAAGCTAATTTTTCGTGAGTAGCTTTATTTTGATGAGATGCCCAATAATTTCATGTACGAAACCCTCGATTGTGGTAGCTTACAGAGGTAACAAGGATAAAAATTTTTGATTTGACGGTTCTCAAATATTTATTACGCAATTTGTAGGAGAATATGTCTGTTGAATTATATAAGTATTAAATAAGTGAAAATAAAAAAATCAGCTGGTTAGTAATCATTTATGATGACTTTGTTATCGATACACATTGGAAAGGGGGACTCTTTGATCAAACCATAGATTTTGAAGGACAAATATTTTTTCGAATAATTTAGATAATTATCTTGAGATTGAACAAAAAAAAACATTCAGTTAGTAATTAATATTTGAGAACCATCAAATCAAAATATTTTATCCTTGTTTCCTCTGGTAGCTACCACAATCGAGAGTTTTGTACATGAAATTATTGGGCATCTCATCAAAATAAAGCTACTCACGAAAAATTAGCTTGATAGGAATCACTTGCAAAAATGGGCGATGTATCCCGGACAAATCTTGAAGTGATATGCGTACGAATAAAATATATTTATGAGAACATAATCTACATATCTATTCTGATGCAATATTAATGTCACCTTATTTAACGAAAATTATTGATCATTTTTTCTAGGAATTGAATGATGACGTCACGTCCAAATCATTAGCTCTCCTACTAGACGACATGGGTGAAAGGGAAGCAGCTAATATTATAAGGAGATGTATAAATGACTTGTAGCTATAATATATAGTTTATAATTATTATAAATGGACGAATCGACAGCATTTTTGTTGCATTTTTTTATTAAAGTTCATACAAGAAATGTTATTTTCTCATATTCGCAGCAGCGGACTGTTTCTATCCTCTTCCTTTTATATATTGTTTTCTTTCTGTGCCATATGCCATAAAATTTGTTCTGATTTCTGATAACTCTATTTTATTTCCTAAACCCCTACTATATGTTATTAGTTTATAAATCTTTGTTTCCAGAAAGTACATAGAATTAAATTCAATTTAAACAGTTTCGGCAGATATTATAGATCCATACACTTCAATTAAAAAAAAAAAAAACATCCACTAAATATTTCTGTATTCTTTGGCTTTTTGACAATTAATTGTTTTTTAATAAATTACAATAAAAGACAAAATTGTATTAGTTCTAATTTTGGTATCTGTGAACTAAAATTTGTGTAAAGACTGACGGTGCTTGGTAAAATAAATATAAGGATGAATGTGTGGTTATGGCGCCAAAGAAACGTCGCATTGTTATTTTTATAAATAAGCATAAGAAATGTCGAATAGAAATGTAAGTTAAATAGTTAGTCTGTATTTTTTGTTATCTTATATATAAAAATGAATCGCAAAATGTGTTGGTAAGCGCATAACTCGAGAACGGCTGAACCAATTTCGATAATTCTTTTTTTATTATATTCCTTGAAGTACGAGGATGGTTTTTATGTAGAGAAAACGTAAATATGTACCACGGGCGAAGCCGGGGCGGACCGCTAGTAATATAATATTTTTATGTTTGATTCAAAAATAATGGGAGAAACGTCACTTTGACAGAATCTGTCATAGATTACATGATGACAGGTCGGTATTTGGCTCCATTTTTTTTAATAGAGTAAAATGTGGTATGTTGAAAATCGATTGCATGTTCTGAAATCGAATAATAATTGTTAGTCAAAGATAAAATAAAGTGTATGTTTCTAGTTGAAAATGTATACTTATTGTATATACTTTGTACATTACTTGTATGTACAGTGTTATTATGAAGGAATGTAATCCAAATAAATAGTGCCTTATAAAGTTTAATGATTAATCTAATTAACTGTAGTACATGTTTGAACATATTAATTTGGTAGAATTTTTGTGGATTTTTTAAAAATGTATTGAATCGTTTGTTTCAATTTAATTTATGAAATAATAAAAATATTCACAATGGCTTGCAGAAATGAAAGACATAAGAAACAACACTAATAATTTCAAAATTTTATCTTATTGCTGTTATCGTTATGTGGAATTCATGTAAATATAATTTAGTAGGTACTTATATGTTCATATTTTAGTTGTGACAAAAAGATTGACAAATTGTTTAAATTTTAATTGGATTGACAAATTGTTTAAGTTTTTAATGTTGTTTCTGTGATATAAAAATAGCTATTGGATTTTATGAACGTTACGTACAAATATTACGAGTATATTTATGTATAAGTACATGGCCAATAGCATTTTATTATAATAAAGACTTTTTTAAACAAAGTTGTTTTTTTTTTTAATAAAATATAGAAATCCTCTTCCCTATACCTATTAATCCAACATCATACATTTAATAAAAAAGAATATAAAGTGATAACGTGCATGGAACGTTAAAACTGATTTTGTATGGATTTGTCACAGATATTTTGGTGTACTGTGGGTGTACTTTATCATGGCGATGGAGAATGACATGAGAAACTCCTTGCTGAGAAAACGAAGCGAATTAAATATTGAACGAAAAGCACATATTTTGTCACGTGTAACTAACACATTGAAGAAAAACCTTCGTAAAAAACAAAATGCATGAATTTGAACATGAAAATAAAATACGTGATGATTAATAAATTAAATACATGAACGTCAAACGGTTCTTGAACGAAAGTGTCATAATCAGCTGTTTATTTGTTGACATATCGTCAAAATAAATTATATAACCTAAAATGTATTTATTTCCTATCTGATTTCAGTTTTATAACTACCTAAAAACATACGTAAAAATTAAAACGTGAATGAATATTTAGGAAAAATGAATTCAAGCTTAATGTTGAAGAAAATAAATCTGTTATTTATCATCCCTACAAGATCTTTTTTATCTAGACCCGGCGCTTCAGAAGTTCTAACTGCATATTTATTACAATGTAACGAACCTCCTTGGACCTCATATTTTGTAAAGGTAATGTTTACTTAGAGCTTACACTTGGAAACATCTTCATAATTACTATATAGCTAAATTAAATTTACACATACTTATAAATATTTGAAAATTAAAAAATTACCTTAAAGGGTCTTGGTCTTGGTATTTAATATTATGTTGAAACATGCTTATGTTATTAACCCATTGAGCCTCAAGCGGCCCGATCGGACCCAGACACAATAGATTTTCTATTGTGTCTGTGGTTCCGGGGCCTGAGTTAGTGAATAGGTAGTTAGTATTTGAAGTGTTTATATCTACTATCACCCTAAATAACTGGATGGATTTCACTAAAATTTGCTATAGCTATACTAATATGTATTATGAATGTATAAGACTGTCTGTCTGTAACACTTATAGTTTAATACAATTTAGATAAAGTTTGTGTGACATAGCTAGTTTTTGGCATATATCAACTGAAGAGTATTGAAAAGGGGATGAAACCGTGGGTTACAGCTAGTATGTTATACTTATAATATAAGCAAGTAAAGTAAAGCAAGTGCAAGCAACAAGTATATTAATAAAGTTTGTGTATTTCACATGTTTCAGTACAGTAGTGTGAAAGATGACCAATTTGGAATGTCCAACTTCAATTGGAAAGCTGGGGACTCAAATTATCAAATATTAAGAACTGGATGCTTTCCATACATAAAGTACCATTGCTCAAAACGAATAGCCGAAGATTTGAATTCCTCAGATAAATTTATGAGATTCATAAAAATAGCCAATTTAGGTAAGAAGTGCAGTCAATTTAGTAAGAATTTAGGTAAGAAGCAACTTTATAGAAATACGTCGAATCACGCGTGCTAGGGATAAGAAAAAGATGGCGCGTAACGGAAAAATGACACGCGTAACGAAAAAAATTAAAAAATGTTTTTTTTTCAATCCCCGATAAAGAAGTTTCACTTCAAAAATTTACCTAACCCTCCTAAGCTCAAACATGGACAGAAAACTAGTAAACAAATCGGTTGATATGACAAAAAAATATACATTAAACACTTGACCGTAATTTGAAGCTTACTTCATTGAGAAGGCACCTAGCTTTTTCCGCCTATTCTTCCCTCTCTTTCCGTTGTATGTATGCTATCTCTCTCGCACACCTCTCCACCAGGTGGCGGGGCGCACGATAATGTCGGGCGCTGGATGTTTTTCATTGGCGTCTAGCTTCCGCCGCGAGAAGGTTGTCTACAAGACTACAACCTTGGTGCTATTAAGTATTAAGTATTGCTTAAAGCAAGTGCTAAAAGTGTTAAAAAGTGTATCCCGTCGGATCGGTACAGTGAGTTATTTTTACATCTATTCTTAATATTTTACTTAAAAATGAGTAAAAATCTTTAAAGTCAACGGTATAATCATTGGACTTTATTTAAAATGCTGAGGTTTTTAATGAATCCTTCAGCAATAGTTTATTTTTCAATATGCTTAAATACTTAATAGCATGAATAAAGATATTTAAAATTAACGATACAACCGTTACATTTTACTTGAAATAGTAACTTTTCTTTTGAAATATTTCATTATGCAATATGTACTAATTAATATTTGAATTTTTAATACTGTGAGTAAAGCTATTTTAACGGTGTTACCGTTCGGCTTTACTCGAATCGTTAATATTACTTTTGTGATTATTTGATATTACTAGATATATCAAATACCCTCTCTTGTATATAGATATTTTTAATATTTTATTTCATTTTTAATAATGTGTTTTTATTACAAGGGTACAAGTGAATTTTTCGTGGAAAAATTACAATTAATACTTAGTATGGATATGA
Source organism: Colias philodice (assembly GCF_061535455.1). Lineage (NCBI taxonomy): Eukaryota > Metazoa > Arthropoda > Insecta > Lepidoptera > Pieridae > Colias > Colias philodice. The sequence goes on along the minus strand of NC_143095.1, from coordinate 10,286,355 downwards.
GCCAACTCAAAGCTTTACAGGCATACAATCCATTGCTACGACTTTATTACATTGTCGTTATCGCTAGGAACGGTTCGGAATTCCTATCATAGTTTATTACTAAAAATTATCGAACGAGATGAGTCAGCTCCAAGAAGTCACGACATGTCAGAACACGTTGTGATATTATTTTATAAATCGTACGGGAGTTACCGCTCAACTGAATAATGATGGAATTCGCTCATGTATAGTAGATACGTACCATGAATGTTCCACACATTCAAAACTATCCGTAGTCTATACGTGTCCTTTTATGAGTATTATTCTGATCCGTTTTTATGTGAAAATAGACATATTACACACGGCTAATTTGATTGAAAATTACGTTTCTTATGTTCAAATGATGCAACTTTTTTGTTAAAACGAGTAAGTACCAAAAATTTTACAATTAAATTCTTTGGTTTACTGAACTTGTGCTGAAAGGGTTATCGTATAATAATTATCGAGATATCTTAATATAAATTAGATTTAGATACACTTATTTCAAAGGATTTACAATTCACTTCTAACGTTTTAGAATAATATTATAAACTTGTACACCTTGACAAAAAGTAAAAAATTGCGGGTGAGTGGAGATTATTTTGTGCAATTAAATATAACGTCCTACGACGGTATGGTTGCGTTCGTAAGGAATGTTAACGGATATAAAGCAACTAAATGTTACATCGATTGCATGAACAAAAATAAATATGAATCGAAGTTCATTTTAAAATTTAGTGAATTGATTTGAATTATGAATTTATTAAATGTCGCTAACATTGGAAAATAAGTTAAAGGACCTTGTTAATTGCTATATTATTTAAATGATTATTTACTGCTATTTTTATATTAGCACTAAGGTGTATTCTTGCTCGAAGCAGAATACATAAATGTGGCCACTACTCCTCGCAGGGGTTAGCCAGGTCAAATTCACCCTCGCAGGGTGTCTCTTAAGCATTTTTTGGCAGGCCCTACTTATTTCTAGTTACAAACATCCCTCGCGCAGCTGTCGCTCGCAGGGAAATGGTGCAAATATATATCGGCCCTCGCGGGGCTTTGATTACAATTGTCCTTCACGGAAAAGATGGTGCGAATATATATCAGCCCTCGCGGGGCTTTGATTACAACCGTCCCTCATGGAGAAATGGTGCAAATATATATCAGCCCTCGCGGGGCTTTGATTACAACAGTACCTCACGGAGACATGGTGCAAATATATATCAGCCTTCGCGGGGCTTTGATAACAACCGTCCCCACGGGGAAATGGTGCAAATATATATCAGCCCTCGCGGGGCTTTAATGGCGATTGGTGCAAATATACAAAGGATTGATCATTAAAATGATCATAAATATTTGCTTTTGTCAACGAGGTCCCACGAAAGAAGTTTTGGATATGACCGTATCGGATCTTCACTCTTCTAAGGTAGGTAGAAAAAGGTTTTGAAATCTACTTCACAGTGGGCAGTATAGTAAATGACCTAATAAATACAATAAAGGTTAGATACGTCAAATAATGGGCGCATGAAATTGATACTTCGTATCCTAAAAGTTTACGCTTCAGGAATCAGGAAACCACCATTGGTTTACCAATTATGGAATTGAACAAATTGTATTTACCAATGCAAAGCCTAATCACAACAAAGGAAGGCGAGTCGGATCAAATATCATCTCGCAGATGATTTGTGGCGGTGGTTTCGAGGATTGTCACCAAGCCTTGTGTCAACGGTATGTTTGGTATCGTAATTAAATGGCACTAGCCGACCAATTTTCATATACAAACATCGGAAGAGATTTTTTAATCGCAAAGCGATTGAATGTAACAAATGACGATTGATTACGTATAGTTGACCTCTCATAGGCCTATTTTAGTTGCCCGGTCTTGTAGGCAATTTATTTGACTCGTTTTTCAACCCATTTGACCTCATTATTGCACCCATGAGATTTTTCTTCGGGGCTCAAACAATAAATCGCTGAGGGATTAGGATAATCGTTTGTTAGACAAGTTTTTTGTCATCCCACCAGGATTATTATATTGTATAATAAAGTTATATACAACTATTAACGTAAAACGTTTAAGTACTCAACGAATGCTGAGAATACTGACTGTTGAGTTACATAGGATAGAGGATAAATAACGGAAAGTCAATCTTTCCAAACAAAAGCCTCTTATTATTAGATATTACTTGGAACCCCTACCCTTAACGAGAAAGCTCTGCCAAATGACTTCTCATTTCTTTGCTTTGAGGGGGGGGGGGGGGGGCAATAAATGAAATGTACAGGCTATACGGCTTTTAAAATATAAGTCTGGTAAGCGAACTAAACTTTGCTGGTTTAGTTCTTGCTATATCGCTATCCGTGCCTGCTTCTCGTGTTTACGGGTGAATTAAGTTTATCAATAGTCATAAATGCAATGCTATTCAGAGGATATACTGCATTTAAAACATGACAAAGTCTGGTAAGCGAACTAAACTTTGCTAGTTTAGTTCTTGCTATATCGCTGTCCGTGGCTGCCTCGCGTGTTTACGGATGAATAAAGTAATGTCCTGTCTTCGCATCCACAGCTAACTGTCCTATACTGTCATAATCTTAACACAGATTCATTCGACATAGCTCCCCACGAGCTCAGTTCTTCATTTTTGCACTCGCACAACTGTGGACAACACAAGAGCAATGCCTCCATTGGTAGCAGTTACAATCAAGGGATAACTAACCTTAGGCTAGCCATATTACGGATGTTGGAACAACCGACTATATTCAGGGCAATTTTCTTTGTTCAGTGTAGCGTTTAGACTGTCGTAGCATTCCTACGGAACAAAGATGGGATCAGATCTGCATCCTTAATGCAGTTAATCGAAAGGAGATACTTTCAGACGATGATAGTATTCAAAACCCACCATATTCCTTAACATAATAATGCATAGTTAAGCTTATAATCTCTCTTGCCATTATCCTGCAGCAGAATTCCTTGGCGATAATTTATCCTCGTTAGAACGAGCGAGGGTTGTTACGATAATATGAGAAATCCTAGTCAGTTAGAGACCTGAACGACGCGATAGAGTACCGCTATTTCAGTAGTAGTAACACCTAGAAGGGTGAAGGTATTCTGGAAAGCGGAACTGAAGGCCCGGTCAGCAGCATCAGCCACCTAATAGACAGTGTTCAGTGCTGCACCACTATAATCTGCAAAATGACTCTGACGGTATGAAAATGTGGAGTACATTTTCAAAATATCAAATGATATAGTTGGAATAAAAGTCCTATTTGCCTCCGTCTATCCAAAAGACATACGGAGTAGCTAGTAGTAGTTGGTTGAATTAGAATAAAGTAACTATAGTTAAAATCCTTTGTTACTGACTGGATAAATTTGGCTCTTTTCCTATCTGACGTTCATATAGCTGTTGACTGCCTAGTGTTGTGCACAAACACTATTATTATAAACTAGCGGTCCGCCCCGGCTTCGCTCGTGGTACTTACGTTTTCTCTACATAAAAACCATCCTCGTACTTCAAGGAATATAAAAAGAATTATCGAAATCGGTTCAGCCGTTCTCGAGTTATGCGCTTACCAACACATTTTGCGATTCATTTTTATATAAGTATAAGAATAAGAAGATAAGTCACGTTATGTAGTCCCGAGGCTTTCGGTATATAAGTTCTGATGTAAATCATAATTATATCTTAAAACCGAATTGATTAAAAGTAACGTACTTGGCTGTAGTAATTGCAGTTTTGGGACACAGATAAGCTCCTTATCATTTTAGTCTCTTAAGTTCAGTATATTTGTTTTCAGTACAGAGTTTATGACCTATCAGTTTTAAATAAATAATTCATGCATTGTACTGAAAGTACTAGCCATGTTTAGATTATGATTGGTGGCGTTGGCTCTAAACATTAATAGATACCGCACGGTTTGGTTGGATGTTAAAAATCTGTATTATAATTAAAACCGTTTACCTGTTTTGATATTTTATTGCCTTATTCAAGGGGTGACCTTTTAAATTTATTTCTGACCCCAAAAGTAAGGACCAAGTTCTCTTCTTGTCCGCTTGTAGCAGGTTGGGTTAAAACTGTGAGTTGAGACAGGTGGTAATTCTATGTTAAGATGATTCAATTGTGCTTCTACAGAGTTCTAATTGAATAAATAAAGGTTTGAGTTTGAGGTATTTTTGCCTCGTCGGGATCAGCTGTTGCTTCATTTTGTAAGTAACATCTAAATGCGTAATTGAAAGTCGTTACTGGCGCTTTCGCAGATTTACGCTAAAGATAGTGAAAATTGTAGTAACTTTAACTTTTCAAGCCCAAAAGGTTAACTAAGGTACGCTTGAGCCTTGAACCAATCTCATAAGTTCTAATACTTTTAATCATTATGATTAACTTTTTGGTTCTTATTTGATTAACTTTTCATCTGGGATTGTTAATATATTATATAATATAAAAATTTGTGTGATTTATTGGTAGGTATACTATCTGCACACCTTCCTCTTTCAAATAAAGAAATAAGTAATTACTTATGTATTCAAATTCACATTGGCGTCCATATATTGTACACCAGGTGGGTAACAAGCAGGTCTCAATGAAGTAAGCTTCAAATTACGGTCAAGTGTTTAATAGCTGTGTTTTACCTGAAAATAAAACACATATTAAATACTTACCTATATTTGAAGCTTACACTTAACGTCCACCTGTTGTGGATTTCGACTCAATGAAAAACATCCAGCGCCCGACATTATCGTGCGCCCCGCCACCTGGTGGAGAGGTGTGCGAGAGAGATAGCATACATACAACGGAAAGAGAGGGAAGAATAGGCGGAAAAAGCTAGGTGCCTTCTCAATGAAGTAAGCTTCAAATATAGGTAAGTATTTAATATGTGTTTTATTTTCAGGTAAAACACAGCTATTAATTACATAATTATTATGCTAAACATTGTTATTAACAAAAAGGTCATAGATTATATAAATTGTAACTTATCTATTTAAAACCAAGTCTATAAGTTGGTTTAAATACATAAGAAGATACATCTACTTATATCTTACTAGCTTTCCGCCCGCGGCTTTGCCCGCTTTGTCTAAAACCTAATAAATTATATACTACAACCTTCATCCTGAATCACTCTATCTATAAAAAAACCCCGTATTAAAATCCGTTTCGTAGTTATAAAGATTTAAGCATACATAGGACATAGGGACTGAAAAAGCGACTTTGTTTTATATAGTGTAGTGATTATCTATTGAAGATTTGAAGGAAAAAGAACTTTTAAAATGGTTATCCATGTGTAAGGGAATTTGTAATTTTCTTTTGCACCTATACCTATGATTTTGAAATGTATTAAAAAAAACTAAATTTCATTTAAAATAGAAGAACCTTATACAAACATTCTTTCGTTCACTCCTCCACACACGGATCCTTTCATTTACTTGGCTCTCCATCTCTATCCTATAAAATATATATTACTAGCTGTGCTCCGCGGTTTTACCCGCAGTGCTCCGCTCCTGTTGTGCTTAGCGAGATGATATATAGCTTATAGCCTTCCTCGATAAATGGGCTATCTAACACTGAAAGATTTTTTCAAATTGGACCAAGTAGTTCCCGAGATTAGCGCGTTCAAAGAAATTCTTCAGCTTTATAATATTAGTATAGATATAATTATTTATTATATTATAATATGCACTTAATTAGTTGGTGTAAATTCTGCGATAAGATTGTCAGAATAAATTGCGATGTTCGATATGTCGTCGAAACGACGCATCTTTCTATTTCGGTTTAGGTTGCAACTTGCAACTGATTTATTTCAACATTGATAGTGTCACTGCTATTTGCTAATGTTCAATTTACTAATAAGTAGTGGCAAAATGTTTATTTTGATGTAAGTATAATATTTGTAATAAAATTTGTATAATATATCTGCGTCATATAGGGAAAATAATTATAAAATAATTAGTAATTGCAATTATTTAAAGGTTATGTTGTCTGAGCGGGTTTATCACTGCACATTGATAAGATGTCTCATTGTGTTATATTTTATAATATGCACTCGACTTTTAATAATATCACATTATTATCATTGTCTCCAGCGATAATAGTTTGTCATGAAAAATGCACTGCGCTCCGCCATATCTGCGACGAGCATTAGAATTTGTTCTGTATATTATCGTAAAAATCACCGTTTTTGAAAGTAGGTATAAAATATAAATAAAAAAATGCGTTAAGTACTAAAATTATTTTATTATAGTCGAAAACCTACAGAACTATGCAGATAAATTCCGAAATCACAAAATAGTTGCCCCTTTTTTTAAATGGGGAAATCTTGCCCTTCCGTGAAGAGCCGCGGGTTATGTCGGATTCATACCGACCAAAACCCCACTGTGTTCCGTCCTGCCGCTTCAAGGACGAGGCCACTTCGGGTATTGGTAGAGTTCGTCCGCGACCCGCCACAAAAATGGTTGCCCCTTAAATTTACCAACTTCTGTCTTCTTGTAGAGTCATGTAAGCTATAAACACTAAACTTGATATTATTTTTACAGGTATACCATGTTTATTATACGGACTTGCTGCAACACAATTGATACGACACCAAGAGATAGTACACACTAGTAAGGGACCAGTGACTATATATTTCTTACTGCCTGAACATAAAGGATCTTTGCATTGACAAAACAAGAATCACGCTACGAATTGAGAACTTCAGTCGTTTTTGGGAACAAGGTTGTCTGGAAGAGATGGCTTAGTCAAACAAAGCCGCCATTTGTGAATGTCATCTTTTTTTGTTAAGTAAATGTTTGTTTTTAAGCTATTGCATAGCTTCTATCGCGGACCTAGAGCGCGGGGACCGAATCTTGAAATTCCATAACGAAAAAACCTCACGCTCCCCACTCCGACTGGCATGGAGGTGTGGCTTGAAGGCATAGCATGTAATAGCTTTACCGCGGCAGTCCTCGAGTGCCACACGTCTTCTTTTTGTATTTGTTATTGTGTACAATAAAGAGTTTTATTGATTCATTCATATCTACTAAAATGTACATCGAGTGTATAACAGCTAAGACTTCGCGAAGACGAAGATCTTTCAAATTCTGTAAAAATGAAGAAAGTGAACATGCACAATCATATAAGACTCATATACCTACCTTAATTAGTGTTTAATTTTAAGAGTAAGTTATTCTAGTCAAATAAAAAATATTTATCATTAATTGGCGTTTTATTTCACTCTACCTACTCTTATCATAACTGAAAATTATGAACGCTAATTTACCTCGAAAGTAATAAAACTAAAATTTATAATTATTTCGCATAAGCATAATATTAAACCGTGACGTATACGTATACCTACGTATAGCCATATTATATTAATATATCGACATATATGGCTTACTTAATAGCACAGATATACGCTTTACTAATTACTAGTTAGTAATAAATAATATGTAGTATGCACAGGTACGTTTTCTTTTTTTCCACATTCCACCCTTTATCAATTATCAATACCTAATTTAAGGATGAATAGGTATCTAGTATTTGGAACGCTAGCGAAAAGATCTTTTACTAAATAGAAAAGTATAATTCATACAAATCATACAATACAAAATTTATTGTTATCTTATTAAACCTATACCTAAATTTTAATAAGAATAAAATATGACGAATGTTATTCCAATAAATAGATTTGGCGAGTCTGTTTTCATCTCGCGATACCCTCGTGTACAAACCGTAATTTACTAATATACAGGGTGTCCCACTATTGGTATACTAAGCGCGAAGGAACTTGTAGTTTTGCATACACTGATCACGTAAAAAATACTTTAAAAAAAAATTACGTCCAAAATTTTTTGCTAAATTTTTCCTGAAAATCCATGTTTTCTTCTCTAGCTTCGCGCAGCCGGCATATACCGCTTCTCTAATATGAGCATTTTATCTATGAAAACATAATCTTAAACGATAGCTCACGTGCTGGTGGCAAAGTTGGGCGGCTCGCTTGTTATGGGTGTACACATAGAGTTTTAAGAATTCATCTATTTAAAAAAAAATGCGTCTGGAATTTTTTAATTATTTTTTACGTACTCAGCGTATGCAAAACTATAACCTCCTTTGAGCTTAGTATACCAACAGTGGGACACCCTGTATAATCCATACTAATATTATAAATGCGAAAGTAACTCTGTCTGTCTGTCTGTTACTCAAACACGCCTTAACTACTGAACCAATTTGCATGAAATTTGGTATAGAGATATTTTGATACCCGAGAAAGGACATAGGCTACCTTTTATTGCGAAATAATAATATGTACCACGGGCGAAGCCGGGGCGGACCGCTAGTCCATACTAATATTATAAATGCGAAAGTAACTCTGTCTGTCTGTCTGTTACTCAATCACGCCTAAACTACTGAACCAATTTGCATGAAATTTGGTATGGAGATATTTTGATACCCGAGAAAGGACATAGGCTACCTTTTATTGCGAAATAATAATATGTACCACGGGCAAAGCCGGGGCGGACCTCTAGTAAGAAATAAATTTTCTGACTCAATCTTGGGTACCAAACTACCAAAGCTTATTAGGCCAAGGCTCTACACATACAAGCAACTTAGTGCAAACGATAGATTATTATCAAGTACCTAATATATAATATGTTTGTGCGCCAACATATAACCATGGTCCATGGATCACCTTCCAGGTTTTACTTTTTTTATGTCAGAGCAAGCAAAGGGGCAGGTTGGCCAGGTCACCACCGCCCATAAACACTTGTAACAAAGTGTAGTTGCTTTGCCGGACTTTTATGGACAAATACCTAAACTATTTTCTTGTAGTGGTCGTAGTGGTTCGGGAACACCGCAAGTGGCAAATCGTCCCAAAACACTTTCTCTAGGACAAAATGCAAAAATACTGTGGGTTATCATTTAAATTAAATAAAAGCCAACAGTTTTTTTACCAAACCTAGGACAAACGCAGCATGCTTGACTACCTACAGACTGAGATGCAGGGGCACGTCACATACGTGTTTTAAACTTGTGATAATTAAACACTTAATTTTATCTCAATAAAATATCTTTTATTTGAAACAACGATAAAAATTGGCTTGTAATTGTGTTTACTAAACATTATTATCTTTAATTAAATAAACGTCATAAAGTCTTTATTCTGTAAAATGGAAAAATGTAATTCGAAAAAGAGGTAGATTCCAGTGCTTGTCCACCTGACTTTGTTTTGTCTTTAAACAAACAAACAAACTCACACTCAACAAACTCTTCAGCCTTAAATTACTAGAATAGATATAATAATTATTAGGTACACATAACACACACAGATTTTTGATGGTTTATGCACGCTCGCTTTACTCGCTCGGCTCGTGCGTTGTTTATCAAAGTCTAACCTAACCTAACATGTTTTCTATTGCAAAAACCATTAGCTTCTGGCATTCGCCGGCCACTGCCGCGGCCGCGGCTCTAACTTAAATGACAATAAACAAGTTCTTAGAATTTTCTGAATTTTTTTAATATTCTATGGACTCTCTATATTTTATACGATCTGGCCAAATGTGGATGACCAAATCGTGAAACGTTGACGATTTAACAATCCAAACTATGTTGGCCATTTCATGAAATGCGACCATTTCGTGAAATGATCTCTAAGTTGCAACAGTTATTATATTTATATAAGCCGAGACAAATATCACAAACTTAAAACTATGTGGTACCACAGCATTTCTTCTTTTTTTTTCTTTTTTGCTGAATCCGCAAACGTTGATCTGCCAAGACAAGCTTATCATTTAGGTGTAGACCGTACCTATGTACAAAATAAACTTAGTTTTAGAACTATTCTCAGACCTCCCGAATATAATTTATTAAAAATTGGTCAAGTCGTTTCCGAATTGTACTACGTCGACTACCATAGATAATAAATTATGGCAACTATCATAGAGACAAAAACAATCAATTTTGTATACCTAGCGATAGATATAATTTTAAGAAGTATGAAATAGGAATAGAGTAAAACCCAGCTCTAGCCGTTTTTTGTACTGTTTTTTGGAGCTATTTCCTTCTTATCCAAAAGATATACAGGGTGTCCCAAAAAGTAGTGATATACTGAAGCTGGGAGGTAGAGGACTTAGAGGGCTATCCGAATCACCCCCATGTGTGTTATGTGATTTTTCGTACTTTCGGAGTTATGACGTTTTTTTTCAATTTTTCATCTATCGCCGAGTACGATCAAATTTTTATTTATGGTGACGTGAATTATTGCGCTAGATACTTGATTTTTTTTGTGTGCTAAGCTGAAAGATAGGCCAATTCAGTATGGTAACATTTACTATCGTTAGATCTTCGAATGGAATAAAAAAAAGAATTAAATGCCAAGAAAGATAAAATTACCCAGTATGTTCATAAATTTAAGGGCCCATAAAAAAATAAAATCACATAAAAAAGGTTTTCCATTTGGCTTTTAAAAACTTGCTCTATCGATCAGGTAGCTACCCTAAAAATTTCATTTTATTATTCAGAAGGCTTCAATCGAAAAATTGAAATCTAAATGTGGTAAGTGCAAAATTTTTATTAACATGATGATCACTAAAACCAATAAATAGGTGTTTAATTACCAGAATTTTTATAAATAGCCCCGCTGTTGCTCAATGCAAGTGCGACATCACCGTAAAAAGTTGTCTTTTAAATGTCTGAATGCTCTTTTATCATTTTTAATGGTTTCTTCTGTTACTATGAATTTCCGGGTTATTTCGTCCAAATTGTGGCAGTCTCTCGTCTTTGTAGTATCCCCACGGAAAAAAATCAATAGGGTTTATGTCCGGAGACCGTGGAGGCCAGGCTAAAGGGCAAAAATACCCTGAAAGATGGATTGGTCGTTGCAGCCTGCGCATGCGCCGGTGACGCCTGCTTTAAAGCCTGGCCTCCACGGTCCCTCGACCTAAACCCCATTCATTTGTTTCAATGGGGATACTAAAAAGACCTCGGCTACTTGAGAGAATGCCACAATTTGGACGAAATAACCCGGAAATTCATAGTAGCAGAAGAAACCATTAAAAATGATAAAAGAGCATTCAGACATTTAAAAGACAACTTTTTACGGTGATGTCGCACTTGCATTGAGCAACAGCGGGGCTATTTTAAAAAAAAATCTGGTAATTAAACACCTATTTATTGGTTTTAATGATCATCATGTTAATAATAATTTTGCACTTACCACATTTAGATTTCAATTTTTCGATTGAAGCCTTCTGAATAATAAAATGAAATTTTTAGGGTAGCTACCTGATCGATAGAGCAAGTTTTTAAAAGCCAAACAGAAAACCTTTTTTATGTGATTTTATTTTTTTATGTGCCCTTGAAGTTATGAACATACTGGGTAATTTTATCTTTCTTGGCATTTAATTCTTTTTTTTATTCCATTCGAAGATCTAACGATAGTAAATGTTACCATACTGAATTAGCCTATCTTTCAGCTTAGCACACAAAAAAAATCAAGCATCTAGCGCAATAATTCACGTCACCATAAATAACAAGATAAAAAGTAAAACAACTAAAACCCAACTACGACAAAAAACGACGCTGAAAAAGTATAAAACAAAAGTTAAATTGATGAACTAATAAAGAAGCTATGAACGAAAAGATGTGAATTATATGCAATCAGCCCATGAATACAGGTAAAGTCACAAGCAAATGCTAGTAATATATATATATATATATATAGGTATATTCAAAATGTGCAAGTAAAAAGCTTTCAAATGATACCAAACACGGCATATTTATCTTAACTTTATTTTTTTACGCTGTATGTTTTGTCCGCTAGAGGGCGCCACATTAGATTTTGTGAAACCCCATATAGCCTATAACCAGCGGACAATTAAGACGCTTCTAATGATATGTCATTTGTCGAATTCTGATAAGTAGTTTAGAAGTTACGAGGGAACAGATGAACATACATACATACATACATATATACATACATACATACATACATACATACATACATAGCCTGTCAAAATCATAACCCTCCTTTTGCTTTGCCGTAGTCGGGTAAAAATATCATCGTACTCGGCGATAGATGAAAAATTGAAAAAAATGTAATAACTCCGAAAATACAAAAAATCGCATAACACACATGGGGGTGATTCGGATAGCCCTCTTCGTCCTCTACCTGCCAGCTTCCGTTCATCACTACTTTTTGGGACACCCTGTATATCAACTAAATAAAAAATACATTAAATTTCTACATATTCTTGGCTCAAAAATGGTTAAAGTATTTTGTTATTTTATAATTATAAAAGGCATCATTAATTAAGTGGATAAAGTTACAAGACAATTAATTCAAAATAAAAAACAAATTGTTTATAATCTACATTATACATATTATTTAATATTTATAAATCTATGAATAATTTTAGTATTAACAGACAAGCATATTGTCTATATGTACATAATGAATAATCCATACTAATATCGTAGTATATTATTATTAGTCTGTGCTAATATTATAAATGCGAAAGTAACTCCGTCTGTCTGTCTCATGTCTGTTACTCAATCACGCCTTAGCTACTGAACCAATTTGCATGAAATTTGGTATAGAGATATTTTGATATCCGAGAAAGGTAGCCTATGTACTTTTTATCCCGGGAAATAGGATAGGTTTTATCCCGGAAATCCCACGGGAACGGGAACTATGCGGGTTTTTCTTTGACTGCGCGGGCGTTGCTGCGGGTGGAAAGCTAGTTTAATATGACTCTTTTCCTTCTTTTAGGTTTATTATTTGGATAATCAGATTAAAGAAATATTAAGAATGTTAGGTAATAAGTGGATATGAGGATGCAATTATTACGTAAATAATCTCTTATTTATATAATAAATCATAAAATTTATAAAGATGCTTCCCTTTATTACTTAAGACTTTATTACAAAAGAAGCATGGTGGTAAATGGACAAAACTACACTATGACGATTCAAAAGGGCTTTTAGAATAAATAAATGTTTGAGTTTGAGTTTGAAATCGGATCTATCCAAATAGGGGATGGAAATTTCTATACGCAGACACGCGATTGATTGGGAAGTGAAGTAACGGGCGGAGAAATAGTTATGTAGTTATACCTATTTATTTTATTTGTAACGATTAGAGAGTCATGTTAATAATAGTGAATGAGTTCAAAATTTATGAAACAATATCGAACTAATGACTACGATTATATCCTATTAGAGTATAATGTCATATTACAAATCTTAGTACAAATTGCGGGTCAAAAAGATAGCGAACGGGAACGATAAAATGTTTACTTTATTAATTGATATAACACTATATTTCAATAATAAACCAAGAGGCTTGTGGCCAGTTATTGTCAGAGATATAATTGACGTAGTTGTCTGTGTTGAAGATGGTCGGATTGCTAATATTATTATTTATGATAGCTTTCTTGTTAAAATATTCGTATAGCAAAGCGTACGAGAGAGATGCCAATTTTCCCCCAGGTTGGTAAAGTTTTTTATTAATATCAGTAAGATATTTTTTTCTATTCATGTTGTAAATCTATTGTTTGGAAATCCTTAGTTTTTTACGGAATATAATTATTTTTATGGAAAATAGCTAAGACAATGTATGAGGTTTCTATCTTTTAGAAAAATAATATTATGATAATTTTGATTAGATTAACGAAAGTACGTAATGTTGGATCGTCAACTAAAATTCCCTGTATCTGCCCTTTATATCTACATAAATAAGCGTGATAATCAAATATAACTAGCATGTACATAATTGTATTCCTAGCTTTAATCTATCTAGCAGAGCAAAGTTCAATTAAATCGGTACATAACAATATTTTTAGGTCACTTCGAAATTATACCTACCAATTCAACTCAAATTATTGTTTTGCGTTAGTACAATTTTAAACGACTATAATTATTGAAATTATTTCGAATAACAGACCCAATAAGAAGGCCTAATACATTATAATTAAAGTTTATTTATTTGACGAACAAATTCAAATTCATAACAGGTCCCATACGTCTTCCAATCTATGGCGGTTACTGGATAGTCGCAGCCAAAGTTATCAACAACCTCGGCTTGGCAACCATCAAACTTGCTGAAGAGTATAACACTAAGGTTGTGGGCCTGTACTTGGGGAAGCTACCACAGATCCTGGTCAATGACCCCGCGACTATCAAAGAGGTGCTTTCGAGGGAGGAATTTGACGGTCGTCTTGATACGGTCCTAGCACGCGCTCGGTCTTATTGGAAGAAGTTGGGTAAGTAATACTTTTCAAACTCAAACTCATATATTTATTTATTCAACTAGACATCGCTTAGAAGCGCTTTTACTCGTCAATATACAGAAAAATATTTCTTCTGTAAGTTTTTGACCTAGTTTGTGTTATATTTATAGTTCAAGATAATTTCAGTTTTGTTTAATATGTCGTTGAACACCTGTTAGTTGAGTATTTATGTGGAAAAAACTGTTCTTATGAGTATTTTTCTCGTCATTCTAAGTTTTTATCTATTAGCGTTTTGCATTCCCTTCACAAAAATAATTTAAAAAATAGAGCCGATTCGATGTAGTCATTTTCGAGTTAAGTGCTTAGCATATTTGGCGATTCATTTTAAATTAAAAGATATTAATCATCCACCTACTGATAAAAATGAGTCACACGATTTTTTATTACGCTTTCGATAACTACAAATTTAGCATGTTACCTTAGGTTACTTTATAAGTCATAGTCGAGTCGAATTCGACTCTTACACTTAGTAGTTATGATACCTAATTAGGAAGGTACATTTTACTGGTTATCACGCCACTTTTATAATGACGGTTTAAGGTTAAAATTTGGAAATTTTAACCGTTTTACAAATTCATTTAATATTTCCCTAATCGATTTTTTATAAATATTATTTTAATAAATTACAAACTGAGAACTTCCGTTGTTTTTAGGATCGTTGTTTAAAAACAGAGGTAGCTTGTATCGTAGAGTAGAACATATAATATTATATTTGATGGTAGAGCCGAATGTTCTATAAATAACGCCCTTTGATACATATAGCCCATATAGGTATTCGTATCATAAATATTATTTACCATATTTTTAATTTTTGCAAACTTCTAACAAAATCTATATCAAATATCCATATGAACAAAATTTATCTTGTTAAATAAAACAACTAACGTTTTATTTGCATGGTCACTATTTAGGAATATATTTATAAAGAGTTATATTTATTACCCGATGTTGATTTTGGCGCTCTTTATTATCTGGCGCCTAGAGCTACTGCCGCACTCATGCTACTCCAACCGGCCCTGGGCCTTTGATAGACTACGGCTCTTGTATACAGAGTTATATAAAATACAAAACGTTAATACGAAAGATTTTGTATACAATTGGCGGCCTTATGTATTATGTTATTCTTCCAATGAAAAGTATCCTCGATCAGTCTATATATAGATAGGCGTTTAATCCAAAAGATGTTGATGTGTTTGAAGTTAAAATAAAACAGGCCAGTGACAAAAACAATAAAAAATAAGAACGGACAATGACTCTATATTCATTAGTTCGTTATCTCTTTTGAAAGCCTTTTATTTTTATTTTTTTATGTAGGTACATGATCTTGTTAATAAATTTATTAGTATAGGTACCAATAAAATTGTATACTTTTGTTCTAAAGTCTGTTGCTTAAAAAGGTCAGGTACTTTCTTTTTTGCTTTATCTATTAAAATAATAACAGAACTCCACGAAACTGTATTTTTAGAATAGCCGATTTATAGTTTATCGTGCACTTTGAAATAATACAAAAACACGAATTTTAATATAAGATTACACCAATTTTGAAATATGATTCCTTTTCGCATTATTGCAAACATTTTTGATGACATTTTTTAGGAAACAAATAATCGCAGCAGGAGGTATTAAAATTTAAAACTTTTCAAATGTCATAATAATATGAACTTGTTTTTACACTGAATAATTACAAATTATTTTAATGGGGTGATAATAAGCTAATAAATTTTTGCTTTGGGATCCTTGCATCTCGTAAATACTGACATTTGCGATCCGTAAGCAAATATGAATTGCCATTTTATGATTGCGTAATATTTATATTGCCGTCATTAATAAACAAGTGTACAAACACAATATTTATAAGTATTAAAAATAATGGTTCCTTAGCTTTTACAATATCTGCATTTTATTAAAAACAAACAAATAAAATATTTATCAGGGTTACTCATATGAAAACGTTATTATACACTTAAGACATTGGAGTTATATATGTATTATTATGGAATTTATTCCCGTGAATAAATTATCAATGTAGAAAAATACGCATTATGTAAAATATTTTATAAAACCGGCCAAGTGCGAGTCGGGCTCGCGCACAAAGGGTTCCGTAGCAGCAAATATAATAAATTACAGTTAAATCAACCTATCTCAAAAACTATAAGAGATACTTTGATCAAACCAAAAATCGTTGAAAGAGTTAATTAGCATGCATCACCTCTATTTTTTTTAGAATTTTATACCCCGTAGTTATAAAAATAGAGGGGGGGGACATACTTTTTACGACTTTGAGAGCTGATATCTCAAAAACCGTTCACTTTAAGAAAAATGTTTTTTAGAAAACTTTATATCATTTTAAAAGACCTTTCCATTGATACCCCACACGGGTATGTACATCGAAAAAAAAAATTTCATCCCTCAGTTACATGTATGGGGGGCCCCACCCCCAATTCTTTTTTTTACTATTTAGTGTCATATTTTTGTAGCGGTTCATACAACACATATTCCCATCAAATTTCATCACTGTAGTACTTATAGTTTCCGAGTAAATCGGCTGTGACAGACGGACAGACGGACAGACGGACAGACGGACATGACGAAACTATAAGGGTTCCGTTTTTGCCATTTTGGCTACGGAACCCTAAAAAATTACGCAAATTTGTAAATTATTTACTAGATTTGAGGTTTGCAAGGAAAGAATCACCTTATTTATAATATTTTTTTAAAGCTGAAAAGTTTGTTTGTTTTAACGCGCTAATCTCAAGAACCACAGGCCCGATTTGAAAAATATTTCAGTATTAGGTTTATAAATTTATCGAGGGAGGCTATACAGTTATATACATATATGTATGTATAATCACGCAAAGACCAATAGGAGCGGAGTAATGCGGGTAAAACCGCTGAGGAAAGCTTGTTATGAATATATGAAATAATCATTTTCTCTAACAGTATTTCTGTCTTATCTGTTTATACGAATATAGTTGTAATTCTGATAAATAAACAATAATTTATAATAATAGTTATAATGATATGTTTTGCTTGAATTGTTTATGATTAGATGACGGCCAATATTTTTGTCCTTATTGCGTCTTCCTCTTTATTAATACCTACATCCATACTAATATTATAAATGCGAAAGTAACTCTGTCTGTCTGTCTGTTACTCAATCACGCCTAAACAACTGAACCAATTTGCATGAAATTTGGTATGGAGATATTTTGATACCCGAGAAAGGACATAGGCTACTTTTTATTGCGAAATATGTACCACGGGCGAAGCCGGGGTGGACCGCTAGTACATATTATTATAAATGCGAAAGTAACTCTGTCTGTCTGTCTGTTACTCAATCACGCCTTAACTACTGAACCAATTTGCATGAAATTTGGTATAGAGATATTTTGATACCCGAGAAAGGACGTAGGCTACTTATTACCCCGGGAAATAGGATAGGTTTTATCCCGGAAATCCCACGGGAACGGGAACTATGCGGGTTTTTCTTTGACTGCGCGGGCGAAGCTGCGGGTGGAAAGCTAGTACATTATATAATATTAGATATTGCCTTAGATTCAGGGATACGGTGGATACAATATTAATCTATTTCTTCTAGAATCTTAAGTTGTGAAACCATACACCGATTAGTAAATTTTCAAATATTTTTTAAATATACTTCGCCTTAATTACAATTTATTAAAATTATTAAAATAATTATATAAGTATAATACTTAACCTTATAACAAATACCTAACCAATATTATTAGTTAAACGACTTTAATAATAATTATACACTTCTAGCAATTACATGTTTCTAGCTAAAATATATTAAAATTACCATATAATTTGCTGGCCGTTAATTGAGACTTGAAATGAATTTCTAATTGACCATTCAAGGATGCAAAAACTGGGTTAAAATATGACATATACTCACCTGTATTTGGTATACAAAAATGCACGATTTAAGGCAATTCTTCTTAATGAATGATGTCATAAAATCAATCTGGATTTTTTGAGTTTGTTTGTGAGTAATAAGTTATCTTAAAATTTCAAAGTTTTATTTAATAACATTACAAAATTTTATTTTATTTAATATAAACTGGTTAAACATAATATGTATTTAAAGTAATATAATTAAGATAAATTGGATGATCATAAAGTGTGCATAAAAACTATATGACCACATTAGCCATCTAAAGACATGCAAATTATGACTCTTTGATAGTATTAATTTTTAATAAATTTTATTTTTCTATTATAGATACTAAAATACATAAACAACAAACAAGTCATAAAATTACATAAACATCCATTTATTTAAATTCATTTTTGATCGATTTTTTTATTCGTTTATTTCGACGTTCGAGGCGTCGTTAAAATTGTTTCCGTTGGGGATGAGGGAATGTTATGTCATAGGTTCAAATGCACCCTTTTTCACCCTCAGAAACTCTTCATCATTAATTCCACCATAAGACTTCTTGATTCATTCTACAGGATCCTAAAAAAAATAATGAAGATTGACCAATGTCACATATTAATATATTTGTAATGTTCCTACCTGATATGTACCTTAATCTATGCTGAAACGTTTGTTTGTTTGAACGCGCTAATCTCAAGAACTACTGGTCCGATTTGAAAAATTCTTTCGGTGTTAATTAGACCATTCATCGAGTAAGGCTATAGGCTATATATCATCACGCTAAGACCAACAGAAGCGGAGCCACGCGAGTGAAACCGCGGAGCGCAGCTAGTTCACATTATAAATACTTTCTGCAAGTTTGTCCGTCTATAAATGCGCGCGGCACAGCTAGTGAACTTATTCTTTTTATTTTCCAGGAATATTTTTCACCGATGGCTACTTCTGGCACGTACAGCGTCGGTATTCCCTGCGTTACATGCGGGACTCTGGCTTCGGACGTCGCGACGAAACCCTGGAGGCAGCGATAGTCCACGACACCAAGAACATGATTGAAATGGTCTTGAACGGCACTAAACATCCTGCTGAAAAGGTATTACCCCCGTAAAAAAGGTTACCTAGTTATTATATTATGGTTCGTGAATAATTAAAAATAACACATCAATAGAACCTTTATTTAAATACAATATACATAATATGAAATCCTCGTGCTTGAAATTGCTTTGATTTATTACTAGCTTCCGCCCGCGGCTTCGCCTGCATGGTATTTTTTCGCAATTAAAGGTAGCCTATGTTCTTTCTCAGAGTCTAAAGATTGTCCGTGCCACATTCCATCAAAATCGGATGAGAGGTTTAAGCGGGAGAGCGTAACAGGCAGACAGACAGACAGAGTTACTTTCGTATTTATAATATTAGTAGTGACTAGAAGGGATCGTTATCTTACTTTAAAACTGAAATGTCAATAATCATTGTTAACGAGTCTTCTTTATCGAGGTAACTATCATATTTACTTAGTTTTCAAATTGGTTATATCTAGTTGTATTTTCAAAATCAAACAATTACTTGTATTTCTTATCAGCATCGAAGTTGACCCAAAAAAGTAATTTACTATCAGAAAGGTTAATTAGAGAAGGTTATATTTTAATCTTTAATAATAATTAACAATTTAAATTTCATATAAATGCTATCGACTAAATTGACTTCATTTGGCTTAAAATTACACGGTTCTACGAAGCTTTGGTACAAAATGGGGAAAAAATAAGTTTTGTACAGGATTCAAATCTGTGAATTTTCCCTCACCGTGTCCTACCGCCTAAAGATACTTAGATTTCTTCTGCTCCTTCGGTTTTACAATATTCCTCATTTATCAGTAGGCCAAGAATATGTGGATCTAAAGCTAATGTCGTGGAGCAAAAAGCGTGTTCTTATCGGTTTTTAATTTGTATCATAATATATAAATATTAAAGCCTAAAAGGCATTAACTGTGCCTTTCTTATTTACATTATATTGGTTATGTTATAACATATAAACACCTAAACATTTTTTCTTCTTTTTATGAATGTAAAGCAGTCAGACAGCTATTTTGACCAACTGTGACAAAAAATCTAAATATTGAATTGGAGGTTAAAAAACTTATAAACAACGCACAACGGGCGGGCGATATTTATTTTAAGTAAATTCTTATGTTTATTTTGGTCCATGCTTGTAACCATTTTTAGGGTTCCGTAGCCAAAATGGCAAAAACGGAACCCTTATAGTTTCGTCATGTCCGTCTGTCCGTCTGTCCGTCTGTCCGTCTGTCACAGCCGATTTACTCGGAAACTATAAGTACTACAGTGATGAAATTTGATGGGAATATGTGTTGTATGAACCGCTACAAAAATATGACACTAAATAGTAAAAAAAAGAATTGGGGGTGGGGCCCCCCATACATGTAACTGAGGGATGAAATTTTTTTTTTCGATGTACATACCCGTGTGGGGTATCAATGGAAAGGTCTTTTAAAATGATATAAAGTTTTCTAAAAAACATTTTTCTTAAAGTGAACGGTTTTTGAGATATCAGCTCTCAAAGTCGTAAAAAGTATGTCCCCCCCCCTCTATTTTTATAACTACGGGGTATAAAATTCTAAAAAAAATAGAGGTGATGCATGCTAATTAACTCTTTCAACGATTTTTGGTTTGATCAAAGTATCTCTTATAGTTTTTGAGATAGGTTGATTTAACTGTAATTTATTATATTTGCTGCTACGGAACCCTTTGTGCGCGAGCCCGACTCGCACTTGGCCGGTTTATTTAAGTAGGTGAACCACTTAAAATCAGCATTTTATTTATAAATAACACATTAGCGAGTAGAATTAATAAAATTTTATATGAATACTTAAAAACCTACCCAGGGTACGAAATAACTTGTATTTTGAGGAGTTAAAAATATCGTGATTGCATGAATGAAAATTTTACTCATTTTAAACCAATAAAACTAAAACTCAAAAATGATGAAGTGGACAGGCTTGTTTCCTGTTTTATCTTAATCGTAATAAAGAATAAAAATATAAACCATATATAACATACACTATATTATATAACTAGCTTTCCGCCCGCGGCTTCGCCCGCTTTGTCTAAAACATAATAAATTATATACTAAAACCTTCCTCTTGAATCACTCTAGTCTCTATCTATTAAAAAAAACCGCATCAAAATCCGTTGCGTAGTTTTAAAGATTTAAGCATACATAGGGACATAGGGACATAGGGACATAAGGACATAGGGACATAGGGACATAGGGACAGAGAAAGCGACTTTGTTTTATACTATGTAGTGATGATTAAAAACCTGAATTCCACTTTCCATATTCCTTACCCTAAAATTCCAGAATATAGTCAACGGCAACCTCATCTACCTGCCACATTTCTTCGCCGTGCCTTTCATCAATGGGCTACTCCACGTATTCGTCCGGTCCACATTGCCCCGGGAAAAGTATGCTGATCTCTGGGAGTTGGCGAGCAAGGCCCTGCTCTTCCAGAGGAGTTCCAACGACCTTGGTGGCGCGCTGGTCATTACACCCTGGTTGAAGGATGTCTTCCCAAGTTTGAGTGGATACAGCGACTTGAGGAAGGGGAACGGCGCGCTGGTCAAGTTTTTTGAGGTAGGTAATTTCTATATACCTACTGCAATATATTTAATGCAATACAATATTGTGGCACAGATAATATATTAAGTAATCTATACATATAATAAATCTGTAGAAGGGTCAATTCTGTACATTGAAAATATTGAAAAAATAAATAGCAGGGGGTGTTACTGGATCGATACCAAACCCAAATATGTGATTAAAAAAATTTTTGTCTGTCTGTCTGTCTGTATGTGAAGGCATCACGTAAAACCTAACGGTTCGATTTCGATGAAACTTGGTATAATTATACCTTATTATCCTGGGCATAAAATAGGATACTTTTTATCCCGGAAAAATACGTAGAAATAAATAAATCTTAATTTTTCCGCGCGGACGGAGTCGCGGGCGGAAGCTAGTATTTAATAATATACTAGATTATAGTTTTATAGTATGACTTGATAAGTATAAATTTGACCTGATTGCATAGTAACATCCAGAAACGTTAGAAATAAATGTATGTGATATGGTAAATTATAAATATTTTTATTATTATAAATGGATGTATAAATTATGATTATTTTGATATGTTTTTAACTTTTTAGACTCTCATAGAAGAAGTACAGGAGACACACGATGAGTCTTACGATAGACACTTTATTGATGCGTATCTCACGAAAATGAAGGAGGAAAAACGGACAAGCAACCGGACTACATATTCAGGTAATTATGTAACTTAGAAGAAAAGCCAATAATAAAAAATTTATTCAGTGGTACACGTTTCTTTAAAAATTAATCTATACTATAAATTGTAATATGTATTATAGAGCTGAAGAGTTTGTTTGTTTGTTTGAACGCGCTAATCTCAGGAACTACTGGTCCGATTTGTCTAATTCTTTTGGTGTTAGATAGCTCATTTGTCGAGGAAGACTATCATTACGCTAAGACCAACAGGAGTGGAGTTACGCGGGTGAAACCGCGAAGCACAGCTAGCATGTTATGAAGCACAAACTACCAAAAAATTCAGGTTTCATTTCTGCAAAAAACCTGTTAAAAAAGTTCCACACAATTCCCTATTCCAGTGGAACAGCTGGCTTTGATCTGCACGGACTACATGTTCCCCGCCGCGAGTGCCGTCGAGATGACGCTCACGTTCCTCGTGGAACGGATGCTGCTGCAGCCGGAGATCCAGGAGGGGATACACGAGGAGATAGACCGGGTCGTGGGGAGAGACCGCATACCAACACTGGATGATAGAGCCAAGTAGGTAGTTTTTGTGCGTGTATGTGTGCACTGTGCATACACTCGGTGGCACACACACACTTACATTTTAGAGAGTTCCCATTGTGGTTCCCATAATAATAATATGTTATTTCATTTCATTATAATATATGGGAGAAAGCCGGAGAGGCCTAGTATGACCAACAGTGGACGTCTAACGACTCCGAGATAATAATAATTACTAGCCGTGCCGCGCGGTTTCGCATGCGGATGGTGCTCAACAGACAACAGCAATTATTTCTATAGCTGTGTGTTATTTTGGTACATAAGCTGTCAAGTATAATAAAAATTTGTTAAGGTATTTTCGCATGAGAGAGTAAGACAATTTTTTTTTACATATTTTCAATGTACAGACACCAACCACAGATCACAGAAACTAAAGGGACACCACTTTTCTAGAATTTTATTATACAGGGTGATTGGAAGGTGGGTGCAAAGCTTTAAGGCGAAGCTAGTAGAGACAATTTAGAACCTTTTAAGCCATGGTTGTCTTAGACGAAGTCTGACTGTTTTTTTTTAAATAATTTTTATGTCTTTTTTACAAAAAATAGCAGTTATTTTACATTTTTCGGCTATTATGGCCAAATTAAATGATAATTAAGTTGTTATTTATTTTATTTTATTAAAAGAATGTGTGGGCAATCCCGCAAAACAAGATTTGAACCTCTGTATCATAAGGATTTTTTGTATGTATTGATAATAAAGAAACTTACCTACATCAATATTCTATTCGTTATAATATTCGCATTCATGATAATATTTTATATTATCTATAGTAAGTTTAGAAGGATTATTTTTCGATACGATCAGTGAAACATAATATTATTAAACTAAAGATTATTATGATGAAATTTATAGGAAAACTACGCGAATACGATAATAGTACCTAATTTTATTTTAATCTATGTAATTGTTTTAGCTATTCTATATTAAAAACAATAAATAGGCAAAGGAATTAATATTTAAGATATTATTTAATACGTACAAGGTACAATTAATTATTTTTTTATAGATATAGGTATCAAGATTGAATCTTAGCGCGTGACTTCGTCCGTCATAATAATTGTAAAGGAATGTACCTAAAGTGGCTTCGCATTTATTTGCATTTTATGAATTTTTTTTGATAATTTTATAATTAATAATTATCTAATATTTTAAAGTAATTGAATCTGGAATTCTGACCAATTTACTTCCATTGTAAATTATTATAGTTTCTACCTATGTTATTGTTACAAGTATCTACTTATTTATATTATATAGTAAATACTTAATTGTGTTAAAGTCCTTGAAGAACTAAGCATAGATATGAAACTCATATTACCTCTATTTTATCATATTTTTTTTATATTATAAGAAATATTGTTTTAATTTAAAAGCTTTTTTTGATCCTAAAATAAAATAATTTTATAATGCGCAAAACTTGATTTTCCGACATTTTCAACAGATAAACAGACTATATAGTGATGTTTCACTTATAAATAATATAAATAATAATACATAAGTATTATTATTTTCTTTAAATTTGTGATGAGAAATTATTGATGTTATTTATTTCAACGCACATTGTGGTAATTTTAAATGTGCGTTTGTTAAATTATCGTATTAAATCATAATTGATTAATTTGATTATTAAGCCTATGATTTGTGAGCTAAAAGGTGAATTAAAGGGGAGACTCGGCAAATTGACGTCAGAAGTGGTCAGAATAAAGCAAAAGAAACGGATAGCAAACTGATATCGCAAAGATCTTGTCTTAAAAACTATGTAACGTCATAAAATATTCCCTGGAAATTTGATTAATTAAGTAGTCAAATAAACTAAATTTAAACCACCTTCTTTCCTTGAAACGCTTTGATGTAAAATAATCAGTTTTTCTTTAACTCAACTAGGTATTAAGTTATTTTATAAATACTGTGGGTATTTTAACATAGAACGAAAGTGGTACTAATGGAGTAGCCATATTTGTTTCAATTCTTCCACTCAATTAGTCGCCTATCATCACGCAATAATGATGTTTTTTAAGCAATTTTGATTTAAATTTTACTTTTCGATTTAACTAAATTTGTAAATTTTACTTTTATTAGCGCAAAAAAATTTATAGCGTTACTCTCACGACTAAAACGAATATATTGATATTTGATACCACTTACATAAAAATACGAAAAGCCGTTTAAGCTCTAGGGCGTGCCAAAGAAATATACATACATACACCTGAAAAACATACCCTCCTGTCGCAATGGTTAAACAGACAATGTCCAACTCTCCTTGTCTTCCTCTCGGTATGAATAATCTCTACATAGGCTTATAGCTAGATTATCACATTATCTTAATCAGATTTAGTACGGTCAATGTTTTAACCCATTGACCACCGTAAGCCCCGATCGGGGCGCGACACAATAGATTTTCTATTGTGTCTGTGATTCCGAGGACTGATGGATTAAATTAATTACTCGGATCATGCGTGATTTTTGGAATAATCACCGTGATAATGAATTCGGTCACTAGTAGAATATTTGTTATTTCAAAATCTACTCCATATTATACTACATGCACTATAGTTGCTGTTTTCGTTTAACTTCAAATAATTTAACTGATTAAAATACTGGCTAAAAAACGGATTAAAACACAAAGTGCATAGGTATAGAATGTTCTAATGGAAAAAGTTTCGATAGACAAAGAAATAAGTTTCTAGTTACTTTTTCATAATTTATACATATATGTAATAATATGTAAATATATCAAAGCATTTAATTGTTTGTACATAGATTTCTATTCTACAATTAATCGTATAGGAGCTACCAACGTTGACAAGTGAGAATTTTAGTATAGTTGGTTCTTTGATATACTGTTCCTCTTGCTATTTCGGTTAGAGTCCGGGCTGTCTGGCTGGTCGCAGTGGTTGCGTTTATTAGTGCGCATCGTATCTGCACACGATAATTTCCTTAATTTTAAGTCATTTTTTAACGCGTAATTTTTAATCTTTTGCCTTTAGATAGATCCATCAATCATAATTTTTTTATTGCAAGACGTTTTTTTCGTTGTTAAATAGGTGCCAGACGCAATTTTTTTATTTCGTTTTTATAAAAAATTCAAATTATTTTAGAATGTCTGTAAATTTCATATTATGTTCTTCAAACATAATATAATCTAAAATTAATTAGCCAGACGCTAATTCGATTGTTAAGTATTAAAAAATGAGTATAAATAAAAAAAAGTAATGAAGCATGCTAGTGTATTTTAATTATGCGACAGGAAATAATTGCAAGAATACAATATTATTTACACTTGTTCTTATAAATTAAAAAGTTAAAATGAAAAAAAAAACATAAAAGTGAAAAATAAATTAAAGTTACCATACATTAAAAAGAATGGAATAAAAACTATATCAATGAAGGTTAAACAATTACATTGTTAACACGTTCACTGCGGCATGTCCAGTATCGGGCCATCAGCGACTACACCACAGTGCGGCGCCCAAAATCGCAGTTTTCACCGTGGTGCGGCGAGGTTTTTTATATGTTAATCAATGACTAGAAAAGAGACAAATATATTTTTGTGATCACAGTTTGAAGTAGGACTCAATTTCGTTTAAAAATCGTATGGCAAAATATTGGACACAACGCATAGAAAAGAAACCGTTTCTTTTGTGTGCGGCATGTCAAATATTTTGCCATGGACAAGCACCTCATGCGGCATGCCGCACTGTACTGCGAGCGCGCCGCGTGTCAGTCTCGCATAGTGATGCACCAGGACCGAAGCACTTTTCTTTTGAGTTTTTTTAAATGACAATGATACCTTAGAGGCTTTAGTTTTTTTACTTTCTTTTATTTCGTAGCATAAATGCAAAAATGTGATGACAGTTGTGAAAATAATATAAAACATTAAAACAAAAGTTACTGAACAAATTAAGACAAAAGTTACTGAACTATTTCCTGATATTACTCTATCAAGTGCCTTGTTTTATGTGTTTTTTTTTTGTATCGACGATCTCGTTATCTGTTAACAAACAGACTGAAATATACAAAATTGATTTATATCGACATCGATGTTTTATTTTACTGTGATTCTCATCGCTATCACTGTAAACATGCCGTATTAACGCAGTGCGGGATGGCAAATAATTTTTCACAAAATCAGGGGTTTACATTTTCCCTCATATCTTTTAAACTATTGGGTCAAACTAAAAGCTATTTATGCGGTATATACTAGACTATTATCTGAAAAAATTTTTTTTGAAATATCTTGAAATTTCATGAAATTATTAACCTTCAAAGTCAGAAGGTGCGATGTGATAAAAATGGCTCATGACGCACAGTGGTGAACTTGCCGATGTGAAGTATGGAAGACATGCCGCAACAACGGTAAGTTTGGCATTTTAGGTGCCGCAGTGAACGTGTTAAATTTAAAAAGCCATCTTCATAATCATCATCATCATCATCTTCCCTCTCACTGTCAGAATTATTTATGTTATCGTCTAAGCCGTCTAAGGAATTGTTATTGTTTTCCAATATTCCATTATCTGTAACAAAAAAAATAATAATTCATTTATTCAAAGTAAAAAGATTTGTTCGTTATAATATAATAATTTAGTTTTTCTTGATTAATGTTCTATTCAATACTTACTTTGAATAATAACATCTACAACTGTGGAAGGTGATTGCTCTCCCTCAAACCAAACAAAATCGTATTTATCTTTATTGATGTACACACATACACATACACATACACAACACACGACACATACACGTGAACACACACACACTCGCATGTTTAAGTTTGTATTGAATTTAACTAAAGTAGTTAGCATGAATTTATATAGGTATACTAGCGGTCCGCCCCGGCTTCACCCGTGGTACCTACATGTTTAAACTATCCTATCTCTCAAGTTGGATCGAACTGCACATGGTGTGCGAATTTTATTATAATCGGTTAAATGGTTTAGGAGTCCATTGAGGACAAACATTGTGACACGAGATTTATATATATATTTTAGTATCAGCATCGCATCTGTGCGAAGCCAGGGCGGGTCGCTAGTTGAGTAATAAAAAAAATTGTTTTGTATAGAAGATTGTTGATGTACCCTAATAGTTTATTTTTTAACCTAAGGAATAAAATGTACCAATGGAAGGTACTTATTCCCACAAAACAGGGAATCCTAGAGTAGGAACAATTCAATTTCTATGCATCTTATATTTTCGAAAAAAAAAAGTTATTGTTTATTGTTATTTAATTTTCGCGGCCGACCCTTTCTATCTGTCTTGCACTTTAAACTATCTCTCCTTATACACAATCATCAAATTGTTATACTTACCTACTTTCACTACGTTTTTATTTGTACATATTTAATACTTAACAATCGAATTAGCGTCTGGCTAATTAATTTTAGATTATATTATGTTTGAAGAACATAATATGAAATTTACAGACATTCTAAAATAATTTGAATTTTTTATAAAAACGAAATAAAAAATTGCGTCTGGCACCTATTTAACAACGAAAAAAACGTCTTGCAATAAAAAAATTATGATTGATGGATCTATCTAAAGGCAAAAGTTTAAAAATTACGCGTTAAAAAATGACTTTAAATTAAGGATAATTTCCTGTGCAGATAAGATGCGCACTACTGAACGCAACCACTCCGGCCAGCCAGACTGCGCGGACTCTAACCGAAATAGCTAGAGGAACAATATATCAAAAAACCAGCTATACTAAAATGACTTTTTTTTCAACGTTAATAGCTCCCGTACCATAATGAACTACATAGGTACATATATTACTTGTATCGTTAAAACATTTAATCAAGTGTTTTTTTAAGATGTTGAGGACTTGACCGACTTAAGAACTACGTTAGGTCAAATTGATAATAACTAAATCATACTATTATTTATTATCAGATACTTATAGCATAGTTATTATCAAAATGACCTAAAATTATTGTTTTAGTCTAATTCTTATACAATGTTTTAATCGATGGCTTATGGCAATAAAACAGTGATTTACCGATATAAGTAGATAATCAAGTGTTATGCTGTACAATTATTGACCTCAATATTATACCAATTATAAAGGTCGATCGATATGACATTTTAATTCATTATTTACAACTTTATTACCACGCGTTGAGTAGGCAAGGATTTGAGCGATAAAACACTAATAAAATAAGAGAACTTATATATGACGTCATGTTTTCGAAGCCGACTCAAAAATAGGTAGTTCTTTTTAAAAGTTTTGGATAATTTTAACTGAAATTTAATATGCTAGTCTGCAGAGGTTAAAATTTTAATTGATAAACGAAGATGATATTTCTGATTACAGTCAGATCTCAATTAATATCTAATCTATAATCTATTACATATATTCAAAATAAAATGAAACCCGTTTTCCTTGGTCACGGCATCACGCGTGAACGGGTGGACCGATTTCGATAATTCTTTTTTTATCATATTCCTTGAAGTACGAGGATGGTTCTTATGTAGAGAAAACGTAAATATGTACCACGGGCGAAGCCGGGGCGGACCGCTAGTAAACTTATAAAACTTTAAAGCAATTGTGAATGTCCATTTATTTTCATTGCGTGATATAGGATGGTTACCTACTATAGGAAATGACTTGAACACATGGAATTATTGTATTGGCACCGATCCTTGATAAGTTGAAAAAGTACAAAGTTTCAATTAAATCTGTAACATACAAAAGTGTGAAAGCTGACCGTTACATACAAACCTGTGATACAAACATATACAAGTGAAGCAAGTAAGGGCCGATTTTTCAATGCTTATGGATAAAACTTATTCGTCGAATAACGTATAAAACTACCATTTTAAAAACGTATTCTAATTGCCCGTATTTGACAGTTTACGTGACATTTTAATATTATCGTGTAATACTCTAATGGACGGATAAGTTTTATCCAAGCATTGAAATATGAACAAAAGCGTGAATAAACTATTTTATTTGCGCTGTATTTTATTTGCACTTCATATCAAGTGTTTAATCCTTGTGCTTATTTACAACATTCTTAGTTTCAAGTGCCTGAAGAAGGTCGCATTATATATACTGGAAAATGTTTATTCACATATAGATTTTACGTCAGTAAATAAGTCATTAAAATCTCAAAGCAAATATCAACCAGAAATAATCTATTTTGGATTTGTTTATATTATTTCTTGGCAAAAATTTAAATCGCTTTCGAATTATCAGAAGTCAGCACCAGACAAAATGTAAATGGGAAAGAAGCACCTAACAATTAAAGAAATATCAAAACAAAAGTTCTGATGTTCAAACCCAAAAAATTACAGTCGAATTGTGGGAACTGTTATAGAGTATGGCCGCCAAATATTGTACAATAACAGTCGTGAAATCGTAACACACCGTAACATACGTGACTGATAGTAACATACGTGATTTTGTTAAGCCTAGTGTACATTACAACTAATAATGCAGGAGATTTTTTTTACATTTCTGTTTTATATTGTTAATTAAATTATTTGATTAAATTACTTTAAAACTCAATAAAACAAATTTAAATATTAAAGAAAAAGTTTTATTTCTCAAATTTTGTATTTCTATAATACTTACAAATGCAAGAATCATTCACAACTTATGATATTAATTACGAATACGAATTATTATAGTAAAAAAGTTACTAACTTCCGAAACATGATAGTTTTTGAAGTGGGTTCTCTTTATGTAAAAAAGTAAATTTTTAACTTTAGATTCTCTAGTGAGTACTACCCCTAAGAGCCGCTCACGGATGTTACGTAACACAATAGTAACACATGGTATCATTCGTGAATAAAAATATGGTTGGACATAACCTAAAAAGCCTTTATTCGCCAAAGTATTGTAGTAATAAGACGCCGCATAGTTTGATTTGTTACACTAGAACACTAAAGCTACACACATAATTTAAATAATATAGTAAATTTGTATTCTTACCTTGCATAATTCTCACTCAAAATTATTAAAATGTTGCGGGTCAAAAATGCCGACTACCTTTCGATTAACTTTGACAGTAACAAAATGGCGATTTTTTTTCTAAAGGGTGGCCAACATGTAAATCGGTGTTGCCCCTACTTAAAAATATTTTTGTGGCTTGGATATCTAGTTATTTAGGGTGTTATTTTATGGTAACCGTGCGTGAAGTATCATTCGTGAAAAAAAGTGAGACATAGTTTTAAGTGAGTTTTATATTAATTTCTTTTATGTTATTTTTATTAGAACTTGTTAAAACTATCCACAAATTTACAGAATAATTTAGAAATACCAAAATTTTACAGGTATCAATAGATTTTTGCATAATTTTGTGACTTCAAAGTGTGAGATGACTAAATGGGACACATGATTTTAGTATGGAAAGGAAAATAAGCATTTCAAAAAAAAAATATTGAGCTTGTTAAAGGCACTCAAAATTAATTTAAATTATTAATATAATGATAAATATAACATAGTGAAGCTGAAACTATTTAAAAACTACCATAATCTTATATATAAAATTCTCGTGTCACAATGTTAGTCTGCATACTCCTCCGAAACGGGTGGACCGATTCTCATGAAATTTTCTGTGCATATCGGGTAAGTCTGAGAATCGGCCAACATCTATTTTTCATATGTACCACGGGCGAAGCCGGGGCGGACCGCTAGTTACTATATAAAAAAATCTGGTGCTATATAAAATGACAAGGACATTTTTTTTTTTCTTGAATGTACAATTTTTGGCGGCCATACTCTATAGACCCTCGTCCTTTTTTGAAGTTTAAACACAGTCTAACTTTAAACCAGGGATCTGTCACTTTAATACATTGAGTTAATATGTACTAGTACATATTGTATCTCAATGCTTTAATAGTTGTTTATGTGAAATACTTAAAGAGAAAGTTAAACCCTGTCTAAAGTTTTTTGTGGTAAAACAGCTAAAGTCCATTGTATCTGCACATACGGTCATTCCATAAATATATAATAGGATAATAGATACATAAACATACATACGAACTAAACTACAAAATACCTACTACCATAGGTGTTTTGTAGTTTAGTTCGTTTAAGTTTCAATTTAATTTAGGTACATATAGGAGTTTACCGTGAGCTATAACAATAAACTTTAGTATTTACTCGAATAATAATCATTATAGTATCAACAGTTTCCACGTCCTACTCTGATAAAGTAATTGTTTCATAGTTATTTTGCAAAGAGCAATAATACGGCATTGAAGTAAAGTTGAATGAACAAAAGGTCTTTCACACTTATTTACATAAATGCATTGAATTCATCTATACTAATATTATAAAGCTGAAGAGTTTGTTTCTTTGTTTGTTTGAACGCGCTAATCTCGGGAACTACTGGTCCGATTTAAAAAATTATTTCGGTGTTAGAAAGCTCATTTATCGAGGAAGGTTATAGGCTATATATCATCACGCTTCGACCAACAGGAGCGAAGCCACGGGGGTGAAACCGCGGGGAGCAGCTAGTATTTGATAGTATAGGGAAGAATATATCGCACTTCGATTTGCTATCTGATTTCGCTTCCTTATTTTAGAGTACAGTTTACCATTTCATATATCCAATAAGGTCAAGTGTACTTGACTCCAAACGTTGAGTATCCTGTTATAAAAAGACTTTTATTACCACGTTTAGTAAGTTGGAGAATTGATAATGCACTTGCATTGATTATTTTAATGTTTACATTTTTAACTGATGTGAGAATATTTAATTTCCATGCACGAACCTTATTTTGTTACTGAAGTTTTGTGAACAATAAACGACAGTACAATTGAGGGCCTTATGTCTATTGTAATAAATTTGTTTCTAGAATGCCATACACAGAGGCGTGTATTCGTGAGATGCTGCGGTTCGAAACATTGGTCCCACTAGCTGTGGCCCACAGAGCCATGGTCGATACAAAACTAGAGGGCTATGATATACCAAAGGTAAACGAGCTTAACTTACTTTTATTTAATGTACTGACCAATTCATATTTTAGGAATTTACATAGTCTATGAACGATTCTGCTTTATACCATCTTTTAAAGACTTCATTTTCGTGGTGAAGCGATGGACATAATATTCATTATATTAATATTCAGATCGAAACGTTTTAATTATTATGGAGTTTAATTACTATGGAGGTTCTTGCCGGTTCTTCTCCATAGACACTGCTTTCCGCATCGGAGGTAATTTATGTTAAAAATATGTAATGACAATTCAAAAGTGCTTCTAGAAGTCTAATTGAATTTAATAAATGTTTGAGTTTGATTATGCAATAACGAATAAAAATATTAAGCAATAACGATAGGTACCTATACCAAAGCTCGGATATAAGTATAAATTATACACTATAATACGTGCATAAATAATATTTATTTTATTATAACAATGGAACAATAAATGAATAAATGATAAATTGAACAATTCCGTTACAATTACGGTTGTATTCCACAAGTCAATAACCTAGCCTTGACAATATTATGTCGAAAAGCGTTGATTCCTACAAAAGTTTAACTTGTTTATATACGTGATTAAATGTCGTTCCTTTTTAGGGTTCCGTACCCAAAGAATAACTGGACCAATAACTTAGTCTCCACAGTCCACTCTCTCATCTGTCTGTCTCCAGGCCGTATCTCATAAACCATGATAGCTAGAAAGCTGAAAATTTCCGATGCCGCTATAACAACAAATACTAAAAATTAAAAAAAATATATTAA
Organism: Colias philodice; assembly: GCF_061535455.1. Lineage (NCBI taxonomy): Eukaryota > Metazoa > Arthropoda > Insecta > Lepidoptera > Pieridae > Colias > Colias philodice. Next base: position 10,252,597 of record NC_143095.1, on the reverse strand, counting down.
GGGGGTCCCCAGAGTACGGTACTCGTGCGCGAGTCCGACTCGCACTTGGCCGGTATTTTAGCGACAATTTTATCTTTCGCATGCGCCTGAGTGGCTGCACGGCTCATGATTTCATCTCCATTAAAAGCCAAAAGGTTGTCAGCGATCTTCAAGCTTTTTAAGGATCACGTCTTTTTGTTTTTGTTAACCTTTCAAATAAAATTATTTTGCGATTTCGAATGTACTTGACATGCGGAAGAATCGAGTCATAAACAGTTAAATATATAGGTTTTGTAGACCTACTTTATACCATATTTACGGACGGAGTACTCGCAAACAAAAGGATGAAACGTCACCGTGCTCCTGCGTAAACCCGTGTCCGACCTGCGGAAAATGTATGTCGATCCCGCATTGGATTATATGGACACGAAAAGCATTGCTCAGGCATAGCACCATAAACCGTCTGTAATAGACGCATAGGCCAACGACGACGACCATATTAATACTATTAATACTATATACTCATTTAACTGAATTTCCAGTAATCCAAGACTCTTGATCGCACTTAGCACAGAAACCTCATAAAAACTGAAACTACTTGATGTCAAGTAAGTACTATTTTAGTGTCAAAGCCTCTTTGCGACACATAAAAGTTTAGGAACTCTAAGAACAATTTAATATTTAGACAGTGGCAATATAACATAACATGATCTTAGAAAAAAAATACAATCGAATTGAGAACCTCCTCCTTTTTTGAAGTCGGTTAAAAAATATAATAATGGATTAAATTTTTAGTTTTTACTTATTTAAGCGAGTAAAATTTCAAGGTCGCGTCATGGCAATACTGTCTCGTGATGCAGTAAGGCGACGATTTTGGTATCTTTGATTCTTGCCAAAGACGTTTCATTTCTGACGCGTGGCTCGGCACACTCGTTTTTTTTGTCAAAAATAATTGTTTATGTTTCAGGATACTTCAGTGTCTGTAAATCTTCTAAGTCTGCATATGGATAAAAAAATTTGGGGCGACCCGGAAAACTTTAGGCCGGAGAGATATATCGTCGATGGAAAACTGCAAGTAAACTCCGATAAGGCACTGCCTTTTGGAGCGGGTATGTATTATGTATAAGTATTACTAACACTAACATAAGATTACTAATAAAATATGCTTTTAGTTTTATCTGTTTAGTATATACTTTAGAGATTATATACTTTTGAGTGTATAGACTTTAGAGAACCACCTTTATCGATTAAGACTGTACGGACGGACTAACAAAACCATTACCTAGGTACAAATAAATAATTCTTACTTTATTAGATCTTCGGTTGGATCGATTAAATAAATCTAATTACTATTTTTTGTTTATGATTGTAAGTATTTGACGAACATACATTTCAATTTTTATTTAGATAATATATAGTATATTAAGTACATAAGTATATAGTACAGAAGTAATTCGTTTGTTACATATGCATTATCTGAGTTTATAGGTTCTTCAAGTTAAATTGAAAGCTATGTGTATCTAGTAACGCCTAATAACTAATCTATTGCCATGCGAAACACGTTAGATGATTACATTGAAAGAAAAAAGAGAGACACCCAATGTATTATTTAAGTGTATATTTTTTGCTCAGATTAACTAGTAAGGTACAAAATATTATTTCACCAAAAATGCAATAATATGACGTCTACCTCTCTAGCTTATTCAAAAAAATGAAATAAAAAATATATTTTTTTTTTGTTTTTGTTCATAAATTTATTTCACAAACGAATTTAGAAATTAAAGAAAAAATTGAATGATCCTTGATCTGTAGTTATGTTAGATTAATACACAATGATAGTTTTCAAGTAGTTTTTTTTATTCATACACAAACGTAGAATATAAAAACTAAAACAAAAACAATACATTTTGGAATGACCTTGCAGAGGAATAAGCCTCGTTCTTTCAGCAGAGTTAATCATTATTAAATCTATACTAAAACTTATTATAAAGCTGATCTATCTTTGTTTGTTTGAACGCGCTAATCTCAGGAACTATTGGTCCGATTTGATAAATTCTTTCGGTGATAGATAGCTACCTAAAGAAATTTTCACGTGAAAGAGTAACAAACATCATCCATCCATAATTACAAACTTTCGTTATATTTTGAAACTGTGAGATTAGTGCCTAATGCTAATACTTACAGTGCAATAGAAAAGGGTTTATTAGTCAAAAAATAGTATTACCAAAAAGGAATAAGTATTACTCGAAAGTCGAAACCTTTAGAGGAAGGCTATTGGAGATAACAATGCTTTAGTGACCGGGTTCGCTTTATAAAAGGTCAATGTCCGTCATTGTATATCGGACAAGCCTAACAACTTTTTCTTTTATTTGTTTATTTTTTATTGGGAGTTGGCGTGAGTCATTGAATTAAAAATCTGTAAAATAGTATTCGTTCAATTTATATAAAATACTAGATTTCCGCTCACGGCTTCACCCGCGTTTTCAAAGAAAAACCCGCATAGTTCTCGTTCCCGTGGGATTTCAAGGATAAAACCTATCCTTCCATCCTTATATGTGGTAATCCAAGTTACCTTCTATATGTGTGCTTAATTTCATTGTAATCGGTTAAGTAGTATTTGCGTGAAAGAGTAACAAACACACACATACACATCCTCACAAACTTTCGCATTTATAATACTTTATACTAGCTGTCTGCCCGCAGCTTCGCCCGCGTTTTCAAAGAAAAACCCGCATAGTTCCCGTTCCCGTGGGATTTCCGGGATAAAACCAATCCTATGTGTTAATCCAAGTTACCCTCTATATGTGTGCTAGATTTTATTGTAATCGGTTCAGTGGTATTTGCGTGAAAGAGTAACAAACACACATACACATCCTCACAAACTTTCGCATTTATAATATTAGTAGGACTTAACTACAAACAATGATTTTGTCTTCATGAAAAATGTTGTAAGTCCTTCCCCATGTCTCCACTTTGTAATATCTTTAGAAAGAAATAAATAAATAAACGGATATTTGTTACTATATTTCACGCAAAAGCAGTTCAACCATCAGAGTCAGTTTAAAATTGAGTACTCAGTACTGAGACATAATAATTGTACCTACTCTTGACCCAGTAGGTATAAGTTGGTCTTTGTTCAAGAGTCTAAATTCCAACTCCTAATGAAAGAACAAAAGAAGCTCGATGGTTGTGTTAATGACTGATAAACAAAAAGCGGACTTGTTGGTTAAAAAAAATAAAGATAGGCATGATTCAATTAGTATCAGCTTTGTCGCAAGAAAACTGTCATGGAAAAAACCAGGCTTATGAACAAATGTAAACTTAAATTAATAAGTAAAGGATAAATCATAAATCACAATTTTCCTTGAGATTTTATTAATTTCCGTCTCGTAATTTTTTATTAAAAAAAAACATTTTACAATGTTTTTAAAACGAGAATTTGAAAGCTACAAATCTAAAAATTAAATACCATTTTTTTCTTAATCTAAAAATTAAAGTCATTTTAAAATTCTAGGAAGAAGGCTCTGCGCGGGTGAAACTTACGCTAGACAAGGCATGTTTCTGGTGTTCGCTGCGTTCATGCAAGCGTTCCACGTGTCCACAGCTGATGGTAGACCCTTGAAGAAACCAGCCAAGAGGATTCAGGGCATCATCACCACGATACCAGAGTTCTGGGTTCGTGTGACGTCACGGATTTGATAATAGGATGCCAGAAATGATGTATGTTGTTGAATAGTGGCTACGAACATGATCCAATTCTTGATTAGAAAATATATTGTAATATATAATGTAAATATTTTGTAAAACGTTATTTTTAGAAAAATATTGTCATAAAAAAAATGGGAAACCTCAAGAAATACTTACAAAATTGTATGCCAAGGCAACTTGCCAGCTTACAATAATATTTAAATAAAAGATGTGTATTTTTTTGTTATCTAACATCACAGTGTGTATATAAGAGCTTAACTGTGTATAATATACATTGTATATAGTACCTATATATCTAATTGGCAATTAAATACAATTATTTACGGAAGATAATGTTTGTGCAACTATTACATTGTACACACAGGGTGTCTCACGTTGGCATACACTGATCACGTAAAAAATACCAAAACTACAAAATTAAGTAAAAAAAATCCTATTTTTTCCTACAAAACCATGTTTTCTTCTCTAGTTTTGCCAGCCCGCATATACGGTACTTCGCTATGTTATGTTGAGCATTTTGTCTATGAAAACATAATCTTAAACGATAGCTCACGTGCGGGTGGCAAATAGGATAAGAATTCATATACATATTTGAAAAAAAATGCATTGTGCATCTGGAATTTTATAAGTATTTTTTACGTACTCACTATATGCAAAATTATATACTCCTTTGAGCTTAGTATATCGACGGTGGGACACCCTGTATATACCTTCGTACGTGATGCTCAAAATGCTTATATTTTAGACTTTTAAGTTAATCTTGTTCATAAGTCCTTAATCTTACGTGATGTGCTTTTAAATCAGCTAAGATAATATTCAACAAGAAAATCAAAAAGATTGTGTAAGGATCAAAGGTTATGGCTTTTTGTGTTTTTTTTTTGTATTTCAATGCTAATTACAGCATTTTCTTTATCAGCTGGTATTCAAAAATATGTATAAGGTCCCAGTCAATATATTGTTAATATAAAATGATGACTGAAACCGCGGGCTGCAGCTAGATTAGGTAAAGATAATGTCATGATATGACAACTATGACAATTACTTCCACCTAAACATACTTAATTTGTATAAATTGCATGCTTATTATTATAATTGTAAGGTTATTTTACATATCTATTAAATAAAAATGAATTCTATTCCAAGCAGTTTTATTTAATTACGATATTTATTTATCTATGGCCTATCTAATAAACATAAACAAAAAAGAATGGATATATATTTTTTAAATGTCATGAGAGAATTTTTTTAAATCCTTATTTTGAGTCATAGTTTTTTGTTGTTTATTTAAAAAGAGCTGAATTATTAATTTCGTCTCTTGTACTACTTATATGTAGTTACTTGGGTTTGAGCGTATTTTGAATTTATCAAATATAGGTATCCTGTACCTCCTAATTATCTATTAGAATGGTTTAGACAATCGTGAAACTAGTGTCTAACAAAAAATAATGATATTTTAATCTTCAGTTGTTTTCATTCATACATATTTAATAGGAGTTTGAATAAAATAATGTAAATTCGATTGCTCTGGCGGGATCAAGAGTGGCTTCAAGATATCAGGCCACCCCGGCAAGGCGAAAGACGAGAGTTCGATTCCCGCCTCGAGATCGAATTGTTTTAAATTTCAATTTTTCTAAATTCAAAATTTTTACATTTTTAGATTCTTAACAAATAATTGCCTATTGCTCGTTATATCCAGTTAATCCACTAATATCATTCGCTAATTATTTTCACGCATTATCAGGTAATAGAAATCATACAGATAAGTAAAATTCTATTACATAATTATGCGATATAAAAGATAATGTCATTAATGACGTCAAAGTAAAATCATGGAGAGATAGCGAAATATTTATTTAATAGCGAAATTTGTACTAAAAATATTACCTAGTTCTTTGCTTTTGAATGGTTCGACGACTTATTGTGATATCCACCGACAAGCACTTGGCCAGCGAGGTGGAATAGGGCCTGTAGGCCTGTAGGCTGTAGGCCCGTGTCCCAGCAGTGGGAACGTATATGGGCTGATGATGTTGATGAAATGGTTCACAACTAAAAGCTTGCCATACTTTTTCGCGATAGATTTTCGACACATATATAGAAAATTAGGAAAATAGATGTAACTGTCTTAGATAATGCTTGTTTCTGTGTGTCGTTTCAAACTTTTACCTTAATTGACTTAGCATTTTCCAGTTTTTGTATGTACACATGTAGCTTAACACTAAAATACTAAAACGATTACGTAGAATACAACATGAATAATCAAGGAGTGAAAACATACAGAGATATTTACTTATTACTTGGCGTTGATATTTCTTCGACTTTTGATCGCTTAAAAAGAGAGTATTTTCACATCTATTATTATTTTTAAGAAACGAATATCACTTCCTGTTATTGCAATGAACATTGTTTCTTTTCGATTCGAACAATTGAGTATTTGAATAAAAAAAAAATATTGATTTTTTTTATGTATTTTGAAACTTTATTATTAATAATATTGATATTTAATACAAATAACTTCAAAAAAAATTTTTTCCTTTAATTATAAGCAATTAAAAATTGATGAAATTTTAATTAGAATCACGTGACTACAAACGCGCCATGACTGGTCACCACAGTTGTGACGTCATAATGTTATAGCTATGTATTAACTGCAGTACATAGCGTTTACGGCTATTACACGTGACTAGACAATAATATTGAAAGTTTATTGCTAAAATACGATTTGTTAGTTGGTTCCGAATTAGTTAGTTAGTTACGAAAAAAATAAGAATCATCAAGAATAGATGTTGATATATTTATGATCACCGATTTTTGTCAGGAGTTGCCTTTGTAGTATTCGTACATAATGGTACAAAAAGATAAATTTTGAGGTTCGCCATTTTTAATATAAATTTAAGTAATATAATTAACAATTAATATATTTAATATGTAATTTAATAATGACAACAAAATTAAATAGATCAAAACACTGTATTAACACGCTTTTATTAGCTTCACCTGTATGTTTGTATGTAACAGAATCCTTTCGAAGTTTCGACTCGATTTTGACCCACTTACAACCGACGGATTTTGTTCAAATTTTGAACACTTATCAAGGTCCGATGAGTGATGAGTGATGACAATACAATAATATCGTAAATTTATCCTGATAAGGATCGCCAGGATCAGCTTAAAACATATGTTTGTATGTAACCAATTCTCCTTTCGATTCGATTTAGACCCACTATAAACCGACGGATTTAATTTAAATTTTGTATACTTATAAAAACCCGGTAACAATACAATAATTTCATAAATTTACCTTATTATCCTGTTAAGTATTTCAAACTATATTTATTGTTCTATCAACTGCAATGAGTGAAAACTAACATTATGACGTCACACGCGCTTGGGTGACGCTTCGGGAGTTGCCGGCGTGTCTTCGGTACTGGATTCAAAGACTAATTTTTATTTTGAAATAACTTTTGAATTATTGCAAAAAAAATAAAAATAAAAACAGTTTTGTTATAAAACTAATATATAATCTTTCCATTTATCACAAAAAAAATTTTAATTCAAATACTCAATTATAAAAGAATACAAGTATTCCTTTGTGGTAAAAAAATTGAAGTCCCTGCATGTCCCCGAGTGGGGTAAGGGGCAGATGCATTATACATCTGTTTCACTGATCGATTTTCTTTAGGGACAAGTAGGTGATCAGCCTTCTGTGTCCTACCAGACCAAGACATTTTTTGAATCGAACCCAGGATCCCTCGGTGCTACGCTCACGCGTATGCTACGCTCACTGTACCAAGGTCGAGGCGGTCCGGAGGGAGAAAATAAATGTAAAGCATAGTTTGATTAATGAGTAAAGTGAAGCACTAAGATTTAAGAAGCAAACTGCACGCCGGTAATAGTCGCATTTCAAATATACATATACATATATTTTTAATATATATATATATATATATACAGGGTGTCCCACCATTGGTATACTAAGCGCGAAGGGACGTGTAGTTTTGCATACACTGATCACGTAAAAAATACATAAACAACAAAATTACATCAAAAAAATTTTGATAAATTTTTCCTGAAAATCCATGTTTTCTTCTCTAGCTTCGCGTAGCCGTCATATACCGCTTCTCTAATGTGAGCTTTTTGTCTATGAAAACATAATCTGAAACGATAGCTCACGTGCTAGTGGCAAAAATGGGCGGGCTGCTTCTTAGGGGTGTACACATAGAGTTTTAAGAATTCATCTATTTGGAAAAAAAATGCGTCTGGAATTTTTTAAGTATTTTTTACGTACTCAGCGTAGGCAAAACTATAACCTCCATTGAGCTTAGTATACCAACAGTGGGACACCCTGTATATACTAAATATTATAAAGCTGAAGAGTTTGTTTGTTTGTTTGAACGCGCTAATCTCAGGAACTACTGGTCCGATTTGAAAAATTATTTCGGTGTAAGATAGCCCATTTATCGAGGAAGGCTTTATATCATCACGCTAAGACCAACAGGAGTGGAGCACTGCGGGTAAAACCGCAGGGCACATCTAGTCACAAATATTCGTGATGACCATAATGGTTCATGGTTGTACCACCAAAATTTCGATGCGTACCTAATCTTAACCGCAATCTCTTCTATTTACGGTACATCTATCTAACGGTTATTGTAAAACCTTCGTTTTGTAGTAATTATTGTTCTTTCACCTTACCGTTGGATTGCATTTTATAGCGGTTTTAGTAAAGGTATTGTGACCGTTAAAGACCGTCATAGATAACTAGTACCTATGTAATGTGTTTAAAATGTTATTTGATTGTGTTTTATAAGCATTTATCAAAACAATATTCGAGCGTACCACCACCTTCAGTTATGTTTTGTTTTAATCTAATATGGTTGACGGAAACAGCTTTTTGGGTATGTTAAGTTTTTGGAAAATTTGTAAAAACATATATACGTTTTTTCCTATTTCTAAGGTGTAAAGCGTTTTCATTAATTCTTTTTTTTATAAATGGCCACAAAGCTATATCATTACGCACCTACCTAACGTTTATTTTTTCAAGTCACCTACTCATTATGAGTTAATGAATTCTACTCTTTATTATAACTAGTAAACTAGATTAGTGAAGATTTTTATCTCTCAGGGCTGTGGACCTTCAAATAAATACACGTTTAACGGGTCATAAACCTTTATCTTAGCTTACAAGAAATTTTCCATACAATTCTCCAATAACTATGACCGGATTTGTAAAAGGTTTTATTACTAGCTGTGCCCCGCGGCTTTATTCTCATTGACTATTTGATTGATCATCTATATACTCCGATTGATCTTAGCGTGATAATACATAGCCTATAGCTTTCCTCGATAAATGTACTATATAACAGTGAAATAATTTGTCAAAACGGATAAGTGGTTCCTGATATAAGCGCGTTTAAGAAAACAAACAAACTCTTCAGCTTTATAATATTAGTATAGATAGGTACTCTATCGATGCCTTTTCTTAGTGTCATCTGAACATATTACCTATAATTACAAGTTGTAATAATTCCCTAATATAATTACAACACTCGAAATGAGGCTGCGGTTTCTGACGATTATATGGCAACAACCACGACCAAATAGCAGTCTAAAATAAAAAGAATGCCGTATGCTCATGAAATTATTAAAGCAATGAATAGCATCAACGATAAAGGGCATAAATTAACATGTTTGCAATATATTATGGCTTAAATGGCAAACATAATTATGATCGCCATTTTCTTACAAGTTATCTTAAGAATTAAGGTTAATAGGTCATGTATCATTGTTGTCTGATGAGTCGAAATTCGTAACCTTTTTTTGTTGGCTCAGTGGTTAGCCTCGGGATTCAAAAGGTTCGAAATTAAACGAGCGTGGAAAAATTTAATTGATTTTAAGCTATTGCATAGCTTCAATCGCGGGCATTGAGCGCGGGGACCGAATCGAGAAATTCCGTAACGAAAAAACCTCACGCTCCCCATTCCGACGGGCTCGGAGGTGTGGGTTGAAGGCATGCTTGATGTTATGCAATAGCTTTACAGCGGCAGTCCCCGAGTGCCACACGTCTTTTTTTTACATGTAAGTACGTTAATTTCTTCACGTGAAGGTAAACGTCGTCTGGAGGAATGTATGAATGACCAATTTGCACTGAATTATGACCTGAACCCTCGAAGCGATGCGATGTGTCATTTCAGTGGAAACATATAAGGGCTGCTGATGATGAAGTCAGGAATATGATTACGCATAATTTTTACATCATGCCTACAGCTGCATAATATGTTTATTGATTTATATAATAACAATGCAACGCCAAAGGAAAAGTTATTTATTCTGTGTTATTTATGATAATAATTCATATTGAATTATTTAATTATTTCTTATAACCATGATTTATGCGTTCTTTAATTTAACAAGAATTTTAATTTAGCTATCACACAAACATATTTAAATGCATTCTGTACATTTTTAACTGGATAATTGATATTACCTCTATATTAAAGACATGGGAAAATAGAAAAAAAAGGTATGAATTGAGAATCTTCTTCGATTTTCAAATCGTTTGTTACAAACTTCAAATATTTTCATTCATAAATTTTAAAGATACATATATTTTGATACTTTAAAGTTTAAATACTTACCCACTTAGCAAACTCACACTTAAATTTTTTTGTTTATGTATTTAGTACTAAGGAATGGATAGATTTTATTAAACCACTTCTAAACTGCTACTAGGTATAAAGAAGAAACGGCCAGTAACTCGATACCTAGTTATTCTTTTATGGTCCGGGAGCCAGCAGCAGATTTTATGACCAAGTTCCTCTCAAGCGGTAATAACGGTTAAATGCATCAAAGTATAGTATTATGAAGCCTCGTGAACGTCAGCTGGAGCTCGGTTGGGGGGAAGAGCGGTTGTAGCCTCCCGTATCAGCTGACGGTTTTTCCACCAAGATACAGCCAGCTGACATATATATTTATCCACAGTTACATATAAGCTATCATCAGGTAAATTTTTGTTTGAGAGGAAATAACGGAAAATAAATTTTTCTTTAAATTTAACTTTCATGTTCGAGACACCAGCTGACGTATAATACACCATGTTGTAACCAGCTGACTATTTTTTTCGTTGAGATATTGGGTTAGCTACAATTTGACAAATTTTTAGCTGAGAGGAAATGAATGAATGAATGTATTTTTTTTCCTATGTGCGTGGGAGGCTACATCCGCTCACCCCCCCAACCGAGCGCCAGCTGACGTTCACAAGGCTTTATAATACTATACTCTCATGCGTCTGACGAATTATCTCTTGAGAGGAAATAGTTAACCAAATTTGCACCTGGCTCCCTAACCATTAGGTATAATCATTAAAAAAGTGTGTAAATTCATTTATTTTCCAATTAAAATATTCGGATATCGATTGACATTTAAAGAAACGACATAACCAACTATTTTGATGTTCTTTTTTGTATAGGTAGGTAAATATCCGGTAGATTTTAATATATTGCAAAGATAACAAATCCCAATTTGAAGTCATATATAAACATTAAATCATGCTATTAATTATTAATAGAGTGAAATAATCTTAGTTAAAACCATCATGCAACCTTTTTAGCTATTTTAACAATTAAGATATAGACATTAAGAAATATGTTAGTATTTATTTATTTAGGAACTGATTTTTCATTAAGGTTTTCATACATATTTCTTTATTTAAACATTGTTCTATTTTGACAGTTTCTACTTTCTATAAAAGCGATTTTTTTTTTTTTGTGTGGTGTCTCTCAATGTTAGCCAGAAGGGCTTCTACATTTTAACGCGGACGCGGGGGTGAACTGAAGGTTCACCCTGGTAGCGACATGCACAAGGGCGTCCCCCCTTGACGGGGACCACGAACCTCGGCTTGAGCTGTCGCTTGAGTGGAGGAGGCCAGAAGGGCCCTAATCGGACGGGAATAAAAGCGATGTTAAAACATAATAGGCTTGAAATTTGAGCTAAAGGCACGAATTAAGTATTCCTTAGGAGTTATGTTCCTTAATTTATTGAAAAATCTTATACTTCGCTATATTTTAAACAGTTTACATAAAAAATATGTTAAAGTTTAGAATACAAAATAAATAATTTTTGTTCAATATGATTAACTGTGCAGTTTCTTTGTGTATTGCGGTATGAATCATTGTTTATTATGAGTTTAATGACTAATGCATCTTTAGATACTAATTGATTACGCATTAAATTATAACTAATCGAATTAATTCCTACATATCGGATACGGGATGATGGAGTATGAGGAAAAACTTGATTTATTTATGACTAGCGGTCCGCCCCGGCTTCGCCCGTGGTACATTTTTCGCAATAATATTAGCCTATGTTCTTTCTCAGGGTCTAAAGATTTTCAGTGCCAAATTTCATCAAAATCGGTCCAGTAGTTTATGCGTGAAAACCATACATACATACCTTTCCTCTTTAATATTAGTATAGAAAACTTCACAGCTACAATATGATTATTCTTCTTCTTTTAAGGGTGCGTATAAAGCAAAATTACCAATCTTCTATTAGATGATACGTGTAATATTCAAGACCAAATCTAAAAAATAAAATATGTATATATCAAACTAGATGATATGTTCAACGATTCTGTTCAATCAAAAACATAAAATATTAAAATTGACTCGATAAAAAAAAATCACCAAGTTAGCTTTAATTTTCACACTTTTACGTTTTCTACTTGACATGGTAATACTTATTTATTATGATTTTTTTTTCATAAACAATTATATTAAAACATTTGCAAGATATTTGTCAGAGCATTTTGTGTAATTACTTTTAATTTTGGTTTTATCTGCGATAAACCACTTTTATCGTGACAAAACCAAACGTTTATCTCGAGAAAAAAAGAGCGCCAAATCCACCTTTAGTTGGATTAGGTTAGGTTAGGCCTCCTGATTCCTCATTCCTCATGTTTCTTCCACTCTTTGCGGTCTTTGGCCAGACGCATCCAAGATTTACCCACTGCTTTAGAGATAATAATATGATAGACGCCATGTTTATGTCGTGGCCATATCGTAGATGTGCTCATTTCATGAAATGGCCAACATAGTTTGATCAGATCGTTAAATCATCAACGTTTCACGATTTGGTCATCGACATTTGGTCAGATCGCATAAAATATCTTAAAGAGTCCATAAAACATTAAAAAATTCAGAATATTTTAAAAACTTGTTTATTGTCATTTTATTAAAGTCTAACCTAACCTGGTTAGACTTTAATAAACAATGCACAAGCCGAGCGAGCAAAGCGAGCGTGCCGCGGCAGCGGCCGGCGAGTGCCAGAAGCGAATCGCTTTTTAAAAAAGAAACAAAAATGGTCGCATTTCGTGAAATGGCCATCCACATTTGGCCAGACGATTAACCGATCTGGCCAAACTAAATTGGCCATTTCATGAAATGAGCAAATCTAAGATATGGCCACGAAATTTAGAAAACGCCAACATTACAATATAACACTTATTACCTAAAGTGTTATCATTTGTTACTTTTATGTAGTGGGAACTTACCCTGGAGCTTCGATAACTTTTTTTTTTAAAGTTTTAAATCAATAATAATAATTAATACCTTTAAAAAGTTGCAGATAATACATTAACAATAATTTTCTATTTTATATTGAAATCATTTCATAATTAGGAAATGCCAATCAAAACTCGAATTAAGAATAGAACTATTTTAACAATACGGGTTTTTCTTTGAAAACGCGGCCGAAGCTGCGGGCGGAAATCAAGTTGATTATATTTATTGGTAGATTATCTTACGCGTGACACTATATCTAATATCATCTCGTTACCCAAGGTAAAAAATAAAACATTTAAAAGTTTTATAATTTACATCTTATATTTAGCATTAATGAGTCGTTTCTGAATTTTTTCCATTGAATTAATGTATGGTGACGTTGTGTGATATTACTTTAAAGTTTATAGAATCAAGGACTGTCGTAAAATTAAACTAACATAGTTATAACAAATTTTGTCACCTTACAGAAACGTGAATATAGGAAACAACTGAACTAATTTTATTTAATCCGAACTTACATTACAACCAGGACGAAATTTTGGCGCCAGAAGGCTTGTTTTCAAATAAAAATCGATGCTTATTAATCATCAAAATCGGTTCGTCTAGTTGAAAGTTCTGACGGTAACGAACTTTTTTGATGATCATTAATTATTTTTTTTTTAATCCTTGACGAAAATGATTGTGGATTACTCTGACTCAAAAATTCGAAAAACAAATATGAAAATAGAGGAAAACAGATTGAAAAATTGTATTTTTTTTCAAAAGTTTGTATGTAGATAAGCATTCTTGACTTGTTACCTTAATAACATAATCCTTGACACAAATAAACAACCAAATTTTCTAACATTACCTACCAATTATTATGTATTTTACGTTGTTTATATATACATATATAATATTTAAGGTTGAACAGTATAGTTATCACGACCCTTTTTGTATGTCCTTGTTACATAATATCATGTCTACTTAGTTATGTAATTACTGTTGTAGTACAAAAATAGGTAGGTAAAATCTATTATTTACAGGCCTAGACAAATGGCATATTAAATATGACGCAGAAAAGTAACTCTATTATTTACAGGCCTTTTCTTTTAAGTGGGGAAATCTTCCAAAAAGGCCTAGACAAATGTCATATTAATTTTACTATGCAAATGTCAAAACGCGTGTCATCTATTCCATTTCTGTACAATTCATGCTCGAAGAGTTTGCTTATTTGAACTCGCTAATATAAAACTTCTCGAAGGAGTTTGATCTATTTGTAGGTACCATTATGACATTCTGAAACACAGCATTATTTTACCTGATTAGTTGTAGTCGTAATAAAATACTATTAATGTAGCCCAAAAATTAGCTAGTAGGTACATAATTTATTTGATTTGCGTAATGTGTGAGTTGCGTATTATTAGACTGTAATTAGAGATGAAATTTATCTTTAATTACATTCTCAAACTCTTGATAAGATTTATCATTATTGCGATACGGCAATCTTATCCTAAGTGCAATGATATTGTTTGCAATGAAAGTGGCCTTGAAGTATATTTTTCAACTGTAAATTGAAAAGAGAATTATATCGATTAATCCTTCCTTTCTTCAAATTGATAAAATTTAAGTGTGGGCTTTTGTTTTTTGTTTCAATTGTTTAATAAGCCGCATGTATTACCGCATTCGAATTAATTTATAAAAATAACAATACAAAAATGGCAGTAGTATTTAAATTAAAAATGATATATATGGATATAAGGCTTTGTTGATGTGTGTATATTATTACGTTTAGGCATATAATAAATACATTTATTTTATTCCGTAACATAATATTATAGATTCTAAAAGTAATACGGAAGCATAAAACATAAAACTATTTTGAGACTTAAAAAAATATTTAGGTTACAAGTTTTTTCCCCCTGATTTTATTACGTTTTTATTGCATTCTAACGAAAACCTGTTTGATACACTTCATGGTTAATTTATTCTAACATTATTTATGTATTGATTGGAAACATAAATACAAATGTGTGATAATATTAGGGTTCCGTACTTCCGTACCCAAAGGGTAAAACGGGCTACGGCGCTATGCCTCCGACGTCTGTCTGTCTGTCTATCTGTCTCCAGGCTGTATCTCATAAACCGTGATAGCTAGAAATCTGAAATTTTCACAAATGAAGTATTCCCATTGCCGCAATACTATAAATTAAAATAAAATATATATTTAGGGGGGTCCCCATACAACAAACGTGTATTTCTATTATAGATGATAGTACGGAACCGTCCGTGCACGAGTCCGACTCGCACTTGGCCGGTTTTTTATTTCATATTACTGATAACACATCACATAGGCGCACGTAGACATTGGATTAATAATTATCTAATCAAACTTTTTCCTTGAGAATGCGTTATCGTGTTTTGCACAAAACCGAAATATCAAAGTAGGCTGTAAGGAAAATAAACAAACATTACAACTATTGAATTCACTGCAACAGTATCGAATTTGACTCGTTATTTTTTATTGTTTATCAAACTTTTTGTAAATTCCATTTCTTGTTATAAAAAAAAAAAAAAATTTTTAGAAGTTCGGCAACGATACATAATATATGTATTACTATACTAGCGGTCCGCCCCGGCTTCGCCCGTGGTACATGTTTACGTTTTCTCTACATAAGAACCATCCTCGTACTTCAAGGAATATAATAAAAAAAGAATCATCGAAATCGGTTCAGCCGTTCTCGAGTTATGCGCTTACCAACACATTTTGCTATTCATTTTTATATATAAGAAGAAGATACGATACTAGCTGCGCTCCGCGGTTTCACCCGCGTGGCCTATAGTTTGAACGCGCTAATCTCAGGAACTACCGGTCTGATTTGAAAAATTATTTCAGCATTAGTTAGCCCAATTATATATTCTCAGACCAACCGCAACGAAGCAACGCGGGTAAAACCGCGGGGCACAGCTAGTCTGTAATAACTAAACTGTATTCCATTTTGGCATTGCGGCGTGATTGAGCTCAAAAGGTCAATAAAGAATTCACGATATTACAGTATGTTTATGTTTCTTGTACTCAGTACTAGTTGTATATAGAAACAATGATTTGATCTCCACCGCAGAACACATTACAACTGATCCATAAATACCGCGCCCAGGGCTAACCGCAATCCTTCGATTTGAATGATATTATTAGCTTATTATTTTTAAAATAAACAATAGTAAATACAATAAATGTATTAATTGAAACGTACTATAATTTAATATCATAGCACGTTAGTAGGGTAAACTGTTTTTTTTTTTTGTGTGGTGTCTCTCAATGTTAGCCAGAAGGGCTTCTACATTTTAACGCGGACGCGGGGGTGAACTGAAGGTTCACCCTGGTAGCGACATGCACAAGGGCGTCCCCCCTTGACGGGGACCACGAACCTCGGCTTGAGCTGTCGCTTGAGTGGAGGCCAGAAGGGCCCTATAATCGGACGGGTGCTCACCCGGGTGGGCGCGGGAACGCGGAACAAGGGACCTCGTCTTCGCCAGGGTAAACTGTACTTTGATGTCCTACCTATGATAATATCCGTTTAGATTATTTGCCAGATATATATATGATGATAGATATTATGTATATGAATGGAAATTTACTCCAAAAATTGTCAAATGGACATAGCAGGCAGTGAAACCAGTCCATATCCTGAAAGAGGAAATAATTACAATTGACCTTTGCAAAAACGACGGAGGTTTCTAATAAATTTTTGCTTGTTATTTGTTAAAAATCCCCAATGGCATTTACTTTAATAATTGGTGTTGTAGTAATTATTATAACTTTATAAGAATTGCTGTGAGGAATAAATGAATTAAATAGAATTGCAATAGGTACCTACTTCGTCTTTTTTTGAGTGAAAATTCTTGGCGCGTTGAGAGTTAAATTTCAAGGTCGCCTCTAGCAATACCGTCACGTCATGGAGTAAGGCGACGATTTTGGTATCTTTGAATCTTGCTTAAGAAGTTTCACTTCTGACACGTGTGCTCAGCACACACGCTCTTTTTATTATACATATATATGTACTGGTGAAACTTTTCTACACACGCAGTATGCTCTATTTATATGTAGTCATTGTATTGATATCGGTCCTTCCAAAGTTTACGATGTTATTGCACTCTTATCTATCCATGATTCAGAAAAAATCAAGTCAATCGGACTTTTTCATTACTTAAATATTTTAATAATAGGCTTAAATTATTGAAAATTGGTTGGCCACGGTAAGGAGATACAGTTCTAATCTCATTGTATGGTCGAAATATTCTTTTCTACAAAGTTTTTCACAAATTAATTTATAGTCGTTTTTAAGCAAATGAAATTGGATATTTCCATAAATTAAGCATAGGATGTATTTACAGATAGTGACTTAATCTAACAACGTATAAAATTATTCAAAAGCTAAAAAATATAACGTTATCATATTATTTAGACGAGAACATTCAGTGTCAACGCCCATGTTTTAAAACGCATCATTTATCAGGGGTCAGTGATCCAAGTAATATTATGTTTTGCTCTAATAGATAGTTAAACGTCGTACGAATTATTACAGACCTTTTGTCTTGTCAATTAATATTACCACTGAAAATATTATAATACCAACCTATTAATACTAGACTGGGGTAGAAGCCTTTGAAAATAATGAAACGATAAAAAAAATCGCAGTCGGATGAAACCCATTAGAAAAGGAGGGGAATATGATAAAAATGTAAGGAAAAATAAATTACGGTCAATCCGAGTTCGGGAAGCGGGAGGGGGGAGCTTTTAAGAGAAAAAAATGTTTTCTCTCGATTTCCGACAAAACTACAAGTCCTATAGAAAAAAGTTCAATGGCAAAGTTGTAGGTAATTAAAAGTTCTACAACTTTTGTATTCACAATTTTTTCACATAACCTAAAAATTTAGGTGAAAAATTCAAAAAACCAAGTTTTTGGTCTTTTATTTCTATCTACTTCAAAATTTATTTTTTTTCTACGAAATTTGGTGGAAACTTACTTTATTATGTCCCAAATACACTGTAATTTATTTGATTGAAAATATTTATTTTTTCGCCTTATTTTGAATTAATACCAAAAAAACAACCTAATTTTCAATCGAAAAGTCACCCGTCAAAATATCAGCTTTTTTCAAAAACTTGGGGTGCCTTTTATTTATTGAAATCTCTACTTTCATATGGTGTAAGGAAAAATAAACACCACCATAGTAAATGTTCTCAGGAAATGCATACAAACAGTGTGATAATGAGCTTTTACTAAATCAGGCACACTTCTTGAACTCTATATCTTCTCTTGTATCGGCTTTTCGGTAATATTTCAAAAGAAAAATAATTATCTGTTCTATTTATTAATATTTTACAGCATATTCAAAAGCAAAATGATGTCGATAAAAACATTTCAGGTAGTTCGAGAAGTGTGTCTGATTTAGTAAAAGCTAATTTTCAGACTGTTTGTATGCATTTCCTGAGAACATTTACTATGGTGGTGTTTATTTTTTTTTACACCATATGAAAGTAGAGATTTCAATGAATAAAAGGCACCCCAAGTTTTTGAAAAAAGCTGATATTTTGACGGGTGACTTTTCGATTGAAAATTAGGTTGTTTTTTTGGTATTAATTCAAAATAAGGCGAAAAAATAAATATTTTCAATCAAATAAATTACAGTGTATTTGGGACATAATAAAGTAAGTTTTCACCAAATTTCGTAGAAAAACAATAAATTTTGAAGTAGATAAAAATAAAAAACCAAAAACTTGGTTATTTGAATTTTTCACCTAAGTTTTGAGGTTATGTGAAAAAATAGTTAATACAAAAGTTGTAGATCCTTTTATTACCTACAACTTTGCCATTGAACTTTTTTCCGTAGGACTTGTAGTTTTGTCGGAAATCGAGAGAGACCATTTTTTTCTCTTAAAAGCTCTCCCCTCCCACTTCCCAAACTCGGATTGACCGTAATTTATTTTTCCTTACATTTTTATCATATTCCCCTCCTTTTCTAATGGGTTTCATCCGACTGCGATTTTTTTTTGTTTCAAAAATTATCTACTCTAGTCTATACATGCCAAATGCCAATATACGTATAGGTACTTCAGTTTTTGAAGTCCGTAGCAACGGATTTTTTTAATTATGTACCTCATTAGGAGTTTTAATCAAATAATTATTTAAATTTATCGGAATATTAGCAGATAATGATGATATTCATAAGACATGGTAGTTAGATAGATTCAGTGTTACCAATCACGTGGTTAATTAATAAAGAAATGAAATTGCGTGCGAAACGAATTTAGGTACTAGTACATTCGATATGAGTTGCTCCGTGATTTATACTTTAATTTAGACTTTTTTCAGTAGGCACAGATAATAAAATAAAGTATAAAAAGCGGACAGCGGGTGGGTATAATCTATTTCTTTCTTAATCTTCATTGATTAATATATAAGAAAATGTTGAATAATTTATATATATGTATCTAACTTTTTTATGTTTTTGTACCATTACGAGAAATTTCTTTTCCATAACTACCTACTCGTGTATTATTCATTAATTCAATTTATGAATAAAATAGTCACAAGTCGTAGTAAGATTGTTTATGTCTTATCTGCAGTATATTAAGTATATAATTATGTTTATTAGCTTCACACATTTTATCTTATCATACTGAACTTTTTATACCGAGTTTAATGAAAACATTAAACAACATAAACACTATCTATAAGTGAAATTAGGCCATTATTGTTTCGAATGTTAGGTATATAAATAAAATAAATAAATAAATATTCTACGATATTTAAGCTAATAAGGATGTTTATAATATCAACAGGTTTATAGAAATGATACAAAATTATGTTTAAATGTTCCTAAAATTGTAGCGCTAATTTTGTAACTTTTTTGTATCAAAAGTACCTTTTATTTGAATATCATTTTTAAACGCGTAGGACTACAAGAGCTAGCAGAACTTGAGTGACTCGCGCACACATTAACACAATCGACGACGGTTGATGGAGATCACGATTTTAGATTCTTGGACAGATTTTAGTCCTCTTGACGGGTTTTGTTTTATTTCCCATACTTAATATTTACAAAAAGTTTGATTCTCAGTGAAGACAATAAAACTTGAAATAAAAACACATGGCTTATCTTCTTTTATATAGAACTGTGAAACAGATGTGAAAGACATCTGCCTTTTACCCCTCGAACTCGATAACATTATGAATTATGATTCTGTTATTATTTTTATTGCACTTATTACAACTGCTGAGCAGCTGATGGTTGTGAAAAAGATTACAGAAATGGAAACAGTTTAGATTTTATTTGTTCTATATCATATTTTATTTCATTTCATGTATAAATGTGACGCAGTGTTTTCCTACGATTGTGAGGATGGATGTATGTGTATGTAGGTATGTTTGTTACTCTTTCACGAAAATACTACCGAACCGATTACAATTAAATTTAGCACACATATAGAGAGTAACTTGGATTAACACATAGGATAGGTTTTATCCCGGAAATCCCACGAGAACGGGAACTATGCGGGTTTTTCTTTGAAAACGCGGGCGAAGCCGCGGGCGGTAAGCTAGTATTGAAATATTTGTTGACCTTATTTTTAGGTTCCAGATTGAGACTTCCCATCATCGCATCGTGTAAAATGACGAGGTATAAAGAGTATTAGGAGAGTTCCTATAGTTTTATTTCAAGGTATAGGATGTTCTCTGAGTGTACTTTAACTATTTTTGATTAAACATTGATTACACGATACACATGTACCTAAAGTATGCTAATTAGTGAAAGCGGGAACCATGATAATTTGTTCAATTTTACATGTAAATATGTAATTATACTCTCATTAGGAAGAATATCGCGGTCACTGACCCAAGGGCAGACCTGTTTCACCGACTAATTAAATTATTTTTAATTGTAAGCGATTCTCAAAGCTTTTTGTACTGTTTTTATACGCAGTTAAAGTACTTATTTTACGAGATATTACCTCCTTTATTTATTAGACCATTATCTAGCTAAGCTGAATGATTTAATGGTTTATGAATCTAATCTATGCTAATATTATAAAGCAGAAGAGTTTGTTTGTTTGAACGCGCTAATCTCAGGAAGTACTGGTCCGATTAGAAAAATTATTTCAGTGTTAGATAGCCCATTTATCGAGGAAGGTAATAAGCTATACATCATCACTCTAAGACCAACAAGAGCGGAGCAATGCGGGTTTACACAATCTCGGTATTTTATTAAAATGTGCCATGCAGGTTGATGACACAAATACTCACGTTTTATCCGATAAAAAACTCTTTTGTCCCAGTTATTTCTTAACCGCAATGATGCAAGCAATGCAGTCAAGAAAGAATCAAGAATAAATAAAACATATTAATTTACTGCAGCCGCTTTGATCGCGTGGGCACAGGCGTGTCAAAAACATGGCTATTAATCAATGTTCCCAAAAAAGACGGAAGGTTCTCAATAGTAGCCCATTTTTGCACGCCTCATAAGCGAAGCGTTGAGGTGGGTACTACTGTCACTTCGCGCAAAACATCTGATTTTTCAAACTTAAAATGTCTTTATGTATCATACATTGCACTTGTAAGATAATACATACACACACATATTAAGAAAAAACACTATTTTTAACGTTCATGATATTTTTGATGTCATTTTTGTTATTTAAACTAGTTAAAAAACAGTTTAAAAAAGTTCTGTCTTGGACGTCCGTGTGTCTGTATGTGCGGATCCTTTTTCTTGTTAACACGATAGCGACCGAAATACTTTACTAATCGAGTCTTTTTTTTTCTCTTACGCTTGAGTATGCTCAGGAATAGAACCCTTTCATTTTTCAGGGTCTGATTCGATGTGGTTTAATTGTTATTAAATAAACAAAAATAATAATTAATAAATATTTATTAAAAAAAAATTATGAGGCGTGCACTTTTGGATTTTCCAAATTATTTGTTTAATTATACCAACTATACTAAAAACTATAATTCATCATGGCCAATAATTTGTAATTAGGATTCGATTGCAGATAATTTGAATTTGAAAAAAAAATTTTTGTCCTTGACATTTTGCTCTGGTCATTGCGAAATTATACAGCTCTTCACTGTTTGGATAGTTAGAAAGTTATGGGCTACACTTAAATATTTTTAATAATAATAATAAATATACACCAAATGCAAAATATTTTAGTAAGTAAGACTACTTAACTTAAATCATCGAAAATTGAATAAGGCCAAAATTCTAATGCTTATCTAAGTATAAACGTATTCAGGATTTCAAAAAAATAATTATGAATTGAAGCGGAAAAAAGGAATAAACGAAAACTAAGACAAGTGATAACTGCGTTAAAAACAACCGACTTCAAACTTGCACTTGCAACATTTACAAATACAGACAAAAATGCTCATAAAATAAAAACTACTGGGCCTATCCGAATAAAATTTTTATGGGACCAATTCGACACCATCCCGCATCGAACAAAAAAAGAATCACGTAAATCGGTTCAGAAACCTCGGAGTAATCGGTGTACATACATAAAAAAAAAAAACATACCGGCCGAATTGATAACCTCCTCCTTTTTTTGAAGTCGGTTAAAAATTATATTTCATATTATTTTTAAATGAAAATAAATCTACTCTAAGAAATCTACAATAATATTTTAATTGATGTTGCTATTCTTTTTTTAAGAAAAACGTTTAAGTCGTTAATTGCGTAAAGACAGTCAACATACTTTGTGCGTCATACATTACGCAGAGGGGTCAAGGAATACAATGAAATAAACATAAAAGTACTAAGTATAAATAATATAACTGCAATTCCCAGATAAATCTTATTGTATTTTATTTTTAAAATGTAATGCCACAAAGGCCGTGAAATACGGCTGTAAACAAATTATGTTAAGTGCTATATACATTTTTTTTTTTTGAGAAGATGAGGTAAGAAATCCGAAAAATAGTAAAAAATTGTTAAAAACGTGTCAGGAATATTATATTTTTTATAAAAAATACACTTCTATAAAAAAACAAAGTTAATTTAAATGCTAATAAGATTGTAGTTTAGAATTACACAGTTTAAATCTGTATATTTTAATAAAGTATATAATACTAGGTTTCCGCCCGCGGCTTCGCCCGCGCAGTCAAAGAAAAACCCGCATTGTTCCCGTTCCCGAGGGATTTCCGGGATTGCGTGATATTCCCGGGATAAAAAGTAGCCTATGTCCTTTCTCGGGTATCAAAATATCTCCATACCAAATTTCATGAAAATTGGTTCAGTAGTTTAGGCGTGATTGAGTAACAAACAGACAGACAGTTACTTTTGCATTTATAATATTAGTATGGATTAATAATATAGGTAGGAATTTCATAATTTATTGGATATGGTACTTATGTGTTTGTTGAAATATTTTTGGATAACTTACTCCAAAAACGATAGACGAACAGAGTATGGCAACTTTGAAACATCTTTTAGTACCAATTTATCAACAAAGGAAAACAATGCGCATGTTAAAAATTTGCTTTAAAATTGTCAAACGATGACATAGTTCTTCTATTTTTGTAAAAAAAACTTGCATTTTTTCTCAATCTTTGTGGCTGGCCACTGCTGTACAATCAACTTTTTAAGAATTAGTTCACGTTAAGGAATGTAGCACATAGGGCAGCTTGCCAAAGCGTATCAAATTGTTACAAATAAACGTTTTATATTATTAACATATTTATTATCTTAAGCATAACCCTTTTCTACTCGCTTGGTTCACGAATAATTAAATTAAAGCATTTAACAAAAGTGAAAACTGAACATTTTCCTCAATCGTCCTAGAATATTAAACGTGTAATCCAACCTTTACATCTCATTCCTAACCTTGGCCTCACATGCAAAATACAACGGGGTCAACGACAAAGAGATGTGTACCTTGGTTTATATGCATTGTCTGCAACCAAGGTCTGCAACCTTTGTCATTTCTATATGACGTTAAGGTGTGGTAATTGTCAATTACATCAGCGTTCTGAGCACTGAGGCTTTACTTTTTTTGCTTTATCTGTGGAAAAAATGCGCTCCAAAAGCGGCGGCGCCATAACAATCGGTGACAGATAATATTATATGAAATTAAATAGACTGAAGTTGTGTGCTGAAGTTAAAGAATTTATCTTATTGTTTAGTCGTCAAGTTTTTCAGGAAAAATCACTCGCGCTTCAAATCACTTGACTCCTTCATTTCTTTGCAACGAACTTATCGGAAAATACTCAATAATTTTGAAGCTCTTGTGGTATTATAAGTGAAAATTTATGTGTGAATCGACAATTTATGTATCTTTTGATAATTTAAATCCACTCTTTTCGAATATTTTTATTTCTATATTTTTACAATGCTAGACTACAATGATTCATCATTGCTAAACGACGCTTTGCAAAAAATCCAAGTGTATTTTATTTAGTAATCATATAACATATTGAAGGATGTCTCGTTTTTTACATAAATTATTATTTTTTGAAAAGAAAAATCTAACCTGCGATTTAAAAAAAATATTTAAAATAAGTACCTACCTAGTTAAAAAAAGTGACATATTACCTTGGTATAATTATAAATAGACTACAGGCCCATGTTGAAAAATTTATGGGTAATTTGAACCACCAGGTATAAAATCAAATGACCAAATTTACCCCGGCAATTGCCGGAAAATAAAAATAAATTCTGACTTTGTGGACCACCATTTTTGTACGGCTTTTGTGTCATACTATTTCAATACTGCTTTTAATCCATTATTCCGCAACGCCGTACAAAAATCATGGAGACAAGGTAAAAAAAACTCTGCCTGTACTTTCGAATTCTCATCTGCACTCAGTTGGACAGCTTACAAGTGACGTCATAGTGCTGAATCTTATTTTTATAGGTACTATAGCTTACCGCCCGCGGCTTCGCCCGCTTTGTCTAAAACCTAATAAATTATATACTAAAACCTTCCTCTTGAATCACTCTATCTATTAAAAAAAAACCGCATCGAAATCCGTTGCGTAGTTTTAAAGATTTAAGCATACAAAGGGACATAGAGACATAGGGACAAAGAAAGCGACTTTGTTTTATACTATGTAGTGATGCTCTTATATCGTTCTAGATAGGTCACCTGGTGGTTCAAATGACCCATATTTTTTTCAATATGGATTATGGGCCTGTAGTCTTAAAGTTATATAACTTCCATGCACGTGTTTATTTCTTGTTCATAATATAATTATTATTTAACGATCTGAAATACAATATACCATTAACTGCCAAGTAGCGTATAATTTAACGTGAACCGTGACATAGAATTATGTAATCTAATATTTAACAGACATAAACGGCATTTACATTGTATTGCATACAATTCTTTTTTTTATACCTATTCCTTGAAGTACGAGGATGGTTCATATAATCATATGTAGAGAAAACGTAAATCTCTACGTACCACGGGCGATGCCGGGGCGGACCGCTGGTTTTTAAATATAAAAGGTAAACATTTTGGGATTTCAAGGTCAGCGCAGCCAAAAAAGTTCGCTTAAATAAATCATAGTTATTAGAATATTTAATTTGTGTGGGACATAAAAATATATAATCCTCTACTATATAGTGTGAACATTGTGAATATTGTCGCTTTTTCTAGATCTAGAAAATCATACTTTATAATTTCCATACTACATATTATTTACTGGTTAGGGCGATAGATTTCCTATAGAGAGGATGGTTTTAGGTTCCTAATAAAAAGAAGCTTTAGAAGCTGAGCCGTTTGTAATCTTGTATAAAAATTAAAAACATGAATATGATATATTGCACGCCTCATAAGCGAAGCGTTGAGGTGGGTACTACTGTCACTTCGCGCAAAACATCTGATTTTTCAAACTTAAAATGTCTTTATGTATCATACATTGCACTTGTAAGATAATACATACACACACATATTAAGAAAAAACACTATTTTTAACGTTCATGATATTTTTGATGTCATTTTTGTTATTTAAACTAGTTAAAAAACAGTTTAAAAAAGTTCTGTCTTGGACGTCCGTGTGTCTGTATGTGCGGATCCTTTTTCTTGTTAACACGATAGCGACCGAAATACTTTACTAATCGAGTCTTTTTTTTTCTCTTACGCTTGAGTATGCTCAGGAATAGAACCCTTTCATTTTTCAGGGTCTGATTCGATGTGGTTTAATTGTTATTAAATAAACAAAAATAATAATTAATAAATATTTATTAAAAAAAAATTATGAGGCGTGCACTTTTGGATTTTCCAAATTATTTTTATTTTTTAGCCTGTGGCTTGTTAACCATGAACTACAAAAGTTTCTTTTTGAATACACTTTATGCATGTTTTTGAAAATATCATTAAACATTCTTTCTGAAAGATCAAAGAACACAAAATTACAGATTAAATAAAATTTTGTCACTCAATATTTGGAAGGACATTTCAATTAACTGTTTATCTATTGAATATCTTTATTTTGACCTTAATCAATTTGTAATTAATTAGAACTTGGTCAAATATTCCATAATATGATTCCAAATAAAAAATTAATTAGTTAAATTCATGAATGATGGAATTAGATACTTAGGTATTTAATCTACCTAACATATTTTCTACTTCATTCATCACAGATAAGAATTAAGAGCACCCATAGGCTATAATATGCTGTTAACTATATCATGTTCTCTAAAATATATCTAAATCTGTTAACCGCTTTTCATCATTGAGGTTCACATTTGAGTAGTTACCTCACGAGTACCTACTCGTACCTATAAATAAAGATTGACACATAAGTTTCTCAAACTGTCAAACATGACTTATGATTTAAACTTTAAAGAATCGACTAGAAGTTAAACTTTGTCTTTGATGAAATTAATAGATAAGGATATCGATACTTTTATAAACACCTAATAACACAAGTAATAGATCTTTAAGTTCATAAAACAAGGTCGCGTTCTAGATTTTCTGCTAAGAAAATATATTTTTAAAACGAAGGTAAAGGCCGTTCGCCTCACATTTATCTTATCAGTGTGGTCTCATTAATAATTATTATCTTCGCTAATACACTGATATAGCTACTCGTTTATATAATTTAGGTAGTTTTTATACTATATAGATGTTGATAATGCGTCACCTGGGCGCGTTTGGGTCACGCACGCACATTTGGCCGATATCCTAATTCCTAACTTCCTTTATCCTTATCTTCTTATATATAAAATTCTCGTGTCACAATGTTAGTCTGCATACTCCTCCGAAACGGGTGGACCGATTCTCATGAAATTTTCTGTGCATATCGGGTAAGTCTGAGAATCGGCCAACATCTATTTTTCATATGTACCACGGGCGAAGCCGGGGCGGACCGCTAGTTTTTATATAATATTGTATATATGTATATAATATAATACAATATTTATGTTTATCTTTCCTTCTCGAGCAATTTTATAGCTAGAGAGGCGAAACATTTCATTCGCATAAGAGTGTTTTGAATAAGCGGGTGAAATCGCAGGAAAAACTTTAAACTAGTAGGTACCTAGCCAAATAATATGCCGAAGATAATTCATGAGATTTTAGGGTAAACTTGTGGTCCAACCAATACCCGCGGCCCCATCATTAAAGCGGCTCCATGGAACACAGTGGGGTTTTAGTCGGTAAGAATCCGACATAACCCACGGCTCCTTCCCCGGGGGTCGTGGGTATCTTTGGAAGATTTCCCCACTATAAAAAAGGATATTCCACAAGTTTAGAATATTTATTATTTCTCTACTGTAATATCGTTGAGTTTCCTACTCTCTTTGTGACGTTTATCTGTTTGCTTTGTTTACCTATAACTTTTTTATTACATACTAGATTTCCGCCCGCGGCTTCGCCCGCGTTTTCAAAGGAAAACCCGCATAGTTCCCGTTCCCGTGGGATTTCCGGGATAAAACCTATCCTATGTGTTAATCCAAGTTACCCTCTATATGTGTGCTAAATTTCATTGTAATCGGTTCAGTAGTTTTTACGTGAAAGAGTAACAAACATCCATACATCCATACATCCATACATCCATACATCCATACAAACTTTCGCCTTTATAATAGTAATTAAGATGTACTGAATAATTGGAGAATCATGAGTCATTAATTGTCTTTTATGAGTAGTAATAAAGTTTTATAGTTTTTTTCCTTGAACTTAAGGTTTGATAATTCTTTATGTGTGGTTTAAATACAGATAATAAAACATGTTTCAAATAGGTAACCTAAATAAACCTAAAATTACATTACGATTTTTTTTACAAAGTTAACTTTAATGAGATAACTTTAATGTGCTGTGTGAATACAACATTCGTTTCTTCCAGATCCAATGAAAATAAGAATCGGCAAATTGTGGCTCCGTGTGAACTGTGAACGTAGAGTTTTTGCAATTATTTAATGTAATGCCCCGATGATTTATCTAATTGTTATGTTAAAATGTTATCAATTTAATGAGATAACGTAAAAGGTCGTTAAGGTATGCTTTTTAATAATGGCTTTCTGGTACTCAATATCCAACGAAGTAGGAACGAGTCAGCTAGTCCGGAATAAAAGTATTTATTTTAATCACTACTAATAATAATCAATTCGAAAATCAGAGCATATTTAATAAGTACAATTTATCAAGTGATTAAATATGAATCCCCGTAGATTTTCAATCTAATCATGACGCGAACTGATTAAATGTTAATAATTTTAAGATAAAGTTAATTATATGCTCGTGCTTTAATCCTAATTAATTCTTTAATTTTTGAATTAATAGGTAATTAATCGAATTTTAAAGTTAAAAGTCAGGGTAGTACTTTTTAGTACTTTTCTATGAACTGGCTTACCTATAATCGGAACGTGGTTAAAAAAAACTCTGGAACTGTTGTCCAATTTTCCACGTAGGTACCTATCTAAATAATCGCAAGTATGATATGAGTGATATTCTATCTCATTTCTTTTACTATTCCCAGAACACATAAAGCTCTTTAACCGACTTCAAAAAAAGGAGGAGGTTATCAATTCGGCCGGTATATTTTTTTTTATGTTTGTACACCGATTACTCCGAGGTTTCTGAACCGATTTACGTGATTCTTTCTTTGTTCGATGCGGGATGGTGTCGAATTGGTCCCATAAATATTTTATTCGGATAGGCCCATTTTTTACTTTTCCGTTTTTGAAGTCGGTTGTTTTTAACGTAGTTATTTTTATTTAGCTGATGTTTACAATACATTTGCAGACAGATGATTATAAGCGGAATAGGACTTCTAATATCAGATGACGTGACTAAGTGAGACCTTCCTATTACAAGCAATTTACATGTACTAACTACAAAGGTGATAACAAGTAAAATTATAGTGTTAGGTACCGAAGAGTAATTAAGTGTTTATGTAATTAATTCAAGTGCTCGCGTGTCAAGGCTTCCTAGTGCAATTATATTGATTAAATGTTACTATGTCACAAATTATAATGAATCGCCATGTTGGTCGACTGGTTGGCCTGACTGAATATGAATAGTTATTATGGAATATAGGAAAAATGGAATCCTGTGAGTGAGGCTTTCACTACTTTGGTAGTATTTTATTCATTCACAGAACTAATTCAATTTTGTAAAAATTCCAACAAAATTTGTTCTACGAATTTTTTAATTACTTAACAGTTTTAAAAATGTAAGTTATTCCATAGAAAATTTATTTATTGTGTTTGAACTCGCATTACTCTACGCTACGCACCGTGCGTAGACAAAATATTATCGGCACGTGTATGCGGACTGCGGAGCGCGGGGTTGCGACTTGCGAGATGACGAGGAGCGGGCGCGGTGGCCGCGGCGATGCACTAAATACAGAGCAATAAATAACAGAGGGAGCAAATATTTCTTTGCTGTTATTTTTTTTATCAAGAATTTGTAAAAGTCGTAGAATATGTTGTTGGGATTGATGTAGTGAATCTGCCTTCAAGAAGTAACGCGTTATAATTTTCATTAGTCCCGCATCTTTACTTTTTTGCTCTTGTCTAGTTAATGTGAACGATCATGGCACCCTGTGTTTAGTTTCAGTTATATAACGATTTTAAAAAATATATTTATAATTATTATTTTTTTTATTTGAAAGAAGTCTCTCTTATCTATTAAATTTGGTCTAATTCTGTTAATTTGAAGACGGTTTCATTTTTTGTTAAAAATAATAATTTTATCCGATAAAAGAAACCTGTTTAGGTCTTCTTCCTTCCATACAAAATTTTGTATTTTTAAATAATATAGTATAGTTAGATACACGTGTTAAAAATAACTAGTTCGCCACCAAGTTCGCCACCATAGGCGGTCTGTCAATTTAAAATGACGTCATTGATTCTAATTCTTGAGTCAAAAACTTTGTGTTAAAATTACCTTATTAAAAACATCTTAAACATATTATAGGTGCAAATCCATATACTTATATATTTTCGTATGTACATAATATTTATATTATCTAGTATCTACGCATTAATGCTTATGCTTATGAATATTAATTAGGTACTATAAAAATACGCACGTGGCAAACCATTTATGGAAAAATTACAAATAAAAATTAAACACAACAATACATGCGTTCAAACAAGGTTCATAAGCCGGGTCCACACCGGACACGCACACGCGCTCCTCGAGTCTCGATCTCGATACGGGATCTCGATACGAGGCCGTCCGTCGGATTATCGGATACGGCAATGGAAGATGTGCTGTGTGAATACAACATTCGTTTCTTCCAGATCCAATGAAAATAAGAATCGGCAAATTGTGGCTCCGTGTGAACGTAGAGTTAAACGCATTTTTGCAATTTTTTAATTTAATGCCCCGATTATTTATCTAATTGTTATGTTAAAATGTTATCAATTTCTATGTCAAAACACGTCATACTCCGTTCAATAAAATAACAAGCGTGGAGTGTGAATAATTCACTATGACTAAATAATTGACGATGTGCTGTAAGCTATTTTTATCTGTGCTAATTGCGCATTCAAACCAAGTGACAAAGGATAATTTGTCTTTGATCCGAATGTTAAATAGCTCTGTGTATATGGTACGAGAAATAAGTCTATAATAACAACATATTAAAAGATTAGAATAGAATTTTGTGTTCAATCAAAAATATAATTTTACAAAAAACTCTAAACTGCCTTCAAATTGTCAGAAATGGACGTTTTAAATTAGACCACACCATGACCACACGAAAGACATTAGATTAAAAAATATCATCAAAAACCGATTGATCGAGTCAAGTTGTGAGGAGCCAAAACAAAAAAAAATGTGTGCGTGTACTAGTGTACACACGTAAGAAGTGAAACTTCTTTATAACCTTATTTTTCAAAAAAATTTTTACTATGGTGATTAACACACGGCACCGCGCACCGCGGCGGTTGGCAGTGAATCCCTACGAGGAACGGACCGTTCGACCGCGCGGTCGGGCGGTGTATGTATGTTTGGTATCAACGGATTTAATAGAAGCCAATGCAACTTGAGAACCGCTTCACCGCCAACCGCGGAGGGACGCGGCACCGTGTGTTAATCGCCTATATGCAACTTGACAGAAATACGTCGAACCACGCGTGGTAGGGATATCAGGATGGCGCGTAACGGAAAAATGTCACGCGAAACGAAAAAATTTTACACTACATTTTTTTCCAACCCTGATAAAGAAGTTTCACTTCAATAACATTCAAATTGAGAACCACCTCCTTCATTTGAAGTCTGTACTCTGTTGAAAATGAAATTGAATACAAACTCTTAGCTAACTAAATGACTTATAGTTTTAAATGTGCAATTTATTATCAGAAATACTTATGTATCGTTAGGTAAAAGTAAATAATAAATTGTGTTTGCTTTTAATAAAGGGCAATATAATAAGATTATAAAGATGGGGGCATTAACAGGCTTAAACGATCAAATAATTGTAACCCATTGACGCCACATCACATTTAGTATTTTTCCTCCGAGTTCCGGGCATTTATAACATGATTATCTAAATTGCTTTTATTAAGAAAACAAAATAGTAAAATAAGTACCTACGGATTCAGATAAGTGGTGTGATTGTGTGCTATAAAAATTCATCATTAATTGTTTAGTTTCAATAATCTTTTCTCTTTTTTAACACGCTTTTATTAGTTTCACCTATAAATTATAATATATAGGTCCTATAAGTTTGTATTTAACTCTTTAGACTTCATTATGACCCACTTAAACGGTCAGATTAAATTCAAACTTTGTACACTTATCAAGGATTGGTGAAAGTACAATAATTTCATGAGTTAATGCGCGTTTTTTTAACAACATATATTTATTATTATTAGTTAATTATTTAATATTTATGCGCGCTTTTTAACGATATACGATTCGTTTCTCACACTACTACGTACTACAGACACAGAATTTCGAGTTAAGTGTGACCTATTAATTAGGTAGAGAATCGATATTTTCTTATAGGCTTATAGGCGATACCTAGCTGCCTCGACTTATGTGGTTTTACTTTACACCATAATTGTAATAATAAAAACTGTGGATTAGCGACTAGTAAGGAATATTATGGAGGCCCGTGTCCCAGCAGTGGGAACGTATATGGGCTTATGATGATGAAGGAATATATTATAC
The DNA here is from genome assembly GCF_061535455.1 of Colias philodice. Taxonomy (NCBI): domain Eukaryota; kingdom Metazoa; phylum Arthropoda; class Insecta; order Lepidoptera; family Pieridae; genus Colias; species Colias philodice. Next base: position 10,219,738 of record NC_143095.1, on the reverse strand, counting down.
AGTCTAATGATAAATGAAAAAATATAAATCTAAGAAATAAAACATTTTTCCTGTTGAATTAATTTTTAGTGAAAATGACGTACATACCTACCTAAGTAGGTATAAAAAATTATATTATTGCGCCTTAAATAATATGATCATTAATTGAGTTTTAAATTTTTCCTTCCAATTAAATTTCAGTAACTAGGTATGACACTTTGTTTAACGAGTAACGTAAGATAGATTAAAATTACAACATCTTATTGAGAAATCATAGGAAACAAAGAGACAATAATTTATAATGAACATAATCAGAACAAATCAGAAAGGATTGTTCCTTTCTGATTATGCCGATAAGAAAGATTTATTTGTTTTAATGATGAAATTTCAATACTAATACAATGCCTTTACGTTCCCTTAGCGCACCTGCAGAGTGCAGACAGACATAGGTAATATTGCGAATTACCCAAATTATTTTATTACAATCACAACAGATTACAATACTCTATTAGATTAATATTTAATAATAATAATAGATGTCGTTATATTATGTATAATTGTGAGGCGATTTATTGTTTAAGTTTTATAGGACCTATTTTTATGACAATTTATTCGAAAATAAAAAAAACTTAACCATTTGAAAGTTTTAATGTCAAAGATGACATTCCATTTGGCGCGAAAATTCCATCATTTTTAGAGTGCAGAAGCCGAGAAAAAAATAAAAACTACAAATAGGGGAATGAGACTTTTAACATGGGGTGTGGTAACGGTGAAAATTGTTTATGCTCGATTAGAGGCAAAATTCTAAATAAAGTTCTCTGCAAAAAGTTTAATTTCGATTGAAGGTATCATCATCAAATGGTTCGGCGAAAAAAAAAATGCAGATTTTTGGCGGTATGGCGACCATTTGGAATCGTCTGAAAAGTATGGCATGGCGATTTTCGTAAATGGCTGCACGACGATGGTTACCTGTACAAAAGTTAGCCTGGTACAAATGGTTGAATTGTTTTTTTTTAAATCAACACATTCGCGTCGGTATGGCGGGCTGTAAGTCACACCGGAAAAGTATGGCATGACACTACCGCCTACTTCTTTTTTATGGGCTATCGGTAAATTCTAAAATTTTTGTGTTACAAATCGTTTGACTTCGCTATTTTTCCGACGAGTTCGACTAACGCTCACGCGACTAAGCCGCCGGTACCAGCGTTCACACCATCGTTTTTCTTTTTGTCATTGCGTACTAAGACCCCTGTAGAACCGCTATCCTGTTACAAATGACTCGAAATTTTGTGTCAGTATCTCCCGGTCTAAAAGCTTTGTTTGGATCAATATTGATAGTTTTTCTACATATAAAAAAATCACCAATTCACACAAAAACGTTAGGTACCTTCATACAGTACGATTCACGAAAGATGACCACAAATGGCGGCCGTCTGCGCACCAATTTGACCTTAACAAGAATTTGAAAGCCTATTTCATATTTAACATTTTTATTTTTTACCTAAATCTCCGTACAATATTCGTCAACTTAACTGATAGATAAGCTAAACAGAACATATCAGGAAGCTGTGAAACCTGTCCTAAGTATTGTTCACAGGTGAGTGGTTTTCGTTTACCTATTCCACACGTGTGCCCTCTAAATAATTAATGTACATGCAATGTAGTACGTAATGTGTAACATAATATTCTACATATACTTAGTACTTACCTCTGTAGCGCCCTATTTAACGTTGTAACATGACTCCGGAGTGTGTCCTTGAGTGATAGTTATAAACACAAAAATATATTCGTAATTTCTGAAATAATCGATCGAGTGTGTCGCAATTATAACCTAATTTGCACCCTCCGTATATACCAGTGTGTCTAATGTTCATATATACCAGTATTCTTTTTGCCGTTTCCACACTGTGGGCATTGTTTTGTTTTCCTTGAGGCTTAAATTTTTGACTGCTTTTTATTTCTTCATTATTTTTTTAGTCTAAATGGAATATTTTAAAATGCGATTACACGTCATATCTTCAACGCAATCGAATTAGTAATTATCTACTAATTACTAGTTATTACATGTATAGTTCCTTGTTATGATAGATAATAATAAATACCTACTACACTATAAAAAATAGTCTATCCCAGTAGCACTTTCGTTATTAGATCAAATATCAGCCTTAAAAAACCATGTAAGGTTCGATTAGAATTTATCTTTCACATAATAGGTAGGTATTTGATTTAAATGAGCATATTGTTATGCAGTTATGTTATCGTTTTCTGAAATATTCTAGTTTTTTTTAAAGTAGGTATTGCAATACCATAGATAGAAACATCTGATTAAAAAACAATATTTTACTTCGACTTTTAAATTTGGAACTAAATTTAAAAGCTATAATATATAATACTAGCGACCCGCCCCGGCTTCGCACGGGTGCAATGCCGATACTAAAATATACACTACAGAAAAATTGTGAACGTTGTACATATATAAAAACATAGCGGCCCGCTCCGGCTTCGCACGGGTATAAAATATGTACATAGCCGGGCGGCCGGCCGGTACCGCCGCAAACGCTACGTCCCGCAATTTTTAAATCTGTAATATCTTCGAAAATATTCACTTAAATCATACGGTGTAAAGGGCCATATAGATCTATATTAAATGAACAATGTATTCAAGGTATTTAATTGGTTAAGGATTAATGCTGTATTGGTTAAAATCGCTTCGAAAATTAGACATTATTTGTCGTAAAAAGTAAATGACAAAAAAAAGTTATTGTGGGTTATCCATAAGAGATAGACATATACCATCGCGGACTTTTCTGTAGACCTTTTCAATGTGTATAATACTTAGTACATTATTTTGATAAAACTCGTAGGGTTCAGCCTGCGTTTGCAATGTAAGCGGAAAAAATGTAATTTTTTACGACATCACATTAGAAACCTCAAAAATAACAGTACTTCTCCACTATTTAATGGATGTTATTATACATATAAACCTTCCTCTTGAATCACTCTATCTATTAAAAAAAACCGCATCAAAATCCGTTGCGTAGTTTCAAAGATTTAAGCGTACAAAGGGACATAGGGACAGGGAAAGCGACTTTGTTTTATACTATGTAGTGATAGTGATGCAATCAATATCTATTTTATCTTTATAATAAATTCGGAAATATCTATATAAAAAATGAGTAGATATTTTATTAGATTTATACATTAAAAAAAATGAACTAATTACCCACCCCCTCTCTTTCAATTCAAACTGCATAGTTAAAAACTGCATAGGAAAACAAAGGCATCTTTGTCTCAGGTTACAAAGAAGAATATTTATTACCTACAACTTAGGTGAGCAGCCATCATTACTAGGTACTGTACTATTAATATCACTATATTTCATTAATTTTAGCAATGGGTGAAATGAATTATTTCGTTTACATTTATCATGTGCGTACGTGTGTGTGATGTAAGTAAACGCACTGTGTAGTATCTTATCTAAACGTCTATTTTTTGCAACTTTAATTTACTTCATTTTCACTTAAACAAACGTTTTCCTTTACCTACATAACAACTTCAATAAAATTTAATATGCACAAACAGGAACGGTTCGGGTATTGAAAAAGAATTTTCTCTCGACTTGCCATCGTTCAATATTTGCAATGCAAATAAAATCTATTGTATTTTTAATAATTATTAAAGAACTAGATTTCCGCCCGCGGCTTCGCCCGCGTTTTCAAAGGAAAACCCGCATAGTTCCCGTTCCCGTGGGATTTCCGGGATAAAACCTATATCCTATGTGTTAATCCAAGTTACCCTCTATATGTGTGCTAAATTTCAAAGATAAGATTCTATGAGACTGTGTCAATAAATCATGGGTAAGTATATATAATTGTGAACTTATATCGTTTTTCTGTGCAGTCCTATTTATTGTCATTTATGAGCATAATCTTATCTCTAGAGAATGCAAAGTCATTGTCTGATTAAAATTAGATAATGTATAATGCACTCATAAGAATTAAAAAAGATTATGAAGAATTAACATCGTTTTTTGTAATTAATATCTACTTATGCTGACCATAAAAATTAAAAACATTCATTCACGACAAAAGTATTTCACGACACATTTTTTTATGTTCTAATATTGCATGTGACTTGTGAGACGTGAGTGCTTTTATAGTAACAAAAATATTTTATTTCAAATGATTTTTTTTGCGTGTTTCTATAATTGGTGGTGTAAACATGGAATAGTCCAATGGTATCCTTCTTTTAGTTTTAAAAACGTTCGAAAATATATGTGTAAATTATATATTACATATTTTTATCAATTAATAAGATAATAGAATTATAATATCTTATCCTACTTATTTTTGCTAGCTATAGAGCGTTTGAGTATAATAATATATTTCTATTGCTATAGTATAGTCCACATTCGCACGGATGCAGCCCCCCTAGACAAGTGGCTTTCTATTAGCGTAAAGTTCAATAGAATAGATTATGAACGTATGAGATTGACGTTTGAATACGACGACGACGACGATTGATTACGTCAATCTCATACATTCATAATCTATTCTATTGAACTTTACGCTAATAGAAAGCCACTTGTCTAGGGGGGCAGGTGTAATATAGATACTAATGCGATATAGACAGCGCAGCGGAAAGCGTATTTACTATTTATTGTCTGATATTCTTTCGGACAATAAACACGAACTCTATATCGAATAAAATCTGTAAACACCCGTACAGACAACGAAACTTTACAAGTTTACACTATCTACAATCTACATCTACGATCAAGATTTGTGATCGAAGATCTACATAGTGTAAAATGTGTTTATTATACTTTTAGTACCTATCTAATGTTATGCTAATTTTCTTCTATATACCTAATAAAAATTAATTGCTATATGTGTTGCAAAGCAAAATACCCGAGAACGGCTCGACCAATTCGGTAAATGTGTTTTTTTAAGAGAAAAGTGAAAACCTTTAGAAAACACGAAAAAGTCAATGGAACATTAAAGTCTGCTGGGGCAGCTAGTTCTTAATATTTGTTGAAGTTAAACTTCTTTAGGCGCGTTGAGAGTAAAATTGGAGTAAGGCGACGATTTCTGTATCGTGCCAAAGAAGTTTTACTACTGACACGTATGCTCGACACACACGCTTTTTTTTTTAATTGATAAGTTAAAATTTTTGGTTCGATTTTTTAAATTCCGTCTCTTTATTAGTTTAACTTGTATACGTAGTATATTACTAGCTGTGCCCGCGACTTCGTCCGCGTGGAATAGTGACTGCATAGTAGTTACTACTTAACATACAATTATTGAGTAAACACGTCTTGAAACACGTACTACCATAAACAACTAAATTATAAATACTTACAGATTAATAACTGACTAAGATTAGAAATAGAAAAATAGAAAAAATCTTTATTGAAAAAGTTTCAAAATAATACAGTTAAAATATAATATTATATAAGATAAATAACTGTTTGGAAAATCCCCGGGAAATGCTCGGAAAATCCCCGGAAAAATATCCGGAAAATGCGTGAAAATGTCCGGAAAATGCCTGAGAAATGTCCGGAAAATGCCTGGGAAATGCGTGGAAAATCCCCGGAAAATGCCAGGGAAATGTCCGGAAAATGTCTGGGAAACATCCGGAAAATCCCCGGGAAATGGTAGGAAAATCCCCGGAAAATTCCCGGGAAATTCCCGGAAAATTCTCGGAAATTGCGTGAAAATGTCAGGAAAATGCCTGGAAAATCCCCGGAAAATGCCTGGGAAATGCGTGGAAAATCCCCGGTAAATGACAGGGAAATGCTCGGAAAACCCCGGAAAATATCCGGAAAATGCGTGAAAATGTCCGGAAAATTTCGGAAAATAACCGGAAAATAACCGGAAAATGCCAGGGAAATGTCGGGAAAATATCCGGAAAATGCGTGGAAATGTCCGGGAAAAGCGTGGAAAATGCCCGGAAAATTCTCGGAAAATGCGTGAAAATGTCCGGAAAATATCCGGAAAATGCGTGAAAATGTCCGGAAAATGCCTGGAAAATCCCCGGAAAATACCTGGGAAGTGCGTGGAAAATCCCCGGAAAATGCCAGGGAAATGCCCGGCAAACCCCGGAAATTGCGTGAAAATGTCCGGAAAATGCGTGAAAATGTCCGGAAAATCCCGGGAAATAACCGGAAAATGCCAGGGAAATGTCCGGAAAATGCGTGAAAATGTCCGGAAAATATCCGGTATATGCATGAAAATGTCCGGAAAATCCCGGAAAATAACCGGAAAATGCGTGAAAATGTCCGGAAAATCCCCGGAAAATACCTGGGAAATGCGTGGAAAATCCCCGGAAAATGCCAGGGAAATGCCCGGCAAACCCCGGAAAATGCGTGAAAATGTCCGGAAAATGCGTGAAAATGTCCGGAAAATCCCGGAAAATAACCGGAAAATGCCAAATGTCGGGAAAATATCCGGAAAATGCGTGGAAATGTCCGGAAAAAGCGTGGAAAATGCCTGGAAAATGCCCGGAAAATGCTCGGAAAATCCCCGGAAAATATCCGGAAAATGCGTGAAAATGTCCGGAAAATATCCGGAAAATGCGTGAAAATGTCCGGAAAATATCCGGTATATGCGTGAAAATGTCCGGAAAATCCCGGAAAATAACCGGAAAATGCCAGGGAAATGTCTGAAAAATATCCGGAAAATGCGTGAAAATGTCCGGAAAAAGCGTGGAAAATGCCACTTCAAATTTGCGAAGTAATTAAAGCAGAAAACCCAAAAAAAAAACAAAGCTGTAACGCGCTGTACCTATCGTTCAAGCGTAACCCGGGGTGGGCCCCTTCTCCTTTCCCCCCCCCCCCCGCCTCAGCACCGCGCACCCCGCTCGCCGGCGCGGGCCGCATAGTTATCTAGAATGTTCCCTTGCGTAGTCGCCGCAGCGCGCACGCCGTTGTTAATCGTATATTTCGATAATTGTAAGAACAATGTTATAATATGTCTTTGTTAATTTATATCTTAATAACATATTGTGTTAAAGTTAATAAAGTACTTTCAACCAAAATAATGTTATAAAGCTAAAATCTTTCATATTAAATGTATACGGGATATTCATATTTCATACTTAATGTATGGGAGGGTTTAAAGATAATTTTTTTGATATTTCTCGATTTATTTTTAAAAATTTATTACGGCCATTTTACTCGTTAGGTTAAGTACTTTCGATATCAGTTTAAGGTTTTTTGTTATCTGTAATACTTACGGAAAAATCGCCTGTGCACACTTAACGATTACACCCTGTACCCTGGTATAGTAAATGGATGAACCGATTTTGATTAAATATGTCTAATTATACTTTACACGTCATGCCCTTTCATTTCATATGTCACTTGAGTCAAAATTCACTTTTTTTATTATCTACCACTTTTATACCTATATCAAATAAATGGATGAACCGATTTTGGTAAAATTTGACTTATTTTTACTGATAGGTCGTTCACTTTCATTTAATATATCACTAAAGTATATTCGACAACTTTAGTTATGTATTTTCATTCCCACTTTTACCTCTATATACCTAGTTACAATAAATGGATGAACCGATTTTGATACAGTTTATTTAAGAACCAGCGTCGGAAAATATGCTGCCTAACTAAAAAACATCATCTAATTCGGATTACCTGCTAGCGAGCTACGGTGGCACAAACACACACACACAGCGGTCAAACACTTATCACCCATATTTTTGCATCGGGGGTTAAAAATATAATATGTATAATACGACATAATTTAAAGGACATTTTATGTATAAAATTTACCTAGAAATAAGTATAATTTTAATTTGACCCCTCCCCCCTACTACCTCAGCTTACCCCCCCACCCTTGGGGACTTTCGATATGATCACTTGGACATAACTGTAGTCTGTAGCGTATAACAGATAACTTACGTTTTATCGTACACTGTAGGTATAGTGTACCATAGAATGCCTTAGCAAATGTTCGCCGTGAGTACTTAAATGGTCATAACTTTTGAAGTAAAACTTCTTTAGGCGCGACTAGGGAGTAACTCAGATTTTTTTTCTGACGGAAGTAACGCTTACTATAGTCCGTGTAGTTTCCGCCATTTAAAAATAATAATTCTGATTGGTTGTAAGTATATGTCATATACTACACGCTTCTTGACTTATACGCCAGCTAGTGGCAAATATCATAATCAATTAGGATTATTTATTTTCAAATTTTCAAACGGATCAATTGTGAATAGCAAAGTGAATGAAAAATTCAACAGTTTTAAAAACATTATTTTAAATTGCAAAATTTTTTGAAAATCTCTAAATAGGCTTGTTTATTTATTACTTTTAAAATAAGTAAAAAACTTCTTTAGGCGCGACTAGGGAGTAACTCAGATTTTTTTTCTGACGGAAGTAACGCTTACTATAGTCTGTGTAGTTTCCGCCATTTAAAAATAATAATTCTGATTGGTTGTAAGTATATGTCATATACTACACGCTTCTTGACTTATACGCCAGCTAGTGGCAAATATCATAATCAATTAGGAATTCATTTTCAAATTTTCAAACGGATCAATTGTGAATAGCAAAGTGAATGAAAAATTCAACAGTTTTAAAAACATTATTTTAAATTGCAAAATTTTTTGAAAATCTCTAAATATGCTTGTTTATTTATTACTTTTAAAATAAGTAAATTAAAAATAAAAATAAACATGTTGCGGATTATAATCAATCTATTTTAAATATTGCTGAAGACAAAGTAGTATCCATAGCAACAGATATGTATATAGGTTGTCATTCAGTTGAACAAGAAGCATATGTACGCCAACAATTTCATAAAATGTCAGTTATTGATACAGGAGGATCGCCTTATGAAATCATATTAGTTCTTAACAAATTTTACATTATTACAACCAATATTGATGTATCTGATGGCTTAGCCAACGGTTGTGTTGGAAAGTTAGTGTATATTGAACGTGATGACAGTGATAACATAACGCTTATGGCTTGAGTTTCCTGGTAAGATAGGAGAGAAAATTAGGAAAAAAGCTGCCCATCATATTCAAACTCTAAACATTAGTAGAACAGCAGTCCCAATTTTATGAAGATCGTCATCTGTACCAATGAATAGAAATAAGACAATATTTGCAAAGAGAAATCACTTTCCATTAGTATCTGCTTGTGCGCTTACAATACATAAGTCTCAAGGTGGTACTTTTGATCAAATCGTTTATGAATACAATAAAAGTCACAGTCAGCAGCTGTTATATGTAGCATTATCACGAGTAACTGATATAAATGGATTGTTCATTGTCTCAAACACCGATGACAACAAATTTTATCATGGAAGAAAGCGTCCAGGGGGAATAGTTGATTTACAGTGTGAATTTGAAAGACTTTCAAATTCTCGCCTAATAACACAACTGGAAGAATTATATAACCTTGTAAATGAGAGTAACATTACACTATTTTCCTTCAACTGCCAAAGTTTACGTGCTCATGTTTCTGATCTGAATGATAAAGTATTAAAAAGGTCCACATTGCTGTTATTTTCCGAAACTTGGATGAAAAATGACGAACAAATTCTTATTGAAAATTTTTATTGCGTTACCCAATACAAACGACCCAACTCAACTGCTGGTGGAGTAGCTGTATATCATTCATCTACAGATACACTGAACAATGTAACACCAATTCAAAATATTTCACAAACGATATTATCACAAATTTCCGATGAGGTTTCACAAATTGGTGACATCGCCTTGGTTCGATGTGTTAATACGAATGACCAACCTGTGATTATCGTTGTTATTTATATTTCTACAAATACTAGCCTGACAAATATCATAAAATTTATTCATCAGCAATTACTTCACTTCTTAATTGAAGGTTCTCGACTTTTAAATAGTAATTATCATGAATTACCGATGATTCTAACTGGAGATTTTAATGTTAATTTTCGCTCTCAGGAATCTCAGCCGTTAATTGATTTTTTAGAAGAAAAATTTGATTTATCTATGAATACTTCTCGACTTCATTCAACAACGCGTTTCGGTACAACGATAGATGCTGTATTTTCAAGAAAAGTAGCAAATTTAGAGAGTAAAATTTATGTTTCACATTATAGTTACCACAAACCTATAATTTCGTACGTAAGAAATTATTATGACATTCAATTACCTGTTTCGAATGAATAATATTAATATAACATTTAAATAATCTTTGTAAAGCACATGAATAATAAATATAATTAAATTATAATATAATATTTATTTATTTAAGTTAATATTTAATCATTTCAGTGATATATGTCGTCAACGCCAAAGAAGTTTTACTTCAATCGCGCGTAAAGGTTACACGCACACACTTTTTTTTATTTATGAACCGATTGACATGAAATAAACACTAAATGTTAAATGAAGATTACCACAATATATTAGTGAAAACCGCATCGAAATCGGATAAGCCGTTTCTGAGATTAGCGTGTTCAAACATACAGACAAACAGACAAACAGACAAACAGACAAACAGACAAAAAATTTTTGAAGTAAAACTTCTTTAGGCGCGACTAGGGAGTAACTCAGATTTTTTTTCTGACGGAAGTAACGCTTACTGAAGTCTGTGTAGTTTCCGCCATTTAAAAATAATAATTCTGATTGGTTGTAAGTATATGACATATACTTCACGCTTCTTGACTTATACGCCAGCTAGTGGCAAATATCATAATCAATTAGGATTATTTATTTTCAAATTTTCAAACGGATCAATTGTGAATAGCAAAGTGAATGAAAAATTCAACAGTTTTAAAAACATTATTTTAAATTGCAAAATTTTTTGAAAATCTCTAAATATACTTGTTTATTTATTACTTTTAAAATAAGTAAATTAAAAATAAAAATAAACATGTTGCGGATTATAATCAATCTATTTTAAATATTGCTGAAGACAAAGTAGTATCCATAGCAACAGATATGTATATAGGTTGTCATTCAGTTGAACAAGAAGCATATGTACGCCAACAATTTCATAAAATGTCAGTTATTGATACAGGAGGATCGCCTTATAAAATCATATTAGTTCTTAACAAATTTTACATTATTACAACCAATATTGATGTATCTGATGGCTTAGCCAACGGTTGTGTTGGAAAGTTAGTGTATATTGAACGTGATGACAGTGATAACATCATACGCTTATGGCTTGAGTTTCCTGGTAAGATAGGAGAGAAAATTAGGAAAAAAGCTGCCCATCATATTCAAACTCTAAACATTAGTAGAACAGCAGTCCCAATTTTACGAAGATCGTCATCTGTACCAATGAATAGAAATAAGACAATATTTGCAAAGAGAAATCACTTTCCATTAGTATCTGCTTGTGCGCTTACAATACATAAGTCTCAAGGTGGTACTTTTGATCAAATCGTTTATGAATACAATAAAAGTCACAGTCAGCAGCTGTTATATGTAGCATTATCACGAGTAACTGATATAAATGGATTGTTCATTGACTCAAACACCGATGACAACAAATTTTATCATGGAAGAAAGCGTCCAGGGGGAATAGTTGATTTACAGTGTGAATTGTAAAGACTTTCAAATTCTCGCCTAATAACACAACAGGAAGAAGTATATAACCTTGTAAATGAGAGTAACATTACACTATTTTCCTTCAACTGCCAAAGTTTACGTGCTCATGTTTCTGATCTGAATGATAAAGTATTAAAAAGGTCCACATTGCTGTTATTTTCCGAAACTTGGATGAAAAATGACGAACAAATTCTTATTGAAAATTTTTATTGCGTTACCCAATAAAACGACCCAACTCAACTGCTGGTGGAGTAGCTGTATATCATTCATCTACAGATACACTGAACAATGTAACACCAATTCAAAATATTTCACCAACTATATTATCACAAATTTCAGATGAGGTTTCACAAATTGGTGACATCGCCTTGGTTCGATGTGTTAATACGAATGACCAACCTGTGATTATCGTTGTTATTTATATTTCTACAAATACTAGCCTGACAAATATCATAAAATTTATTCATCAGCAATTACTTCACTTCACAATTGAAGGTTCTCGACTTTTAAATAGTAATTATCATGAATTACCGATGATTCTAACTGGAGATTTTAATGTTAATTTTCGCTCTCAGGAATCTCAGCCGTTAATTGATTTTTTAGAAGAAAAATTTGATTTATCTATGAATACTTCTCGACTTCATTCAACAACGCGTTTCGGTACAACGATAGATGCTGTATTTTCAAGAAAAGTAGCAAATTTAGAGAGTAAAATTTATGTTTCACATTATAGTTACCACAAACCTATAATTTCGTACGTAAGAAATTATGATGACATTCAATTACCTGTTTCGAATGAATAATATTAATATAACATTTAAATAATCTTTGTAAAGCACATGAATAATAAATATAATTAAATTATAATATAATATTTATTGAAGTAAAACTTCTTTAGGCGCGACTAGGGAGTAACTCAGATTTTTTTTCTGACGGAAGTAACGCTTACTGAAGTCTGTGTAGTTTCCGCCATTTAAAAATAATAATTCTGATTGGTTGTAAGTATATGACATATACTTCACGCTTCTTGACTTATACGCCAGCTAGTGGCAAATATCATAATCAATTAGGATTATTTATTTTCAAATTTTCAAACGGATCAATTGTGAATAGCAAAGTGAATGAAAAATTCAACAGTTTTAAAAACATTATTTTAAATTGCAAAATTTTTTGAAAATCTCTAAATATGCTTGTTTATTTATTACTTTTAAAATAAGTAAATTAAAAATAAAAATAAACATGTTGCGGATTATAATCAATCTATTTTAAATATTGCTGAAGACAAAGTAGTATCCATAGCAACAGATATGTATATAGGTTGTCATTCAGTTGAACAAGAAGCATATGTACGCCAACAATTTCATAAAATGTCAGTTATTGATACAGGAGGATCGCCTTATGAAATCATATTAGTTCTTAACAAATTTTACATTATTACAACCAATATTGATGTATCTGATGGCTTAGCCAACGGTTGTGTTGGAAAGTTAGTGTATATTGAACGTGATGACAGTGATAACATCATACGCTTATGGCTTGAGTTTCCTGGTAAGATAGGAGAGAAAATTAGGAAAAAAGCTGCCCATCATATTCAAACTCTAAACATTAGTAGAACAGCAGTCCCAATTTTACGAAGATCGTCATCTGTACCAATGAATAGAAATAAGACAATATTTGCAAAGAGAAATCACTTTCCATTAGTATCTGCTTGTGCGCTTACAATACATAAGTCTCAAGGTGGTACTTTTGATCAAATCGTTTATGAATACAATAAAAGTCACAGTCAGCAGCTGTTATATGTAGCATTATCACGAGTAACTGATATAAATGGATTGTTCATTGACTCAAACACCGATGACAACAAATTTTATCATGGAAGAAAGCGTCCAGGGGGAATAGTTGATTTACAGTGTGAATTGTAAAGACTTTCAAATTCTCGCCTAATAACACAACAGGAAGAAGTATATAACCTTGTAAATGAGAGTAACATTACACTATTTTCCTTCAACTGCCAAAGTTTACGTGCTCATGTTTCTGATCTGAATGATAAAGTATTAAAAAGGTCCACATTGCTGTTATTTTCCGAAACTTGGATGAAAAATGACGAACAAATTCTTATTGAAAATTTTTATTGCGTTACCCAATAAAACGACCCAACTCAACTGCTGGTGGAGTAGCTGTATATCATTCATCTACAGATACACTGAACAATGTAACACCAATTCAAAATATTTCACCAACTATATTATCACAAATTTCAGATGAGGTTTCACAAATTGGTGACATCGCCTTGGTTCGATGTGTTAATACGAATGACCAACCTGTGATTATCGTTGTTATTTATATTTCTACAAATACTAGCCTGACAAATATCATAAAATTTATTCATCAGCAATTACTTCACTTCACAATTGAAGGTTCTCGACTTTTAAATAGTAATTATCATGAATTACCGATGATTCTAACTGGAGATTTTAATGTTAATTTTCGCTCTCAGGAATCTCAGCCGTTAATTGATTTTTTAGAAGAAAAATTTGATTTATCTATGAATACTTCTCGACTTCATTCAACAACGCGTTTCGGTACAACGATAGATGCTGTATTATCAAGAAAAGTAGCAAATTTAGAGAGTAAAATTTATGTTTCACATTATAGTTACCACAAACCTATAATTTCGTACGTAAGAAATTATGATGACATTCAATTACCTGTTTCGAATGAATAATATTAATATAACATTTAAATAATCTTTGTAAAGCACATGAATAATAAATATAATTAAATTATAATATAATATTTATTTATTTAAGTTAATATTTAATCATTTCAGTGATATATGTCGTCAACGCCAAAGAAGTTTTACTTCAATCGCGCGTAAAGGTTACACGCACACACTTTTTTTTTAACTACAGTTTTGGGTTTGGGATCGATTTAATAATAGCCCCTGCTAATTTTTTTTACATATTTTCATTGTACAGACACCACTTTTCTAGAATTTTATTATATGTATTGATGATGATTATTAGTCTGTGGTTTAACGATTTTTAAGTACCTAGGTAATTACTTACGTAACCTTGTAGTTCAATAAAATTTGGGTTTCAATTAAAGTTAAAGAGAGGAAGTTATCATTTGTCTTCCTTAACTCGGCAGTTCCTATGGCTGCCAACTGACAATATTTAGAGAATATTACGCAATAGATTTCATAACAGTGAAAAAAATTGTTTAATAAGTTCTATCGGAAAATAATCTCTGATTAGCGTTAATTCGTTTACACGACAGATACATACTTATTCGTCGAATAATGTATAAAACTACCATTTTAAAAACGTATTCTAATTGCCCGTATTTGACAGTTTACGTGACATTTTAATATTATCGTGTAATACTTTATTGGACGGACGGATAAGTTTTAACTTTTATCCAAGCATTGAAATATTGTATTAGATGATATCAATAATCAATGTTTATTATAAAGCCAGCTACTAGTTACTAGCCGAACTACTAGCCAAACTAGTTATTATTCTGTGCTCATACATTGGTATTAGAACCCTACTACCCTCATTATTTTAATATTTTCAAGTGAATACTAACTTATTGGTTAATGGTTAGGTATTTGTTTCTTTTTCAAAAAAATATATTTTTGTTCATAGGATTTACCTACTTATAAATCAAGATCATGTCTGTTTGATCAAGCATACCTCGGACTTAGCTATAACCGTTGTACAAACAAAATCTGGGCAATGTAACTGTTATTCATATTTGAGTAAACCGTTGTAGCTTTTTAATAGGACGATTATAGTAATAAGTAGATTCATATAATAAATTTGTACATGCTAACTTTGAAAATATGTAGTAAAATTCACTTAAAAAAATTGTAATCAATGAATGCGCAATACTAATATTAAAGCTGAAAAGTTTGTGTTTGAACGCGCTTTGGTCCGATTTAAAAAAATATTTCAGTGTTATATGCCTATTTATCGAGGAAGGCTATAGGCTATAATATCATTACGCTAAGACCAACAGCCCCCCTATGCAAGTGGCTTTCTGTTAGCGTAGCGTTCAATAGAATAGACTACGAATGTATGAGATTGATGTAAGCTGTAGAGATAACGTTTATCTACAGCTTACGTCAATCTCTTACATTCGTAGTCTATTCTATTGAACGCTACGCTAACAGAAAGCTACTTGCATAGGGGGGCAGGAGCGAAGCACTGCGGATAAAACCACGGGGCAAAGCTAGTATAAGTTATACGTATGGTTTATACCTGTAAAATTTGGAATTTATTTTAATTTGCTTTTTTATTTTGCATATTACAACATTTTTGTTTCACTTGTAAAATGGTAAAGTCACACGGTAATAATACCACAGTTTTTTATCATTATTAAATGCAGACGACTTGTTTATACATATTTATTATAATTTCGAAAAACCATAAACATGTAAACAATATTGAGTTAATTTAAAAGCTCATATGATATTTAAGAATCCTCTAGTATTTCATGCTTATCTCTAATGAAATATGCATTATATTAGGAATTAATTAAGTTTTGTTTAGAAATGGTCTTTTATTTGTAGATTTAATGCATTTTATTCTGTGGCTCAGCTTCCCACGGATTGTGAAATTCAGATAACTGCTAAGTATTCGTTTAAACTTTAAAATAAAGTAATTACCAATTTTAATCTACTTTAAATGCTTATGGTATCAATATAGTTATTATTATAAGGTACTAACTATTAATACTGATTAGGAGAAAAGCTTCACAGATAAAAAATAACAAGTTCATAAATCTATGATGTACCTATTTATAACGGTTAAGTCAATTAGCTGCGGAAAATCGGTTGTATCACAAAATATGGTATTTTCTTAATCTAATTGTATAAATAATCCGTTTACTTGCTTTAGCCTCTTTTTATAAACTATGTAGTACTTAATAATGAAATTTAGCGGTTAATACACTGTTTAAACAAATACAGTGTACCTACCTACTATTGAATTATTATAGATAACCTCACTAATCGTAACCGAATCTAAAAATATGTAGCAAAACCTATCAAACTACATATTTGAGAACACTTCACGTGTGACGTGACATTCATACAACTGAACAGTAGATATACGTATGTAACTGTAGTACCTAGACCTATTTCGTATTGAATAAAACGTTTTTTATAAGGCATAGTCGAGTTAGAAACTAATAAATTAATAAGCAATGTAAATTATGCAAAAGGACGAACTAAAGAACGATATTTTCTGTGATAATAATGGCACATTTTAAAAATCATGGAAAAGCATCGCCAGTAGCATAATATGACTTAAATATTATTTTTAAATTCGGTTGAATCACTCTCGTATTTGGCAGTCAAAATAGTTAACCTTAAATAACTGCGCAAATTGTAAAATTGGGCACCCATACAAAAAACCATAGGTACTTACTTTATAATCTATACTAATATTATAAAGCTGAAGAGTTTGTTTGTTTGTTTGTTTGTTTGTTTGAACGCGCTAATCTCGGGAACTACTGGTCCGATTTGAAAAATTCTTTCGGTGTTAGATAGCCCATTTATCGAGGAAGGTTATAGGCTATATATCATCACGC
Source organism: Colias philodice (assembly GCF_061535455.1). Classification (NCBI taxonomy): domain Eukaryota; kingdom Metazoa; phylum Arthropoda; class Insecta; order Lepidoptera; family Pieridae; genus Colias; species Colias philodice. The sequence continues at coordinate 10,202,590 of NC_143095.1, read as the reverse complement.
TACGACCAACAGGGGTGGAGCCACGGGGGTGAAACAGCGCGGAGCAGCTAGTGCTCCTATAACAGGTTTAATTTTAACGTAATTATCAATAGATAACACCATGATAACACGTTATTTTAACAAAGCATGACCTTAATAGTTAATACGAAGTCCATAATTGCATTAAGAGTGGATTAGCGGTTTTTACTCCACGTTAATTAAATTTACTTCCCGTCATATTATGGTGGTTTGTCTGTAATAACTACAGATTGCCTAATAAATAACAAGAAACCCTATAGTGATCAAAATATTTTAAATCTATAAATAGACTAGCAAACCCGGCGAACTCCGTTTCGCCACCAGAGACTTTCATTGCTATAAACCTCACGGAGCCCGAGACCTTTCCAACGAATGCAAAACCGTGGAAATCGGTTCGTGCGTTCTGGAGTTATAGCGTCAGGAAGGAAAACCCGACTTATTATTATGTATATATTAGATTAACAATACGGTACAAATAAATAAAATTGAAGATACCTACTGATTGTAATATTGAAATAACCGCTTTTTATAAATGCATTTATGTGGGTACAATATGCTACCAAAAGAACTATATATTAATTTATCCGTCTGAAATATACATCATATCAATAAGTACTTTTTTTTCTATTTGAACCAATAGTTCTTTAGATTAAATTGGTGCAACCTATAATAATATATTCGGATACAAAAAGTACCTAATCAAGATCAAGTCTACATAATATGTGTATATTTTTCACATTACATTGTTTCCTTCCTGGGTTTCACTGTATTGTTGTTCAGTCTTTAACCAATCATTGGACAATTTATTCCTTACGGACGTTTACACATATAGGTATATATGTATATAGTATATATATATATACATATATTTATATGTGAATGATACCAGACTACAAAGTAGTTGCCATTTCCCACTTGCCTAGACTCTAGATAACATCTAGACAATCTTGTTTGTTTCAAAAATAAAGTTACAAAAATCAATTTAGATATATTAAACAACAAATATTTACATAGATATCTGATAAACATTTGCATGTTGCGTAATATTTTAGTTTTTATAAAAAAAATATCCTGAAAATTTTCCATGCACAACCAGTAAAACCAGAATGGAATTTTTGAAAGACCAATGTGATAAAAAATAAACAAATTATTTAATCTAAATTGATTATCGATTGAATTATCGAGAAAACTTAATCTAAGTCACTAGATCTTCCGAAAAATTATTGTTATGAGATTTTTTTTAGAATTCCGTAGAACCTATCCGTCTGTGCCTTATATGTATATCAAAAACTATCGAGACAAGTCATATTAAAGTACAATTTGGCACACTATAGATCTATAAATAGAAAAAAAATCTATATACCTAATCATACCCCTACATAAAAAATGGGAAGTGAAAAAAAATCCTACCTCCTTGAAATGGGTGTCGATGTGTAGTTGTAATAACGTGGTTTCTTTAACTGTTTTGACGAATTACGTACCTTTCCCGAAACAACATGCCTGAAAATTGTCATTTTACGGAACCATTTACTGCACGTGTTCCAGAACGCACTTGACCAATTTTTTCTTTATTCTAATGAACGTAGCTTGCACTTGCTATATCCCATATATTGTTAAAATGACAATTCAGTTTTGAATGCATCTAATTCTTTTGTGCGACAAAGTCGAAACAATTAATGCAAAATAATCTTTATTAAACGTAATTGAAGATTCAAAAGACAGCTGCTAATCTGAATTCTAGAAAAAACTATTCAGTTATGTTGATTAACCAAAAGTATATAAGTGTATTACCTAATGGACATGGAATTGATCCAATCCGCACTTGGCCAGCGTGGTGGATTACAGCCTGGGGCTGTATTATGACATCTTATTTCCAGACAAATTACACCGCGAATTAAACTGACTGGCAAATTCATAGTATGATCGCAACGACTAGACATGGTTATTTCAATCATAATATGAATTTGCAAGTCAGTTCATAAAATAAGAGGTCATAATACGGCCCCTGATCCTTTACAGGAGGCCTGTATCCCAGCACTGGGAACATAATTGGCTGATGATGATGATTACCTAATTTGAATTAGGTTTCTTTTTATCATGGATGGGCTGTGGGTAATAGAACAATCTCAAAACGTAATGGGATAAACGGAATAGCCTGTCCTGAGTTTAACAAAGCTATTACCGGTACATGGCGAATTTCCTGCTAGCGGAAAGACAATTAACTGTGTTTACGACTCGCTCTGTATTCGGTAACTATGGGCAAGAATGTGCCCACATCTTCTATCTATCAACGTTAGATTGTGAAACTACTGTGAAATTATAAATAATAAATAAATATTATAGGACATTATTACACAAATCGACCTAGTCCCACAGTAAGCTCAATTAAGGCTTGTGTTGTGGGTACTAGGCGACGATAAATATAATATTTAATAAATACATATATAGATAATAACACCCAGACCCAAGAACAAATAATTGAGTTCATCACACAAATATTTGCCCTGACCGGGGATCGAACCCGGAACCGTCGGCTCAGTAGGCAGTTACTTTACCACTGCGCCAACCGCGTCGTCGTTGTCAGGAGAATTTTAAGAATTGTCACAGAATACTTAATAGAAGCTTTCATTCAATAAAAAATTGCGTACATAGCAGATTATAATCCGTTCCTTCGTTTTACAACATTTTTATCACATTAATACAGTTGAATTAGTCACATGACGCTCTTTGTGTGTTAAATGCGTGATTACACATGTTATGTATTATATAACACCATCTACAATCCTTATCTAATACATTATTATAATGAGTGTAAAGAATATTATAATAAGCGCTTTGAAATGCAATGAGTCAACTATTTATTATGTACATAACTAATTATGTCTATGTATGGTTATGTATTAAACGTTATAATTACTTATGGAATACTAGATTTCCGCCCGCGGCTTCGCCCGCGTTTGCAAAGGAAAACCCGCATAGTTCCCGTTCCCGTAGGATTTCCGGGATAAAAACTATCCTATGTGTTAATCCAAGTTACCCTCTATATGTGTGCTAAATTTCATTGTAATCGGTTCAGTAGTTTTTACGTGAAAGAGTAACAAACATCCATACAGGTTATACCTAGTAAGGGGGCCTGAACCCCAATCTAATATGTCAAACTTATGTATGAATTCAAATAAAGATTTTATTTTATTTATTTATTTTTATACATCCATACATCCATACATCCTTACAAACTTTCGCCTTTATAATATATATTAGATTAATTAAATCCCGTTATTATCTATCTACTATCTAGCTTAAACTTTAGTGTGTGAGGACCGTGTTCTTTAAAGGTTGATCAAAAAGCATGAGCACAATGAGTTAACATTTATTTCATTGTGTTAGACTATTTTCTAGTGTTTGTGTATATTATATCTACCTACGTATCAACAAAACAATATGAATTGCTACAACTGACTGAGTACTCTACCAAGCTTTGCGAGCTTTTTTTATCTGTTAGTTTATGTTGTGTGTATTATTTACTATCATTAGATATGTACATAATAATGATAATAATCGGGTAGATACTATCAGGAAGATAAATAAATAAAGATACCCGGTCGTATGGAAGCCTTATGTGGAGACTAAAATCAAAGGTCCCTTAGAGATTTTTAATTATAAGATAATAAATATTGTACTGTAAAAATCCAACACGGAGAGGTCCGTTAGACATTTTTAACTATGTATAAGCACAGACTAATAATAATATACTAGGTATAAGATAAAACATTGTATTACAAATTATTGAGTACCTATACATGTAATGAGCATTATTAAACACTAAATTCTATTCTTAGTTATTTACTGTTCTGTGTACTGTTTACAAGTTGCATTTATCAATTGCCCACTTTTATTTTTCTGAGTATTAATGAAGTAAATAAAAGTACTGGAAGGATATTTAGGGATATAAAAGAAACATGGTAATACGTGAGCCCAACGTAAGTTTATTTTTACAAAATTTAGTTTCAATACAAAATCTCAAACTCAACAATATTGAGTTAATATTTAAGTATACAATATACATTATAAAATTATAAATATATTTAATTCCTTATATTAAAAACAAATTTAGAAATGTTTATTAATATCTTAACAATATCTAATAAATGCGTTGGCGTAACGGATCGAAATGTTTCAATAGATTTTATATTTTTGTTAAATTGCAATACATATTTTTTACTGTTATTATTAGAAATTAGAATCTTTATATCATTACGGCTTAATAATTACAATCGTACAGATATTAATTTTGTTTATTAATTTCCAGGAACTTATGATAACAATTTTAAAGGTACATTCTGTTCTATTGCATACTAACAAGATAGCTATTTTTTTATATTATTGTCTCAACTATCAAAAAAACCAAAACATTTGATTCATTATTGTTCAGAACATATTATGTTATCATTATTTTTGCCAGAGTACAAAAACACGCGACACAAAAACAATTGATACTGCACATGATAATAAAAAAAAAACAATTACCATGTTATAATCATTCAGTTGTTATTTTTAAAATTAACGTTTCAAGTTGTATTACAATTATTTACAACTAAAGTAAGAACAGTTATAAGTATAGTTTTTTTCTTGTGATTTTATTTTTATGGAACTAAAAAATAAAATTAATAAGAATAATACAGTTGTTACATTCACTTGTGTTTATATTTTTTTAATAATGTTCAGTTCAACTACGTTGGTATTGAATCCACTGTTTAAGATTATTTTTATTGTATTCACTAAGGTATAATAACTAAAAACATTAATTACAATACAAACTTGATCAATAACAATGAAATAATTTTAATCGAGAATTACATCGAAACATTATCGCAACCGTGTAATAGAATAGGGTTACAATTTTTTCGAAAAATGGCATGAAATTAAAACGTTTACGTAAAGTTGATAATATAATTAGGACACTTTCAGAATGTTTATAATTTAAAAAATAATAATATAGCCAATACTCATGAAACTAGACACAGAAACTGTATTATTTTTTATTAGTTGTGCCTATTCAACTTCCAAAAACTGATTTACTTCTGATAACCCGTAACCTAAGGCAATACAATAAAATATAATTCATTTATGGAAGCTTATGCTATTTCTATTTTAATAATAAAATTGTTAATAATACATCAGCTGTACAACGGAAAGATTTGATGAAATTAATTATCAAATTTTTCCATAACATTCATTATAGTATATGTAGTTACAAACCATACGATAATTATATACAAAGCTGAAATATCATGTAAATTGAATGATAAAAGTAATCACTATCAGCAAATACACGATTCTACGTAAACAGAATAATAATTACAGAGATTTATAAGTCGATTTATTTCGATAACCATATAAATTAATTCTATATATCAGTAATATACTATTATTTACACAGAAGATAAGCAAGCGTTTTGAAAAGTAACAGTTTTAGGATTTTGTTTTAACACATCCAACGCACGTATTTTTTTAAATTTAACAAATAATTTATTTTAAAACTTTGTCTCTTCAGCTGTAAATAATTCAAATAGAGAGAGCTCTTACAAATATTTATACTCTTTTTCACAAGCTATCTACTAACATATTACTAGGAGCTTATAGAGTAGATTATTAAATTGAGCCGTATCCACGATATACAAAATAAGGAACCCGATTATAACTTATCACGATAGTATTTATCTTTTCAATATTACTAATCCCTTGCTTGCATTAAACAAAATCAGTAATACGAACACATCTTTATCATACTTATACTAAAAATACATCTACTTACAAGAATCACTTTGTTCAGCGATTCTATACACTTCTATATCACAATTGTACTTATATTGGTGACCTAATACTACTTATCTATGTATTTCAGCTATCATCTATCTGTTTCTCTTTATCATTACATTTGCCGTTCAATTCTACAGCTTCTGGGATTCCGTGATTATCATCAGATGGGTTCTTGTAACCCGCTGGGCCTATCAATGATAACACTACTGGTAAGAATAATAACCCACTAAATAAACCAAACAATATCACTAAAAGGAATATCTTAAAGAATGATTGGAATGTGTACGCTTTAGACATGCTCAGAAGGGAGAGAGAGAGCATCGTTGAACCACCGCCGAGCAAAACAGCTGTGCCTATTGACGTCACTGTTTTGAATGCCCTGTCGTGCCGAGAACCTTGAGTGAAGGTTAAGAACGAATGGCCTACATGAGCTGCATAATCGACGCATAAACCAATAGCAAGTTCAAGACCGATACAACAAACTATATCAACCGTCATGCCCCACCTCTGCATCCAGCCCAACACATTTATAATTGTAATCAGTACACATATAAAAATCCATAAACACATCTGCAAATTCGTTATCAATATAATAGTGCAAACCATGACACAGATCAATGCTAGTTCAATGTTTCTTTCTACTTCAACAGCTATAATCTCGTCTGTGACCCAGTTCGCGAATGCTTTAGACCAAACGGAACGATAACCGTTTCCCGTTGATATATTTGCGGATTTAACGATATGTTTTACATTATTCATCGCCGGAATATATTCATCCGGACCGTTAAACTTGATGAATCTAAACGCCATTGAACATGCATTTATTTCAGGCACTGGAAAACCACATTCTAATGGTTGCGAAAATTTAAAATTAATTTGAAACCTTCCACCTACGGAACTGAATAAAAATCTCGATAAATATTTATTAAAATCTTCAGGTGATACGGCGGAAGCATTTTTAAGATCCCGGTCATGATTTTGTAATACGTATCCGTGAAAATGTTCTACCCAAGTTATTACATCTGTTACATATGATTCGTTTCGTAGCCTTTGCACCATGTTATATAAATTAGGAAATTCAGCGCTATAGTTCATTTTTCCCATAAAAACCATTGCGGGATGACCCTCGTCGGGGTAGTAAAGCTCATGTTTATTAATGAAGTCTTTGTAATATGTATCTTCAGGAATAAACCACCTCGGGTCAAATCTTTGCTCTAACTTCAGAATAGCTTCTATGCTTACACCAGACATAATAAGGGTAAACAATATAACTATTGTTTTTCCAGGAATAGTGAATACGACATTTTTGTAGAAACTTTCTAATAGTTTTTGACAAATAGTTTTCTCTGTAGATATCGCGACTTCATTTTTATGTTTGTAACAAAAGAAGAAGCCATTTCTTTTCGCTTCTATTCTTTTTAAGTCTAAGGAAAATACTGCTACATAAAACGTAACAGAATAGCAAAATATGAAGAATACACCCATAGCGGCATACATACAAAACGATTTCAACGACGGAAGAATAGTAATAGCACCAATTAAGAGGGCAACAATATCCGTAAAAGAGGTGATGACGATAGACACACCGGCATGTTTTAGCATAAGACCTATTTTAACAGGAACACTTTTATGAGAATCATGAGACATGACTATTTTCCAACATGCATTCATCACAAACATATCATCTACACCGAGACCCATTAACAAGAAAGGTAAGGAAGAATGTACAGGACCAAATGGAATGCCTAAAATCGAACACCAACTCACAGCAGTAACGTACGCCATTCCAACATTCAGTAAACCAACACTACCCAAAGTAACTCTAACCTCTAGCCAATTAAAGCGAGACACTGATATAAGTACATACACAAACATCAAAATAATACCCAGTGCTAGTTTGTCCATCTCCTGAAACATGGCTTGACCACTAACGTCCGCAAAGCTTCTTCCAGCTTCATAATACAGACGTATATTCATATCTTCATAATTCATGTTTTCTACGTTGTTTAAGAATTCTTGCTCCCATGCTGCGAGTTGAATAGATACCCATTCTTCAGTTCCCACTAGATTACCGACTTCGTTCAAATCTACTGCAGTCATATTAACATCCATGTACCAGTTTATTAAAAGTGATTTGGCCGACAAAATTAAACCATTTTTATCTCTTTCAACGCCACCCAACATTTTTGCAAAATCGGCCGGGTGACCGGTAGTTGGGTTGTATGTGACTTCATTTATTTTCGTTATAATATCATGTTTTGTTAAGTTTCTAATTATTGCAGGATCATTCTCCCATAAATCTAATATGTTGTTTTGCAAACATGTTAGCGGAAACGTTTTAAGGAAACTACAATAGAAATCATCGCTCACCCACAGGCCGGGGTCGGAAAAGTCGTTACTGTCTGAATTTTTTTTCTCTGTCTGCTCATCATTCTCAGATCTAGATTTCCCATTTGAATTAAGTATATTTACTTTAGGTATTTTAAAGCACAAGTCTTCCACTGAATAAAATACATCTTTGTGTTTAATTCGAATAGAATTTATTTCATTTGTAATATTACTAACCACCATAAGAACTTCAGAATCGAGAACATTATCTGCCGTGACTAGAATATTCTGAAGCCGAAAGCTAGTTCCAAAATTATCTATATACCAATTTGTGTCTTGATAAAAATCCGACTCTGGCGGGACCCATAGCTTCATAGGATTCTTTTCTATGTAAAATGTTAACAGCCCCGTGCAGCTCACCAGGACGAAAATCCATGTTAAAATAACAGTTCTCCATGGATGTTTACCGACGTACACTCCCAAATTGAAGAATATCGTCTCAACAAAATTAACAAATATCGATGACAAATTTTCCCATAATTGTTGAGGAGACTTAATTTTCTTCTTACTAGGCATAGGTATAGATAATATTCACTGAATATCACAGATATTGAATTCACGCACAGTTAAATGCGACAGTAAATCACTAAATTCACGTACACATATAGTTCAACGTAAGATATGCGTAATCTAACAGTTCACGGTTACGAAAAAGCAACATATTCCGACGGAACGTTCGCGGTGGAGTTACAGACTTGGTATCAGTTGGACGACCCCGACGTGACTGCCGACAGCGGCGTGGGCAATTTATCTTTGCATTTGTCACGATACGCTTTAAAATATATACCTATGGAACGGCCGGCACAAATCGACTGTTCTAATGCTAACATAATGGAATAAGAAAGGGAATGCACCCATTGTATTATTTACCGTTAGGTGAAACGGACAAAAAAGGGATTTGAAATGTTTACACGCATCAATGCAGATATGCTTGATGAATGATGATATTTTAAATATTATCTGTATTTATTTGCAGCTAGCTGTAAATAATTATCTATAAAAATATAAAAATCATCAATTCTAATTATGAATTTAAAATATACGATATTATTTTAACATTACTAACATAATACTTAAATTATTAATATAAAATGAAGATAATAAATTATTGCAGGCATGCGTACCTATTCTATTAAATTTTTATTTAAAAATATTATGGAATCGAACCTTTATTTAATCATGTTTGCGATTGCTAATTTATTTTAATAAAACTGTGTATTTTATATTATCATAATAATTCCTAAAATGTTGTTTATTCTCTATTTGTTATTATTTGAACTTTGAAGCACTTTTATAATTTAATATAATAAAATAGGTACCTACACCTGGTAACTACCATATTAATCGTGTTTTCTAACGTAATATTAAATTCATAAGTATTAATTTTAATTTGTAATATTAATAATTGTACCTAGTACTATCATGTATCAAAGGTTACAGTTCGTTTTATCTTCGGTTACAGACAAATATAATAAATAATTACATGATTTTTGCATTTTGTTTGTTCGTACCTTCAAATCGAAAGCTAAAAAGAACGATTAGTCCGGGATACATCGCCCATTTTTGCAAGTGATTACTATCAAGCTAATTTTTCGTGAGTAGCTTTATTTTGATGAGATGCCCAATAATTTCATGTACGAAACTCTCGATTGTGGTAGCTTACAGAGGTAACAAGGATAAAAATTTTTGATTTGACGGTTCTCAAATATTTATTACGCGATTTGTAGGACAATATGTCTGTTGAATTATATAAGTATTAAATAAGTGAAAATAAAAAAATCAGCTGGTTAGTAATCATTTATGATGACTTCGTTATCGATACACATTGGAAAGGGGGACTCTTTGATCAAACCATAGATTTTGTAGGACAAATATTTTTTCGAGTAATTTAGATAATTATCTTGAGATTGAACAAAAAAAAACATTCAGTTAGTAATTAATATTTGAGAACCATCAAATCAAAATATTTTATCCTTGTTTTCTCTGGTAGCTACCACAATCGAGAGTTTCGTATATGAAATTATTGGGCATCTCATCAAAATAAAGCTACTCACGAAAAATTAGCTTGATAGTAATCACTTGCAAAAATGGGCGATGTATCCCGGACTAGATTTAAAAAATTCCGCACATAAAACTTGCTCGATAAAAAAAATAGCTTTGTGACTCACTCATGAAAAACACAAGTGTTTCCTCTTTGTAATAGTAGTTTAGATTGAAAATTATTAATCCTCAGAAAGTCATGACATAAATTAATACTTCAATTGCTGACATAACTACCTAGGTATTGTTTTAAAAATTTTTTATAAATATTGTAAACGCTGTTAGATTACAATCTCGCGGGATCCTATGGTTTTGAGATTGTAGGTATCTAATCCCTGACATACCTACCTACAGCTGCAGTCTGCACTAGGAATTAGGATATTGTTAATTAGCGCTCCGGGCACTATGGCACCAAAGAGGATATAATCACTACGCACATCGAAATGTGTCTAGTAAAATTTTGTTGAGATGTCTCTTTTTCGCTTACGATAATGGATCATGACATCAGCTTAGTATGACCCATACAATTTAAAACCTTATAATACACTAGCTTTCCGCCCGCGGCTTCGCCCGTGTTTTCAAAGAAAAACCCGTTCCCGTAGGATTTCCGGGATAAAACCGGGTATCCTTTCTCGGGTATCAAAATATCTCTACTTATACCAAATTTCATGCAAAATAGGTTCAGTAGTTAAGGCGTGATTGAGTAACAGACAGACAGACAGAATTACTTTCGCATTTAAAATATTAGTATGGATTAAAATATAGAAAACTGACGTAGGTATTCCAAGTTTAAAACATTACCTTTCGTTCCAATATATCGCTGTGAATCCCTTATATATATCTTAGAGCCTTCCTCGATAAATGGACTATCTAACACCTAACGAATTTTGCAAAATAGGACCAGCCGTTACTGAGTCAAACAAACTGGTCAGCTTTATAATATTAGTATAAAATAAGTCAAGAATAATCGAAAGTAGGTACTTACCGGTGGAATCTTCATTACAAAATATAGCGTAATCATAAATACATTTACTTACATACATTTTCCTAGGTATTATCGGGTCTTTGAATGGAGGTTTCTTGAAATTATACACATTGAATAATACGCATTTAATTTTACAGCAGCAAAACTAATGTTTGCCTGTTTGCCATAATTTAAATTCCTATTTTGAATACCTACATGGTAGAAAATCGCCAATAAAAGAGTCCCACGGTGAAAAAATGAACTAATTTTGACAGGTCGGCCATAGACCATAGTGTAGAAAAGACGTTGCTCTTGTTTCACAGTTGCCATACACATTATAACGTGATAACGTTTTTAAAATCGTTTTAGTCGGGTGACATGTTCAGAAACTTGTGTCACACCATAACCTCACGAGCGCGATCGCAGGTATAACGAGAGAGAGACGAACCGATCTCCCGTCTCATCTCGAGCGCTGCCACCAATAAGACGTTTTTTTTAAACAAAAATTAAATTCATTCCGAAACCTCCAATAGGCAATCAAAAGCTATTAAAATACATTTTTTAGCTCTACCTACGTATCTATCTCTTTCGTTGTGCAGAATCTATTTAAACTTGAAGTATTAATAATTATCATGGACAACAAAAACCGGTTCTTTTCCTTTTTTTCAAGTACAACACTAAAATTCGAACATAGAACATAGACTAATGACTATACATATGTCAATTGTCAATTGGTCGACCGTCGAATGTTGTGTATAATAAATTGTAATTTGTAAACATAAAGTTCGTCATGGGAATTTTATAAATATTTTAAATAAACTGATGTTATACATACTGAAACTGTAAATTACAATTAATAGAACTATAAATAGTTAATATTTTCTGAGAAGATGTGGACCACTAGAACATTTTTAACAAAAACTAAGAGGGGGAATATTCTAAAAGTGAGGTTACTTTTATAGGTTGTTTACAATATTTATACAGTACTAAAACAGTAGTTTTGTAAAACAAATGTTTTGAATGTATCACAAAATAATAATTTACGATTCATAAAATTATTATGTTTTAATACATTAACAAAAAACTCGTTTCCAGATTGTAAGAGAACATTACCTGAGGGACGATTTGCTATGTGGATCCGAAGCATGCAATGTATGTCCGCATAAAAATGACGAATATGTTTTGGATGCCAAACCAGAATCAATTTGTGCACTATTCGACTATAACCACTACATTATACTTGACACAAATGCTGTTTTACATCAAATAGATGTTCTTGAAGATGATGCGTTAAAGAATGTGATAGTTTTACAAACGGTTCTGGATGAGGTGAAACATCAAAACACTGCTATTTTCCAACGTCTTTTAGAAGTCATCGGGAACAAGAAGAGGAAATTCTTTTCATTTGTGAATGAGCATCATAAGTATGTAATCATATCAAATTTAAATATTGATAAATCAAATTGAAAATATGTCATCATATTTAAATATTGATTGATGAAAAAATTTAAGTACCTATACATTATGCAATAATGTATTTAATTATTGTAGTGTATTACAGTCATATACAAGTTATTTTCTACTAAAACAATCAGTTTCTAGAAGCAGTTTTCATACATTACCTAGAATCTCTCCCATATTATGCATACTTGATTATTAATTTCAATATTTCAGAGACACATACATTGAGCGTAATCCAGGTGAGAAGCCAAACGACAGGAACGATAGAGCAATTCGCAAGGCCGCTATGTGGTACGCTACTCATCTGTCTATCAAAGGAGTGGCTGGACAGTTCCCACAGATTGTGCTGTTGACTGACGATGAGAATAATAGGAAACTAGCACAGGAGGAAGGCATTGTTTGCTGCTCGGGTAAGAATATTTGAGATAATGAATTTTTAATGAAAAAAAATTACCTGTTTATTGAACAAATTAAATGGTAGATTTGATATTTATGGAGGTAATTTGGTCTGAAGAAATTACATAAAAGTTCATTTTCAACCTACTTAACTTGCATTCTGCAAATCCATGTAATTTGTGTAATTTGATTATCAATCTCAAGTTTTTTACATATAGTTTTTAGACTACTGATATATGTATATTTAATTTGTAGACTTGACATAACACATTTCCAATTTGAATGAGTAAATAAATAAAATACATAAATGAACCAACTGCGGTCATATGCATGGTAACAATCAGAAAAATATTAATCAAAATGTGTTTTTTACCTCTAAATTTCCAAACACGATTTACAGTAAAGGACTACATAGAAAACGTGAACGGCTTCCCTGGCCTAGTGGACAAACTGTCAAAGAATGTGATGCCCGAGAGTGTCTCCAAAGACGCCCTATATCCCGCCCACTTTACCCCGTCACAGATACACTCAGGAATACGAAATGGGAAGCTGTTTCAGGGTACTTTCTATGCGTCGAGAGATAATTTCTTGGAAGGCACAGCTTCTGTTTCTGGCTTTGAAAAACAGGTAAGGGATTTGATAGTTAGTTTTATAGCACTGTCTTACCTGTTAAATGAGAATTTTTTAAAGAATATAAAAATTCAATTCATGAGGATTCGTGCCCGCTGCTAAATTTCGAACCTGTGGCTGCGGAAAGGCAGAAAGACGCGGGTTCGAATCCCGCCTCGTCGAGGTGATATAGTTTTTTATGTAATAACTAGTGGTCCGCCCCGGCTTCGCCCGTGGTACCTACATGTTTATTATATCCTATCTCTCAAGTTGGATCAAACTGCACATGGTGTGCGAATTTTATTATAATCGGTTTAGTGGTTTAGGAGTCCATTGAGGACAAACATTGTGACACGAGATTTATATATATTAAGATATATTCATTTAAGCTATAAGTCATTTTGTAAGTAACATTGTATTAAGTCTTTGTTATAATTATTATGAAAATAGAAATTAGAAACTATGAAATAATTATATTTGTTTATTATTGTTTGTTGGCTTCTTTGGATAGCTTCCAATACAATGATAAGTGGATTTTATAATTAATCTTGGATGAAGTTATGAAAATTCGGATAGTTTTATTACAATTTGCATAATATACAACGGATAATTAAATCAATTTATTAATTCAATTAAATGAACTTTTATTGAATATGCATGAGGAAGACACTGGAAACAACTAGCTTGTTTACTATGCTGCCATATTTCTAACATAATAACAAAGAAAAGCATCTACAAGCCCTTGACAAACAGCAAAATTGCTGATATCAATTTATTTTGACACTATTTGGCTATTAGCCATGTAATAACAAAACAAAACGTGTTTTAGATTTATTAATAATTCTAATTGCACTTAGAATATAACACTTAAGACTCGCAATTTGCTCATTAGCATTAAGCATACACATTTTCCTGACTACTGCATTTCATAACAGACTGGGTAAGCCTTTTATTTATTTAACTCTTCAATATAACTCCAAACAAAGGAAATTTTGTTACAATTTTACACAAAAACACAGTATAGTTTATAAGCAACCTTATAACTTAGCAATGATTTGTTGCACAAAAATTTCAAAAGGTAACCAGCTCAATAAAATTAAATTGGAGGGTCGAAAAAGACAAAATTATAAGGTCAAAAATGATTTGTTCCAGTTTTGTCTAACTTATCTAACTTGATAAATCTCAAATAATTAATATTTCTGCAGATCTTGTTACAAGGTCACATCGGAATAAACAGAGCAATAGACGGAGACATTGTAGCAATCGAAATATTCCCCGAAGACGAGTGGAGGAAGCCAAGTGACATAGTTCTAGAGGACAAAGCCGATGATCCAGGGGATTGTTTGGACGAAGAAACGATTCTGTTGAACAGTGCAAAGTCAGCTGCGAGCGCTGATATCAGTCCAACAGGGAAGGTGGTCGGCATCATACGCAGGAAATGGAGGCAGTACTGTGGGATACTGATGCCGAGCAAGTTTCCTGGTATGTATTATAAAGTGATGTTGATATTTAGTTTTATAGCATTCAAATGCTTTATAAATATATTATATAAAAAAATGCCAAATTAAAAATAATTAGAATGCCTGCCTTACCTTTGTCTATAAGGCTCTTTTCTAGTCTTTTAAAATTTAAATTTATAAAGAGAAGGTTTTAAGGGCTGTGTAGATTCATAATTTCAGACTGTGATACAATGATAATGCTTGTGTTTGATATATTTTACTACTGTTGTGGCTAGTTATTTTTTTAGATTTGAGATAAAATTCTAAATATCGTTAAAAGTTATTGGAACAAGAAAGAAAGAAAAAATTGTGTAATGTTTATATTATAATTATTTTGATTTTATTGTACGGTATAATTTATACAGCTTACCAAATAAAATGAAAAAACAAAACAGATACATTTAAATCGTTTTTATTACTTTTTATCGCTTTCCCAAAGAATTTGGCATATTTAAAAAAAAAGTTAAAATCCATACTAATATTATAATAGCTGAAGAGTTTGTTTGTTTGAACGCGCTAATCTCAGGAACTACTGGTCCCATTAGAAAAATTCTTTCGGTGTTAGATAACCCATATATCGAGGAAAGCTATAGGCTATAATATCCTTACGCTAAGACCAACAGGAGCGGAGCCACGCGGGTGAAACAGCGAAGCGCAGCTAGTGTCAAATATTTCTGACTAATAAGTTTCGGCTAGGTAATGTTTACTTTTTTTTTACTCTATGTGATATTTTTTTTTCAAATATAATTATTTTTCCAGGCGCCACCCGTCACTTATTCAGCCCAGCAGAGCGACGTATACCGCGTGTGCGAATAGAGACGCGGCAAAGTGACGTACTGTCGTCGCAAAGGATACTCGTCGCGCTTGACTCTTGGCCCCGCAACAGCCGCTACCCGTTGGGCCACTTTGTGAGGGCCTTGGGGCCTATTGGTGAGATATTTATTTATTTATTTATTACCATGGAGGGGAATATTTCGTGTGCATATAGAGACGCGGCAAAGTGACGTACTGTCGTCGCAAAGGATACTCGTGGGCCACTTTTTGGGGGCCTTGGGGCCTATTGGTGAGTTATCTAAATTTTAATTTACTATTTGACTTTCTTATTCAGCAAATTATATATTTAACTCCTCTTGGAGAAACACGCTTACCATTGGTGAAAACAGAATGAAAATCGGTACAGCAGTTTTCGAGTTTATTGCAAACAGATAGACAGACAGGCGCGGTGGAAGGTTACATTTTGTAATATGTAGTAAATACGCTTGATACAGAAAATTACATAAACACAAAAACGATATGTACAAATGGCGCGTTCTTGGTAAATGTAGGTCTAAATAAATTAAGATATGTTTTAAATTACCTACGATTAAAATAATTGCTATTAGATTGAACGAGAAAACTTTGTACTCAGACGTCACAAATCCTCCGTATAAAGCCTAATTACAATTTTATACGGCTCTAATTAAAAAAGTAAGATAAATTAATCACTACATAGTATAAAACAAAGTCGCTTTCTCTGTCCCTATGTCCCTTTGTATGCTTAAATCTTTAAACCTACGCAACGGATTTTGATGCGGTTTTTTTAATAGATAGAGTGATTCAAGAGGAAGGTTTTAGTATATAGGTAATTTATTAGGTTTTAGACAAAGCGGGCGAATCCGCGGGCGGTAAGCTAGTTAACTATAAACATTTGTTTCAGGTGACAAGGACGCAGAAAATGAAGTGATACTCCTAGAACATGATGTACCGCACGCGAGATTCAGCGAAGCAGTACTTTCTTGCCTACCGCCCGATGATTGGACTATACCCGAAGAGGTAATTAGTTATACTATAGACACAGAATACATAATAGTAGCTAAACGCTACAGAACGGACACTCTCCGCCTCCCGCCAAAATTAAACACTTACCTCACCCCGCACGATCAGACATAAAATGGTCCACATTTTTCTACAGGGACGATACGCAACGAAGATTGACAACGTTAATCAAATTGACTTAAAGTAATTTTATTATTTTGGATTTGTGATTATCGTTTTTCGTAGATATTGTGCTGTTTACGGATGTATTTCATCAGAAAAACGCGATTTTTTTTTACGCTAGTCAGAAATGTGCCAACCATAAAGCGTTAACACACACATTTGCAGTCTCTACAGTGTGACTGTCAAAACGATAATTTTGTATGGAGTGTCCGGGGTGTGCTATAGATACACAATCATATAGAAAACCCCTTAAAAGTGTCTAGAAATGTGTTTGTCAAAATTATAGTTGAGAGAACCAAATGTTAAAGCAAAATGAAGCTTATTTGCATTGCGCTAAGGTGTATTTTTAAAACGTACCAAACGCAAACGGCTAAAATTAAGTAAATGTATATGTCAATAAATTGAACCTTATAGCAGTGGTTTAAAGTCCGAATTTACATGTACTCAATCTGATTTACAAATCAAAATAAATTTTGTTTATTATGTATATTTTGAGTAGTTGATAACTTATACTTCCTTTTTCTGTTTCTTTGTCATACATCGAAAAGTTCTATAAACGTATTTTTACAGGAAATAAAAAAGCGCGTAGACCTCCGTTCCGTGTGCGTCTGTTCCGTCGACCCGCCCGGCTGTACCGATATCGATGATGCTCTCCACGCGAGACTGCTCCCGGAGAAGACGAAAGACGGTCTACTCAAGTACGAGGTTGGCGTGCATATTGCGGACGTGACGTACTTCGTGAGACCGAATACTGCTTTGGATAAGGAAGCCGCGTCCCGGTCTACTACTGTCTACTTGGTGGGGAAGAGGATTGATATGGTGCCAGGTTGGTTTTAGTAGAATAAATAAATAAATAAATATTTCAGGACAATTTTCACACACGGCACGATTTGATCCCATAATAAGCTTTCGCTTGTGTTATGGAAATGATGATGATGAGATGATGAGATGGCTGATAAACGTACAAATATAATTTATTTTAAATAAATATACTTATATTATAGATAATTAACACCCAGACACAGAGCAAACATCTATGTTCATTACACAAATATTTGCCCCGGGTGGGAATCGATCCCACGACCTCTGGATTGGAAGGCAGGGCCACTACCAACCAAGCCAACCGGTCAGTCAAGAAGATGATTATAAATTTAGTTATTTGCGTGGTCTACTGAAAAGACGAGAGACGGTCTACTACGGTCTACTTGGTGGGTAACGGGATCGATATCCCAGGTAGGTTTTAGCAGATTATCTTTAAATATTTTGTTGTTGGGATGGTCTACTGAGAAGATGAAAGACGGTCTACTACGTTTCTTCGATTGATATGATTCTAGGTTTGTTGTAGAGTGATTTTTGGGTGGTCTACTGAGAAGACGTAAACTGTCTCTGTCGTTTTATCTCCTAAGTGCTTCACGAGACACTTTAAAATTTAAGTTTAAGGTAGGTATTTTGGTGTATTTCTTAAATAGGTAAAGTTTTAGGCTTTAGTAGAATTTCTTAAAATATGTTACCAACACATTTGTTATATTTACTATGACAATCTATTTTGACTAGATACAGCTTCAAAGATGTAACTTCTTGAATCGTCTGATATACTGATATTTTTTTTTATTGATTGATAAAATTACAAAAACACATTATTGCAAAATCCACAGACAAAGCCATAAACATTCCTTGAAGTATAAAATAACGTACATAATATAATTTGAATTATTTTCAGATCTATTAAGTTCTAACTTATGTTCTTTACGCGGCGGCGAAGAAAGACTCGCATTTTCTTGTGTTTGGGAAGTCGATGAAAACGCAAATGTGTTGACTACAAAATTCCATAAGAGTGTTATAAAGGTATGACACTCATTTTCCCTATTTTACTTTTATTATTGATAATATAAACAATATTTTGTAGTAAAAATATTAGACACCTAAAAAAAAATTACGCACACCAAGCTATATCATTTATGAGTGATATTTAGACTACTTTAAACGCAGAGTTAAAATTCACATTGTGTATAAATCTGAATTCTTAATTGATAACAAGAAGTGAGTTAAAATACATTGATATGGTACTTCACATCCATACTAATACATATTATAAATGCGAAAGTAACTCTGTGTGTCTGTCTGTTACTCAATCACGCCTAAACTACTGATCCAATTTTCATGAAATTTGGTATGGAGATATTTTGATACCCGAGAAAGGACATAGGCTACTTTTTATCCCGGGAATATGACGCAATTCCGGATATCCTACCGGAACGGGAACTATGCGGGTTTTGCTTTGACTGCGCGGGTGAAGCCGCGGGCGGAAACCTAGTAGTATATAGTTCAACATAACAATTTTTATCATACACAAACTATGTTCTTTTTTTACTAAAAATAAAAAAGCTATTTACTTAATTTAATTTTTTTCCAGTCCCGCGCAGCCATGACATACGAAGAAGCACAAATAGCAATAGACAGTTCTAGAAGTGATGAAATAGCTGAATCTTTGAGAGTACTCAATGCGTTAGCTAAGAAACTCAAACAGAAGAGATTGGACAATGGCGCTTTGTTGTTGGCCTCCCCGGAGATACGGTTTGAGGTAAGGTGTAAAGAAAATGTAATTTAAAATGATTTTTGTGTATTTCTCATACCTTGCCATAATCTTTATTAAAGTGAAACTTTTATTACATCGTCTCAAACTTTTTGGTCTGTGTAGCGCATGTCGCGTGTATCGCGGCTGCCGAGTAGGTATACCTACTCGGCAGCCGACCGACACGCGACATGCGCTACACAAAGCAGTGTTCGGAACCGTTCGAACAGTTTCACTTTTATCGTGGTTTCGAAAAACCACACAACATTTTTTTTTTTGATATTTTAAAGTTTAGAAAATTAAATCTTTATTTAAATCCAAATAACACATCAAGGTGTAAATAATTACTCAGCTTAGAATTTAATCGGACCATACAATAAAAAAGATCATAAAGGAACTTATGAGTGTTGCCACTTGCAAAGCTTTTATTATTTACATAAACTAATTATACAAGCACATGTATACACCATTATATTATCATATTTTAGAGCACTCTTATATTAGATGCGCGAACATGAAAATTCGTCAAAGTATTCGTATCGTCATTGAGAACATGACGTCATTATTATATATAAAAATTAGTTCCTTTTACGCACGGCAGGAGCGCTTTTCAAATTCCCATACAAATGCTCTCAATTGCAATCCGAATACTTTGACTATAGTTTTCGTACTCGCGCTTCTGATATTGTGATGCATAAGTGTACAATTTGTTATCTAGTTTCAGTTGTTATTGGCCGAAATTTTCAATAATAGTATGTCTAGATATTTCATTGTGTTTGATTTTACGCGAGTATTATACATTTAGATATGAAAGATTTTAATGCATTTTAAACGCGATTTATTCATTATTATTAGTTTAATGCCGACGAGCGAGCGTTGTCACGGAGAGACCGCTCCACGCTGCAAAGTGTGCGAAACGTTGAGATTATATGAATAAATCGCGTTTAAAATCTTTTTAAAAGTATGTCTTAATATCTCCCAGGTGGACTCCGAAACGCACGAACCCATGGAAGTGCAAGCGAAACGTATTTTAGACACTAATTCCATGGTAGAAGAGTTCATGTTGCTAGCAAACGTTAGTGTAGCGGAGCACATAGCGGGCGAGTTCCCGCAGAGCGCTCTGCTGCGGAGACACCCGGCACCGCCGCCGGCCAACTTCAACACTTTCCTGAAGGCTGCTGCTCAGCAAGTGAGTGTTTATAGGGAAAAAAGAAAAAATAGGGGGAAAAAAATAGAGGGGAGAATAGTGTTCAAAGCATTCTAGACACTATTTTTATGGTAAAAGAGTTCATGTTGCTGGCCAACATGATTGAAACTCAACTAATCATAGTTTTTTATTTTTGTAAAAAAATGCTTATTAATAATTGACAAAAATTGTATAACTTCTGGTGATTAGTGTTGCCCTTTACATTAATTTACCATATATGTACATTGGTTATTTTTACTACAAATTGAATGTACCAATGTCTTGCTGCAATATAAGGCTCTATATTCTCATAAACATTTTGGTCCGTAGTTAACTTTGACTGAAAATATCTCCTCTACTCAACAAAAGTCTGTAATCTATATAATAAAAAAAAATCTAAATTTTAATGTATGTGCTAAAAATTTAATTCGCCAGACACACTAAGTTATGATTTCCGTTAATACATTTATGTACTAAAAATATCGAATTCCCCACACTAAACACTGAATATTTCCAGGGTTTCGATCTCGACGTATCAACAAACAAAGCATTCTCTAAATCTCTCAACGAGGCCATAATACCAGAACGCCCATTTTTCAACACATTACTACGTATTATGGCAACCCGTTGCATGCAGCAAGCGGTTTACTTCTCTAGTGGGAGTATAGCACAAGAGGAGTTCTATCATTATGGGCTTGCGTGTCCTATTTATACGCATTTTACGTCGCCGATTCGTAGGTGAGTGAATGTACACTCTATTTTTAATAGTTTTAAATGCGAATTTAGAAGTCTTCAGTACTTTTGAGATTGCAGGCGCTATTTATACGCACTTTACGTCGTTGATACGTAGGTGAGATGTAATTTAATTTTTATATCTACCTCTTTTTGCAGGTTTAAGAGCGAATTTCCTATATGAAATCCTCAAGAAATATTCATATAATATGTAATGTGAAAAAATAATCATATTGCAAAATTTCAAATTTCAAGTTTCTAAACCTGAAATTGTGCAAAGTTTTGCGTATGCATAGGTCGGGCAGTTATTAAGTTAGTGTAGTAGTTAGAGACACTACCACAAATAGTAAAAAAATATAACAAGTAATTAAATATTTACACTTTTAGTAAAAATAAGTTACTGAATATTGGATTTAATTTTAACTATTAGATGATTTGCTTGAATGGCGGCAAAGAGAACAAATGTATTTTTTTACAAATTGTCATTAACTTAACCATACAATACAAAATGACCGCCTCCTTGGTACAGTGGTTGACGCGTAAGCGTAGAATCGAGGGGTCCTGGGTTCGATTCCCGGTGGAGACGAAGAAAAAAAATGTCTCGGTCTGGCAGGACACAGAAGGCTGATCACCTACTTGTCTCTAAAGAAAATCGATCAGTGAAACAGATGTATGAATAATGCATCTGCCCTTTACCCCACTAGGGGACACGGGACATCACTCACACAATACAAAATATGAATTTAACCAGAGCCCTCCAAAACTATTCCCTTCCAGATACGCAGATGTGATAGTACACCGTCTGCTAGCGGCCTGTATCGGCGCGGATTCCACACACGCGTCCATATTGGACACAAAGTACGCGATCTCTTTGTGCGAGAACCTGAACTACCGGCACCGACAGGCGCAGTACGCGGGACGGGCGTCCGTCGCTCTTAACACACATGTGGGTAGTTTGGAATTTTGTTTTGAATATTTATTTGGGACTAGATTTCCACCCGCAGCTTCGCCCGCGCAGTCAAAGATAAACCCGCATAGTTCCCGTTCCCGTGGGATTTCCGGGATAAAACCTATCCTATGTGTTAATCCAAGTTACCCTCTATATGTGTGCTAAATTTCATTGTAATCGGTTCAGTAGTTTTTACGTGAAAGAGTAACAAACATCCATACATCCATACTTACAAACTTTCGCCTTTATAATAGTAGTAGGATAATATGCTTTTTTTCGTTTGTAAAACTATTACGTTATAATAGTTACGTTATTGTTGTTGAGAACCTTTAATTGGCTTTATGTGTTTATCTTTAACTGCTGCATATCTCTTGTTTGTAAAAGCTGTTGGTTAAAGCAGTAAAATAAATAAATAAATAATGAGCATGTGAGCATGATACACTGGCGGCGGAACACCCTATATATAATATACTAGCTTTCTACCCGCGGCTTCGACCGCGCAGTCAAAGAGAAACCCGCATAGTTCCCGTTCCCGTGGGATTTCCGGGATAAAACCTATCCTATTTCCCGGGATAAAAAGTAGCCTATGTCCTTTCTCGGGTATCAAAATTTCTCTATACCAAATTTCATGCAAATTGGTTCAGTAGTTAAGGCGTGATTGAGTAACAGACAGACAGACAGAGTTACTTTCGCATTTATAATATTAGTATGGATTTTTGTTGACTGCCTCCTTGGTACAGTGATTGACGCGTGAGCGTAGCACCGAGGGGTCCTGGCTTCGATTCCGGTAGAGACGAAGAAAAAAAAAATGTCTCGGTCTGGTAGGACACAGAAGGCTGATCACCTACTTGTCCCTATAGAAAATCGGTCAGTGATATAATATAATGCCCTGCCCCTGCTAAGGGGACACGAGACTTCACTTCACTTAATATTTTTGTGGATGAATAGTTGTCAATGTAGTTGTCACTATTTCCTGTCAGGACGTGCTTAGCTGTCGAATTCTATAAAATGCCGCTTTCATTTGACTCGTGGACCATTCGTCCGGATCGTGCCTAGGGGCTCGGACGTTGTTTATACGACGTTTGACCCGACTATCCTCACTTTGTTAATAGTCGTTGACTTGCTATGAATTGTTATCAACTGTCTACATCAATTAGGTAGTTGTGCAGAATCTCAGTACATTTTTATTACATTCAAATTAATTAACCCAGCGCCACGTGTGTACATTTCTAAAAATACATTATTGTTCCGGATAATATATTTTTTTTCATATGCAAAACTATTAAGTTCTCATGAGCATGGTACACTGACGGCGGAACACCCGCTATATACTAGAGACATATAAACATCGGTCGAGTAGTGTTAATTCATCACTTCACTACATAGTATAAAACAAAGTCGCTTTCTCTGTCCTTATGTCCCTATGTATGCTTAAATCTTTAAAACTACGCAACGGATTTTGATGCGGCTTTTTTAATAGATAGAGTGATTCAAGAGGAAGGTTTTAGTATACCTATAATTTATTATAGGTTTAATACAAAGCGGGCGAAGCCGCGGGCAAGAAGCTAGTATGTAATAAAAAACACTATTTAAAAATATGACTACAACATTTTGGTTTTAAATCAAGTTACAGCAGGTTTTTCTATTCCAGTATTTTGTCGAAAATATCAGTTTTGCATTCACATACACATTTTAATTGTGTGTTTAAAATGTCGTTAAATGTTGACAAAGCAGCTCACTAGAACCAAAGAAATTGTCTCATAATCCTAAAATATGCGAAAGTAACTCTGTCTGCCTTCACGCTTCAACCACTGAACCGATTTAGATAAAATTGGATACAGTGATAGCTTGAGACCTAAGAAATGACATAGGATAGGTTTTATACCGGAAATAGAGTTGGAACGTGAAATAAGAGGGTTTCTCTTTGACTACGCGGGCAAAGCCGCGAGCGAAAAGCTAGTAATATTATATTACGTCAAAAATGAATGCGGCGGGATTCCCTTTACGCAAAGCGTCATAAAGTATGACATTGTGTGAAGGAGATGTTTGGGTCATTCGTGTCAGAATCGTTACAATTATAATAGATATTAAATAAATAAATAAACATTAGAAGGCACGTACATCTTGTATTGGTACTTCTGACATTATTTTATACATTTTTTTATACATTGAAACTATCTTATAGGTAGTCAGTTTGTAAATTGTAAAAGGGTGAAATTGTTATACATTCAAAATAACAGTGTCTTTTACTTTTCAAAGTGTATTTAATATGCATACTTTGAAAAGTGGCCTTTTACAAGTTGTAGCGAAAAGGCGACAGCAGGCATTTGCTATAATATATCTAAAATATGAAATCATATCATATTTGCCAGATGCCATTTAAATTTCACTCTTCACCTTGTTTATTAACAAAAACAATGTGATTTTAATGCGTTTTTTTTACAGATTCTCTTCAAAAATCGTATTGAGATTGAATCAGCGGTAGTATTGGCGGTGAAACGTAACGCTTTACAAGTGTTGATCCCGAAGTACGGTCTGGAAGGGCCTTTATATCTGCCCTCCGATAAATTTGTTTATAATGAAGAGGTAGCTATATTTTTTAAATATTTTTTTTCTATTGAGGGCTTTGTTGAGGGACTTAACGATAGGATAGGATATTTTATGGTAAATAAGCAAGCAATTTTTTGTGTCATGTTCACTGTTTGTATTGTGAATTTTGATTTGTTATGTTTAAAAGACTAAAAAAGGTACTTAGAAGGAATTTTTAATTACGGCCTAGTAATTTGAATTTTGAATTTGAATTTGAATTTGTGTTCAAAACTCAGCGGTTAGAATAATAGTGCTACAGCAAGAAGTCTAGAGCTCGACTCCCTTTGGTGACTAGTAAAAAATTATTGCTTGTGTTGTCAAATATTATGTTTGATTCTTAAGTAAAATACGTTTCATTCTTACAGTTTGTTATTAAATTTTATCAATCGTTACTTTAACTACACTGTTATTTTACAGGAACACGTTCAAATATGCAATGGAGTTGTATTACGAACATTTGACGAAATAGTTGTGCGTTTGAGTCTAGACAGTTCGAACTTACAGCACAGGAAATTAGTTTTCCAATTAGTAAAACCCTCCATACCCGGCTTTAGTTACGTAGAAGATAAAGATATGGACGTTCAAATCATAGACAAGACAGAAGTCATAGAGATTGTGGATACCACAGACAAACAATCGAAGAAACGCAAAGACGCGCCAGAAGGAAAGGGCAAGAAAAAGAAATCGAAGCAATAATTACTTTTGTAACGCTTTAAGGTTAATAAAAGACGATTTAAAATAAAACTTTTATTTTTCATTGAAAATACAATATAACAACATAGATACAAACTTAAATAACAGTCTAAACCGAAGTCACAATGGTACAATCCTAATTAAAATTAACTCTTATTCATTTGTAAAACTATGCCTTCTTATCGGCGGTGGACTATCTGCTAAAGTTGTAGGCGGCATTAAAGTTCCTTGACTAGTTTCAACTTCCTGTGATTCGTCTATACCGCTTTCTATCTCTGGTTCAGGTTCTATAATCTCTGGTATATGAACAGTCTTTGGTATGAATTCTCTTGTCTCTGGTACTTGACTAGTGCTCGGTTCTATCTGTTGTATAGTCTGTGGTATTGTGACTTGAGCTTGCGCGGCAATTCGAGCGATTTGTTGATCGATTTTGTTGACTAGTTGTTCGATTGCTGTCGGCCATCTTGATGTGGGTATCGTGTGTGAGGGCGTGAGACGAGCGTCGGCCATTACGGTTAAGCGAACCGTGTCGGCGTATTGAATTACTGTTAGCGACATACCTGAAAAAAGAGGAATGTTGTTTCTTAAATTGTAAAAAGTGTAAGAATTGAAATTACCTTACTTAATGAAGGAAGTAGTACACATTACTTAATATTCAAAAAGTTATAATTTATTCTGCATAAAAGACGCTTTTAATGAATAAACAAATATATTTTAGAAGTAAATTTTTTCGCTGAACTTAATTATTTTATGACCAAATTTCTCCAAAGCATATTTAATGACAATTTTACAAAAACTTACTTATATTAGCTTGAGGCGGTCTCCAATACATAACAGCATCTACTTCTTGTCCCCACAACGTTTTCCGTTGCCTCGAGTCCAATGGGGCATTTATTTCGGCGTACGACACCGCATATCTCCTGGATAGTGCATTAAGAGTCAGTCTAGCGAAGGGCGAAGGCACGGAGCGTGTTAGGGCTCCGCAGCGGGCCTGGGCAGCCCACGCGCCGGCTAAGGCAACTTGTCTGTTACATGCTTCATCTACAACGGATGCTATTCGACGTGGTGTGGCACCAACGGGTAGAGATAGACAGACCATTCCTGGAAATATGAGGAGGGATATTTAATTGTTATTTATTTATTACTAGCTTACCGCCCGCGGCTTCGCCCGCTTTGTCTAAAACCTAATAAATTATATACTAAAACCTTCCTCTTGAATCAATCTATCTATTAAAAAAAACACATCAAAATCCGTTGCGTAGTTTTAAAGATTTAAGCATACAAAGGGACATAGGGACAGAGAAAGCGACTTTGTTGTAAAATTAATGAATCGTTAAGTTAAAGATTAGACATTTCAATATTGCTAACCAAAATCATCGTGTAATCTTTCTAATGTGAAACTATGGCCAAGACTTTTTTTGTCTCTTCTAACAGAACGTCACAGTATATTAGACAAATATTTTATCAATGATATCATTGTTTTAATCATAACACCTTACCTCCAGTTTTAGATTTCTTATAGTTCTTCCCATTGCCTTCAGCAAAAGTAAATAGAAAATCTTCGCAAGCGGCTCTTGCAGTGACTAGAACAGAATCAGGTGTAGCACATTGGGACTGTTCGAAGAAAGCTCGCAGAGCCTCGGTGGCTGCGAATAATGCTATATCTGTAGATGATACTCCGAGAGCTCGGGCCGCTCTGTCTATGTTCGCTCGAGGGACTGGTCTGGACCATGAGGTTACCTGAAAGTAAGATAGAATTAACTGATTATAATAATACAAATTTATAATTTTCCAATTTATTTTAATGAAAACAACTACTGCTCATTGTACACTATATTAAAGGCTTTATATTTGTTGCGTTTAAATCGTTTGATATTAAATCATTTATTCAATCAATTACTTGACCTAACATTAGAACTAAATACATCTTAATATATACACTGGTCATCAAAAAAATCGACCCACCTACACTATGTTTGCTATTTATCGATTATTTCACAAATAAGTCGTCTTATATTGTTGTATTTTGTTGTAAGGGTCTGATAACATGCTAATCATTATGTTTGTCGTAAATTTTACTGCACTTAATGATTCTTAACAAATTTTTATACAGAAATACTGTACAGTGTTGATTTGACGGTTTACGGCGGGACAAATTATGCCCGTGTTCCCAGATCAAAAATGACTTTTTTCGGGATCTCTTATTCATAACGTTAAGTTTAATAATTGATGCTGTAGTTTTGATAAATTTTGTCTCAAAATAATGGATACTACTGTAGCTGAGGGGGCCCAAACTGTGGCTCTACTAAAACAGGGGTTATGTCAACTAGCTGTGGCTAAAAACTAAAATCTGAGCTGTTTTGCAGTTCGATGAGTTTACCAAAGGTTTCTAGAGACTGGGCAGTATCGATGAAAATATTGATCTGCAAGAAATAGGGCGGCACCTCAAAGGGACGACCCCTAGATAATGAAATCAACTCTACAAAATCGACATCTGTCTGGTGTAGATCTCTAGTGACGCCTGCGTGAAGATAAGGAGGTGGGTATAAATGACAGAACTGTTAGAAGAAGACTTAAGGAGTAGAACCTAAGACCACACAAGCCAGAAACATGGCCACAATCAGCCACAGCTCATCGACAAACCAGACTTCAATTGACTCGAAATCACGTAAACTGGACTATAGGCCAATGGGAGTGAGTACTTTTGAGTGACAAGATGCAAATAACTTTATATGGTGCTGATAGACGTCTTTATGTCATGCGATGACCAGATGAACGATTTGTTCAGTGCTAGGTAGGAGAAACGGTCGATTATGATGGAGGCTCTGTAAAGTTCTAGAGTGGCATTTCTTTGACAAGGCGCACGGAGCTTGACGATAAAAAGATGCTCATTGAATGCTGTTCAATACATTACCGAGGTTTTGGACTATTATATGGTGTAATATGCCGGCTGTATCTGCAAAAACTTTGAGTCTATGCATGATAATGCTCGGAAACACGTAGAGCGAATCGTGATCCAGTATTTAGAAGAGGTCCGCATTAGAGTTACACTCTGGTTAGCAAAAAGTCTCGATTTTAAACCTACAGAGCACATGTGGGACAGTTAAAAAATAAAGCTTAGAGCTCGTAATTCAGCCCCTACAACAATAGGAGACCTGAAAACCGCCATGAGGGAAGAATGATAACGAATTCCTCAAGAGACCATCAAAATCTTGATTATTTCTTTAAAATGGTGAACGCAGGCTATCATTCCAGAAAGAAGAGAAAGTACTGAGTATAAATTCGAAGGAATCGTGATCATAAGTTTCATGATTACAAAATAAACTGCATTTGAAATTAAATAAAGAAAAAGCTGAAAATTGAGGATTTTGAACTTTATTCGAAATTGACATTTTTTTTTATTATGTTAATGATTTTATGTGTTTATATTCGTGTAAATATGCATGTTTAATTAATCGGTTCAGTTTCCAAACAATTTTTTTCTTTAGTTTGTGAGAAAACCGCAATTTTCCGTAAAAATGCAGGTGGGTCGATTTTTTTGATGACCAGTGTATAAATCTCGTGTCACAATGTTTGTCCTCAATGGACTCCTAAACCACTTAACCGATTATAATAAAATTCGCACACCATGTGCAGTTCGATCCAACTTGAGAGATAGGATAGTTTAAACATGTAGGTACCACGGGCAAAGCCGGGGCGGACCGCTAGTATACTAATAGGTTTGTAGAAATTAACATGTCAAATATGCTGTAATTTTTTTCATCTCAAATGTATGACTTTATGATTGTGTTATTTTATTTTCTATAACAGACAATATCTCACCTTCCTTCCACACAACGATATAGTTTGCAACAAATGCCGCTTTCCATCGTCAGCTCCAATGGTATCAGTCCATAACTTTCGAGGAGCCCTGTACGCTTCTACCGTGCCCCTGATTGTTTCACCCACAGCTTTGACAAACAGTTGAATCAAATCTCCATACTTCCAAGTCAACGTATGGGTTTGACGAACTTGTCCTGTATTTTTCAACTCATTGAGAGCCAGGATTTCATCCCGCATTCTAAAGGGTAGCGTTACAAAAATTTTCGTAGTTGTCAATGCTGCATCTATCATTCTTCTTGGCCACTTCCGAGGGTCCACTGTTACAAGAGGTGAAATAATTATCTGTAATTACAAAACTGAAATCAATGCAAGAATAATTTGTATATTTTAAAGAAGAATTTGTCGCATACCTTTGCTAAAGTTAAGTTCCTTCGTTTGCATTCTTTTTGCACGGTTAGAACGAATTTAGCTGCCGACAAGTCGGCTGGGCCGTTTCTTTCTTGAAATCTCTTTTTGGAAATTTCTCTTAACGCGCTAACTACTGATATAGAGACTAATCCAGCAACATGGAATGCTCCAGGTAATGATTTCAAGGCTCGAGGGCTTTCTACCGGATCATATTCACAAATGAACTCATTCCATATATTTGATAGGCTCTCATTTAACTTGGACCATAATTCTGGAATAGCGGACGGTGTTGGAAATAGTTGTGCTAGCGGACTCAAGTGTCTGATATCACGGTCTAGAGATCGATTTGGCAGTTGTTCCATAAGGAGAAAATCTCCAATGTTAAGTGAGTTTTTCCCAGTGAGCAGTAAATGGTGAGCTCTTATTAATATGTAATACTTTGGCTCTGTTGATACACATGGAATTATTATATACTGCCAAGGAGGATGATCACTCGGAAAATATTTTGATATTATATCGCTGATATAATCCTGGAATGAACCCAAATAACAAGTTAGTAATTTTCCTTCGAAATTAAAAGAACAATGTTATAAATTTATAAAGAATAGAAAAAATTCGATCACGAGGCGGGACTCGAACCCGCATCCTTCGCGCCATTCCGGGGCGGATGCCTAACCAACTCAGCCACTCGTGACCCGCCAGAGCAATCGAATTTATTCTATTCTTTCAGTTTTATGTGTCTGAAGGGACACACCGCGCGCCATCTATTGAGATGATTAACAACCATTTCAACCAATATGAAGCACTTTTCAGTGAATACAATATTGTAACGATGGAACACGACCTTTGTTGTTGAAATTATATTTTTGGTTTTTATGGCATTCAAATGCTTTATAAATATAAATTTATAAAGAATAGAAAAAATTCGATCACGAGGCGGGACTCGAACCCGCATCCTTCGCGCCATTCCGGGGCGGATGCCTAACCAACTCAGCCACTCGTGACCCGCCAGAGCAATCGAATTTATTCTATTCTTTCAGTTTTATGTGTCTGAAGGGACACACCGCGCGCCATCTATTGAGATGATTAACAACCATTTCAACCAATATGAAGCACTTTTCAGTGAATACAATATTGTAACGATGGAACACGACCTTTGTTGTTGAAATTATATTTTTGGTTTTTATGGCATTCAAATGCTTTATAAATATAAATTTATAAAGAATAGAAAAAATTCGATCACGAGGCGGGACTCGAACCCGCATCCTTCGCGCCATTCCGGGGCGGATGCCTGACCAACTCCGCCACTCGTGACCCGCCAGAGCAATCGAATTTATTCTATTCTTTCAGTTTTATGTGTCTGAAGGGACACACCGCGCGCCATCTATTGAGATGATTAACAACCATTTCAAAAATTTATATTTATAAAGCATTTGAATGCCATAAAAACCAAAAATATAATTTCAAGAACAATGTTATTTAAATAGGTTAACGTTGTGTTTTAATTATGTGTTAATTTTAATAGGTTAACCTTTATTGTGACTTTGGTAAATTTTAGACTAAATATTAGGTATGGATATATTATATACTTAGATAGTATGGATGGATAGTTTATGAACTAAATATACCAACCTGTATATTAGTATCTGTAACTGGTCTCCCTCTATAAATTGCATTAGCTACTAGTACATGATTATCAGGTCTAAAAGGTACGTGTTTGTCCCAGGCATAGTTGCCCCAACAAGACACTAAGAGTTGCCGCAGGCGCGGGAACATGAGATCACCATTTTGATTCCTTCTATCAATAACGTATTGATATAATTGGAGTTTAATATCATCTATATTGGGAGTACCTGTAATGTGAATAATAAAAAATAATAATATCGATTAGAAAATAATAATACAGTGATGGTTTTTAAAATATTCGTGCTACGAGCTATGTAAATGCCTAAAGGCTAAATGGTTGAAGTTGTAGCCATTAGTTTATTACAGAGGTGCCCAGATGAAGGGCATTGAAGAGTAGAGACCAAATTTCTCAAAATTTTCTACCATTATATTTTTACATTGAAAGTCAAAGCGTGATCCATGGATGAATGAGTCCATTGGACACACAGTAAAAATTTATTGTTCTTAAATCACCTGTTATATAAACAGTCATCGTCAATTACTGGGTGTTCCATACAATTACGAAACAGTACGAAATTAGGGCAATAATTATATTTTTATACCTTCAAATATTTACCTTTAACGCATAACAGAACATTGATAATTCCCTGGTTCCTGTGAGTGTCCAGTAAGGAGCGGACTGTATCTGTTCTTATAAATTCCAAGCTTGGATATTTGCTGGCAAGTAACTTTAACCATAAGTGCTTGCTTATTCTAACAACTGTAAAATTAATAACATTAGTTTTATGCGTTTGGAATTAATTGTTGCGAATAATCTTCCCGGTTTTCTAATAAAATTAAGAAAATTGTTAGGTAAGTATTTAAAAAATTTTGAATGTTATTTTATTGACAGCTTACAGCTTTAAAAATTAAAATACTAAAGAAATATCGATTGTAAACTAAAGTATAGATCAAACCTTATTCTAAAATATGCTAATTTCATCACCGCTACACCGGCATCGAAATTATTTTATTATTTACGGAAATTAATTATCGATATCGATAGGCAAATTGTTTCCATTCGAAATCGTTCAATGATACTTAATCGGCGAGACCATTGACCTTTCAAATTATCAACATAAATCGCTATCTTTGTCTGTTCCTATGCAAATAAATATAAAAAAATAAAAACAAGTGTGATATTATTGCTGAAATTCACTTAACATATTATTTATTACATAATGGCAAAGTAGAAAAATTATTCACGCGCCATTTTTGGGCTTACATACAAATAAGAAAAAACATTTATTTAATAGATAACTATACACGTAAGAATTATTGAAATACAAAATAACATATAAAAACTTAAAACTAAACCATGTATAAAATGGAATGTCCACTCAGTGATATGAGAATCTAATCACATTTGTGCTTAGATCATTAAGTAACATTTGTGTGACTTTAGATTCTCCACTGATTTTCAGTGGACACTACATTGACCTTCTGACAAATCTATACTAATACTAGCGGTCCGCCCCGGCTTCGCCCGTGGTACATATGAAAAATAGATGTTGGCCGATTCTCAGACTTACCCGATATGCACAGAAAATTTCATGAGAATCGGTCCACCCGTTTCGGAGGAGTATGCAGACTAACATTGTGACACGAGAATTTTATATATAAGATTACCTATAAAGCTAAAGAGTTTGTTTGAACGCGTTTATCTCAGGAACTACTGGTCCGATTTAAAAAATTCTTTCGGTGTTAGATAGCCCATTCATCGAGGAAGGCTATAGACATATTATATCATCACGCTAAGACCAACAGTAGCGGAGCCACGCGCGTGAAACCGCGGAGCGCAGCTAGTAAATTATGTAAGTACATGTTAACAGTGTAAATTAAACCGCAAACTACATAATTAATTGTCAACAAATAATCAGTAAAACATTAATTTTAGTAATATATTGTTTGAAATGATTAATAACTTACCAACATACGATAATGCGAGTGCAGGCAGAGCAGACACGGCAATCCAGAAAGCACAATATGTATAGAATACCTCTCTCAATCTTGATCTGAAACTGAGCGGCTGTCTCCTCATTTTTACGTAAGTATTTAAACTGGAGATATCCCTGGAGAATATCTTATACCTGAAAAACATAAATTAGTGAAATTAACTGTTTTTAGAATAAAGCGTTGCATTAAAATTGTAAAATATTGCGGTTTAGTTAAATTGATTATTTTAGAGATTTCTCCACTATGTTATCAGAAATTAGTGGACACCAAATTAAGTCAATAATATTTACTAAGGTCGACTGATGTTTATTTTACTTAGAAATGTTTAAAGGAGATAATATGATCGAATTCAAACAAACATATTATTTTCTACAGAATAAACTATTTTCGTACACCTTTAAATAATTTTAATCCAACAAAAAAATAGATGAATATGTTTTTATAATTAAAAATTTTATTTTATTTTAATATATTAACTACTTATAGGTGTTAAATAAAGTAACACATTGATCAGCGAAATAGAGCAACTGGCTATTATAATAAAATACTTAAAGCTAGTGGAAGTGGTTACTTTCTCTTAAGTTTTGAGTTAAATCGATAGCTCTCTCCATTTACATACCGTCTCTCAAAATCAATGCTACGAAATACATTAAAAATCGAAATGCAGAACGTTTTAATCCGCACTTTACGTAAATACATGATTACAATAGGAAATATATTGTAAAACTGTGATTAGAGTTTAAATTAAAATGCAAATTATACCTATATCTATCTATTAGGGCCGATTTTTCAAACTTTAGGTAAGCTTAAACTTATCCGTCCAATAAAGTAATAAATAATCTTATAAAAGGGTCACCTGTAATTTGTAAAATATCAGAAGGGATATAAGAACAAATTTTTAAGATTGTTAAAAACTATTCGAAGTTGGTGTCACTGTTTTGGTGGCTTACATTTCCAGAATATTATGTTGGTATGGCAATAGTAACTAATAGTAACTGCAAGTGCATACCTACTGCAAGGTGAAAAGGGTATCGTGGTAGAAATTAGAACACGTCTGTCGAATGAGAAGTACCTTTATGATTTATTTTGACTGATTTATAGGTTTCCAATAACAAGCAATTAAACAAAATTACAATATATAGTCATCTCTGCATGCTTGTATTATAAAATGATTATAATGTTAAACGTTTTTATATAACCTACTAGTTTATCTAGTATTATCTTATTATAAAACAACTATCATGCCCCATTTAGTTTTACTATTAGAGATAACATCAATTCTATCTTTATTTGATAATAAGAGCGCGCTGGTGACCTTTAACAATATACCCTGAAATCATCAATGCATCATATACTTAGGTCATGATTAACGTCACTTTGAAGTCTTGTTAATATCTACGTCAAAGGATTTATTTATTTTAAAGGGATATAATCAATGGTCCGGGAGCCAGCAGCAGATTTTATGACCAAGTTCCTCTCAAGCGGTAATTAGTAAAATGCATCAAAGTATAGTATTATGAAGCCTCGTGAACGTCAGCTGGAGCTCGGTTGGGGGGAAGAGCGGTTGTAGCCTCCCGTATCAGCTGACGGTTTTTCCACCAAGATACAGCCAGCTGACATATATATTTATCCACAGTTACATATAAGCTATCATCAGGTAAATTTTTGTTTGAGAGGAAATAACGGAAAATAATTTTTTCTTTAAATTTAACTTTCATGTTCGAGACACCAGCTGACGTATAATACACCATGTTGTAACCAGCTGACTATTTTTTTTCGTTGAGATATTGGGTTAGCTACAATTTGACAAATTTTTAGCTGAGAGGAAATGAATGAATGAATGTATTTTTTTTCCTATGTGCGTGGGAGGCTACAACCGCTCACCCCCCCAACCGAGCGCCAGCTGACGTTCACGAGGCTTTATAATACTATACTCTCATGCGTCTGACGAATTATCTCTTGAGAGGAAATAGTTTACCAAATTTGCACCTGGCTCCCTAACCACAAGGATATAATTAATAGTCTAGGAGAGTCACGAAGTTAAGTGAAAGAAAGACAATCAACTAATTTTACCTATGATTCTGCGTCCAGTAACAATTTTTATTTGGGGTCACGAGCCGTCCTTATTTCGCCAAATATTATACCTACATATGTTTTATACACGCATTTTGTTTATGATATAACTAAACTGCATACTTCTTCAAAATTTCAGCGTTCATGTGTTTTTAACGTGTTTGTTTATTTTGTTAGAATAATTTAAGAATCGGAAAATAATCATCCTTTTCTATAATATTCAAGCAATCAATAAACGGAGTTTATACTTACACGTTCTTAAATGCCGTAGTTACTTATAATTTTTTATTTTTATAATTACCTATGTTGCGATACGTAATAAAAATTACCTATAGGTTTCACTGAATTCATTAAAGATGGCCTTTTAATTTAGTGTTAATGATTCTCCTTTATTTTTTTATATATAAAAATGTAAAGATTAAAACAAGCGACGAAATAACTAGGGATGTAACGATACCGATACCGATATATCGGCCGATATATCGGCAAGCCGATATATCGGTATCGCCGATAATAAATCAACCGATACCGATATTTTTTTATTAAATTGTTTCTTTTCTTTTATGTTTTTGCATTGTATTCATTCATATTGTTTTATTTCTGTTTCTGTAATAGTGTTAAGGAAGAGCGGAACCTCCTGACACAAGCATTTTATTTGCTTACTAGGAGTGTTCCAATCACAAATTTGTTTATGTAAAGGAAAGAAATAAATAATTTTGAATTTTTTTAATTTTTAACGTGATAACGTTTTTAAAATCGTTTTAGTCGGGTGACATGTTCATAAACTTGTGTCACACCAAAACCTCACGAGCGCGATCGCAGGTATAACGAGAGAGAGACGGACCGATCTCCCGTTTCATCTCGAGCGCTGCCACTGCATTATGTTATCACGTAAACATCTCGATCGTAAACCTACTTTATAAACAACTAATTTTTTTGATATCAAATAATTCAAAAATCCGCGCCCAATGAACGATGCGGGAGGCCGCCCGCGCGTGCGCACTTTGTTTTCTGAAAAAACTCTACCAATATTAGCTTAAACTTTTATTAGGTACTGATTGTATGTGTATTACTTAAAGTTTAACTGACTTCGTAAAATAATAATACTAAAATAAATGGTTTTGTTGTTTTTTGATTTGGAATTTTTATTTAAAAGAATACGATTAACAGTTGTCTCTGTTAAATGTTGGTAACTTTTTATGCATAATTCACTATTTATTTTTCTACCAAGCCATCGATATCGGTATCGGTATCGGTATCGCCGATACATTACTACAAATATCGGTATCGGTATCGTATCGGCAAAATCATGTATCGTTACATCCCTAGAAATAACATACAAAAATTGACCCAATTAACGAAGTCAATATTTAAATTAGTAGTTGCATATTTTATCCCTAAAGCCTTATAAGATGCGTAACTTCACCAACAAAAATATTATACATGAGGATTAGACGATTTAGAATATTTTTATACGAACGAAAATAATTGTTACGATAACCTTTATAATACTTTTGATATTAACCGATGTATGTTGTAATAAATGAAAAGTTTACACGATTAAAACTGAAAAAAATATTTATAAAAAAACTTACTGTAAACACAACACAATAAACCCACTGCTTACACAATGTTTTCACAAAACAAATTATTCAGAGTGTGTCGTGAAGCAACCGCGGTCGACTGTGTACCAAGTCGCTTGTGGGTGTCGACTGTAGACTGGCCACTGCTTATCACCGCTTTGTCCAAGGTTCAAGAACGGCGGTTATTAATAAATGAACGTGGAAAGCATGTTTACTATGTTGATACGGTTTCGTTTACTTGTGGGTAGTTTTTCTTAGCTACTGTAGCTGAAGAGAAGCTGCTCGGCTCGAGTAGGTAGGTAGGAGTAGGTAATCTTAGGAATTTGTGGTCCAAATTAAAAAAATGTTTTCGTGTTAAAAAGTTTATTTATCGGGGTGCTATAGTCAATAATTAAGCATACTACGGAAGGTGGGAGCGGAGCAGCAATAGGTACATTGCTTTTGAAGTCGAAGTTGCGTGATTCAGTCATGAACAAAATTGGAAAACAAACCAAAAATTACTAGATTATCGCGTAACTTTGTGTTGCAAGTTTTTCTATTGATCGTCAATGGTGCATAAATTTTTGGAAAGTAAAAATATATTTCATGAATAAGTAAAATAAAGTGTTTTTTTTTGTTCCTTTCATCCCTTCAAGTTTCCTCATTATGTCAAAGTATGTAGAATATAGATATATGATATGACAATGGTGATCCATATTTTGAACATAAATATAATAATTAAAATTATAATAGGTATTCAACTTATTCGACCCTTTACATTTTTACTTTCGTTCAAAATTATTTTATCTTATTTAAATCTCCTAATTTTTGTTTCTAAAAAAAACTGTATCATTCTATTCTAATGTGAACCTTTTTACTATTATGTCAGTGGGTCATGAGTCATGACCTATATGCTGGTGATATCATGTCGGCCCTCACGCATCTATCAATTTTTAAATAAAAACGTATCAGGTCAAATTATGTAACAGACGAAACTTAGATTACAAACCAGAAACTGTATTAATTAAATATTTTTGAAGTGAAACTTATTTAGGCGCGTTGAGAGTAAAATTTCAAGGTCATGAAAACGTCACGTCATGGAGTAACGCAACGATTTTGGTATATTTGAATCTTGCCAAAGAAGTTTCACTTCTGACACATGTGCTAGGCACACACGCTCCTTTTTGTGATCTAGTCTACATAGACTTAGGTTTATGAAATACTTCTCGCGCTCATACTCACGGTTGAGTATTTTTTGTGTTTAGGGGATGTTTGGTCATTGCAATATGTCAATGTCTGACTGATAAAATATAACATTGCAAATTGCAATATCTTAAAAACGTAGAAAAACGTATTTAAAAGTAAATTAAGTTCGTTAGAGCTTTAAAGCGTCTGATAAAAGTTTTGGCCCATGGAAAGCATCTGATTTTTCTTATATGACTTTAGAGTAATTTTAATTTTTTTTTAATAATTTTAATCTGCTAACATGTATAAAAATCAGACACTGAATATTAGTTGCCCATAGGTTTATTCCTCTGAGGTTGCCCATCTCATCTGGTACCTGCGCAGGTGTCACCGTGCAAGCTCAATAAACATTCAGGTATTAAAAAGTACATTAAAGACTACTGTGAACCGAAACATATGTTTTAGAAAATAAGTTTTCTTACGACTCTGGAATCTTACTCTTCTTTCTAAATATCTGTTGTTATTCAATAACGTGTGGCCCTGGATGCATTCATTCTTAGAAAATAGAAACATTACTATTTAAATATTCACTGTTTTTGCACTCCTCTCAATAAAATATTGGCAAATAAATAGGTGTTTTGAACAAGCAACCCGGAGTGATAGGAGTTGAAAGTACTAAAAAGCAATACTATAAAATGTTATTTTCTCGAGGTTATCACTTATTAAATAAGTCAAGTATATCGAAATAGAATGTTGTTTAAATCTAATAAAAAATTGGTGTTATGTTTTTTCAGCATACTTGATTAATCTAATATTAGTGTTACAGAAATTTGATTACAGAAAATACCTAATGTCTGTAATTATTATTGAAGTTTCGATTCTTATACCAAAATAAAATTATTTCCTGAGTGACCTAAATCATATCATTTTTTATGATGAATAATAATATATTATGTAGAAACAAAATTGTGATGTCCAGCGAACCGGCACTAAGGTCAGCAAACTCATACCAATGTTATGAGAAAGTTATTCTGTGCATAATTTTGTTACTTTTTCACGCTTAAACTACAGAAACAATTTTAATGAAATTTTATACGTAGATTGAATGAACATAGGATTTTTTTATCTTAAAATAGAAATGGGTATGCTTTTATGAAAACTAGTAATTAATAAGTATTTTCTTTAATAAAATTGTATACTTATGAGTAAATAGAAACACATGGGTAAAATAAGAAACACGTACAAAATTAAAGTTATTTATTGAAACAATTTGATTTTTAAATTAATGATAATATATATTTTACTAAAGCTACTGGGTTTTCACTTATGTATGAGGAAAAATGTACAATAACATAATTTTGCTGTTAATAGCGTTAAGTACACAAAATGCATACTAATATTTCATAAATAGGTATCAATAGGACTTAAATTAGGCAATGCGGAAAATATATCTATACAAGATAATATTATTTAATAGGCATGATTATATAGTCTAAGAGATGGCTAGAATAAGGGGTATAGGCTTTTTTAATAAATATTTATTTCATTTTTTTAGTAAAATTAAACCACAAAATATTGCGGGGTTATTAAGGTAGAAAGAGTTATAAATGCGCAAGCCCGCTCGCGTTATATTTCATTAGTAGTTTGCTATTATTTTCTTAAAAAAATAAAGTTTATCCTTCTCCTAGCCCTCCCTTACAACTTATTTTCCAGTAATCAACAAATGCAACGACAAGGAATACAACTTTGTACCTATTTGATACCTAACTACCGATTACAAATACATTTTCATAGTACATTGAGGATTAGACGATTATAAAATATCGAAAAAAGAACTTACAGCCACTCTTATCACATAACAGAATTATCATCTACTTTGTCTATCATAGAAAATCTAAGATAATTTTCGCCCGTATATAAATTAAACTATGGAATAATCCCGATATCCTACGTATGATACAGGTGTCATGTACAAAGGAAAATTGCGAAACGCAAACACTTCTGAAATAATCGATTTCAAGTCAAGTAAAAAATAAATTGCATAAGCAAACATTTTGGCATCTTTAACTTAACATTAGCGTCGCGAATGCGAGTAAGCCTTGTGACAATGGCGTCCGGGGTCTTCACGATATGCACCAATGGAGTCGCCATATTACAAAACTCGCTAAATATCGGCAAAGCTTACGCTACACGAAAATGCTATTTATGTGCAATAAATTATCTCTTTAATATTGTCAAGTTAGGGCAGAAGCGGCGACCCTAGGACCAGTCTTTGACCCGAGATCAGAGATACGATTCGTTCACGATTTCGTTCAAGAGAAATTTCCAGAAGCTTCTAGAACAATTTCAGACCGCGCTCGCTCGGATTTGTTTCGTCGATATGAACTTTTGTTCGAGCGATCTCCTCGGAATTCCGCTGACTTTTTTCGGGGATCCGTAGTTTATGGACGAGGGTAGAGACTTGTAGCCTCCATCTGAGCTATAATCTGTATCTGTGGACTGTCCGTTTAAGCTTGGACTGTGTCTGTTAACGCTTTCTCTGCTCCCGATCCTTCCATTATACAGATCCCCGTACGAAGTGTGGTGTTTCATCGTGGTCTCTTCTATGACGGCCGTTTTGGACAGCAAGGGTTCTGCTGTCGAATAGTTCTGGTTCTGGAAGTTTTCTATCGAGCGAGATCTGTTCGCATACAGGTTTCTTCTATCGGATTTCTCTCCTAACGAGGAGTCTCTCTTGACGTATCTCCTCTCGGTATTCCCGGCTACGGCTTGTAGGTATTTGGTTCCGACCCGGCTGTTCGGCTTGAGGTGTATGGCGTCCCGTGTTTGTCTGTCTGTCTGTCTGTCTGTCTGTACGTTGTCGTCAAGTCCGTTCACATTTCTCGCACCGCACTGACATTTCACTAGCCCGTTGGTAACAGGTCTCTTTGTCTTTTGTGCTTCACTGTATAACGGCAGCTTTCTTCCGCTCCCTTGTTCATTCCAACTGGAAATAATAATATTCGTTTTAATTATTAAAGATATAGTAATCTGAATCAGTTTGTAGTTAGTCAAAAATAATTATGGTTATTTTTAATTTATATTTATTACCTAAATACATTTAATTTATGAGTTGAAAATAATTTAAAGGGCATATTATAAATGTATAGTGGCATATTGTGTATTGATATACATTGAGAATTTGCTAGTAAATGTGAAATATTAAAAAATATGCGAATTCATACATGTACACATGTCTCACCTTTAAATTCTGACGAGGCAGCGTGTAACACAGACAAAAGTTTCATAATCAAAGTATAAAATAAAAAATCAGTCAGACAAAAACCAAAAAAATCACAAAACGACTTAGAAAAAACACACGACAGTTTCAGACTTATTAAGCGATATTATTTTGTGCGTGGTTCAGCAGAGTAAGGCAAGTATCACAGAAAAGTTAAACAGCGTAAAGAAGGCACAGTCGGCAATTCCCTATTGGGAATCGAATTTCCTGCAATAGTCGTTAATTTCGCTTTCATAAATCTGAATGTTTTCGGAACTTTTGTACGCGAGATGCAAGAAGCAGACAACATTGATGGAACACAGAAGGAACACAGCAAGCAAGCAATCCAACCACGCTACCTGATCTGACGGACGAACCCTCGAACCGCCCAAGTGGAAACTGTCGTTCAATATCCAATTTCGAATATATCCAAAGAAATGAAAGCAGCATGTGAGGAAATAGATATGGAATTAATGGGCACCGAGATTTACACAATGGTTTGGCTACGGGAGCAATTAACCCCGTATTTATGGTAAACATTTGTGCAGCAAAACTTGACTCAATATTTTTTTTTCAAAGTCGATAGAGCATGTTGAAATTTTTTCGGAGGAACATTTGAACCTTGCATGTTCAAGAGTTTGGCGTCGGACTGTCATCGCAGAGGCCAAGTCTATAGGAAAATGCTGGAGCGAAATAAAACATGCTGCCAAAAATCGGGCTACATGGCGATGTACTGTCGACGCCCTTTGCCCCAGCTAGGGGCCTTAGGATATTAAGTAAGTAAGTAAGTAAGTAATGTTCAAGAGTTTGAACCTATGTTTAAATGTTCTTGGAGCGACAACATTTAAAGTGTCCAGAAATTGTCGATCAACTGTGGCCCAACAAATGTTTACCATTAATACGAAGCTTAACTATCTAAAACTATGAATGAAATAATACGCTAAATGAAGACGCCAGTGAAATATGGTGTCATAGTGAGCGTGATTCTGCACATAGAGGTTGGCGAAAAGGTCATTTTCTTATTCATGTAATCTTTGAAAATGCTTATCCATTTGGAATTGCGAAAGTCTGTAGTTAGCTGGTAGCTTTTGGATATTGTGTTTTTGGTGCTTTTATAGCATAGCTCTTTGTAGTGAGAGAACTTTAAGAGCGTGAGGGGGCGGAATATTCTAAGGGGTGATATTAAGGTGATATAATAGTATTTCAATGAGCTTAACGTGGCGGCGAAAAACCTAAAACAATAGACATAATAGATAGAGTGGATTTGTTTACTGATAATAGGAATAAATTGTATAATATGGGAAGTAGAAATAAGGTTTAAATGAAATAAAAATAATATATTGACTAAGCAACTTCACGTCAATTAATATCTATTATATTTATAAACAAAAATAAATAAATACGAAAGGGATACTACATATAAATTGACATTATAAAGACAGTCAGTGATGGATGACATCGATATGAAGATGTGTTTATCGATATTAAAGATAAGATTCAGATAATTACCTCACTAATCCGGAATTATCAGAACTGGTAAGTGTTGAACCCATCGGCGGCCGCAACTGAAAGAAAGCATGCAATATTGATTAGTTTTGTAATATTGGTAATAAAAGATTTACGTACTGATAGAATTATAAAATACTAGCTTTCCGCCCGCGGCTTCGCCCGCGTTTTCAAAGAAAAACCCGCATAACTAGTTCCCGTTCCCGTGAGATTTTCGGGAAAACCTACCCTATGTGTTAATCCAAGTTACCCTCTATATGTGTGTTAAATTTCATTGTAATCGGTTCAGTAGTATTTGCGTGGAAGAGTAACAAACACACACACATCCTCACAAACTTTCGCATTTATAATACATATAAAATATAGTTGCCATAAATTTTGTTTATATTGAGTCAGATGGATGGGAGTAAAGGACATGCGTCTTTTGATAATATGAGATTTTTACTACCTGTAATTCTTTCTTTAAAAAACTATTTATAAAACATAACCATAAAAAAACAGGCAATAGATCTTATGAAACAATGAACAAAACAAAACTAAAATTCCAATTTTCCTGTCAATTTTACAAGGCTAAATGAGTAATTAAAATGCATAATTTATTTTAAAATGAGTCAGACTAGAGTCTAGAGTCTAGACAGATCAAACGGAATACTCATCTTGTCCACAATACAAAATGTAAATGCCTATTTGCCTACACTTTATCAGCATGAGAAATTTAAATGCATAATTCATTAGAAAATAATAATAGTTAAAAAAAAAAACTAAAAAACACGCTTTTTATAGAAAACCGAACTAAAAAATAGAAAATTTTTATCAAATTAGTGTATTGTCATCGGTCCTCAATAAATCTACAAAGTTTGAACGAAATCTGGCCGTTTAAAGTGGGTCAAAATCGCGCTCAAAGAAGTCGGTTACAAACAAACATACAGGTGAAGCTAATATAAAGCGTGTAATAAGCCAGACCAGACGGTCCAGAGTCCAGACGGACTAGCCAGACCAGATAG
This sequence comes from Colias philodice, assembly GCF_061535455.1. Lineage (NCBI taxonomy): Eukaryota > Metazoa > Arthropoda > Insecta > Lepidoptera > Pieridae > Colias > Colias philodice. The sequence goes on along the minus strand of NC_143095.1, from coordinate 10,158,257 downwards.
AGAACTCACCCTATCCGTCTGCGTGGCGACGTTGCAGGTGTCGTCTGCGCGCGGCTCGTGGCCCTCCGCCATGCGCAGCATCTGCTGCTGCAGCACGCGGACCAGACGGTCGCGCTCCTCGAGCTGGCTCTGCAATGTTTTGGGGAGAAGCTATAGATTCTTGACGTGACAACGTCTTATAATTCGATAGAGCCGGCTGCACGAACGAAAAAACATGACTCATGCGGCGTTACCTCGCTCTGAGGCGTTCCAGTGCAAGCGAGAGCGCAGAACGAGCGACAAAGAAGCACAATCGGACGTTGTCACGTTCAACTATCGTCAGTAAACCGACTTTACAGACAACCAATTTTTTTGCTATCTTTTTGAAGGACAAATGATATTAATCGAATTACAAAGAAAGAAAGAAAGTGCATTTATTTGTACCTAAAATTAACATGACGGTACAAAATTGATAAAATCCATTCAGTGATTAATTCATTAATTAGTCACATTTCAATGTACTGCTTCCGGAACTTTTAAGCTATCTATACATTTTACTTTCACAAATTATTATTGTAAGGGAAAGCCTCCAACATAATGGACAAACGAAAATAATTTTAATAAATACGTACGTGAAGAAAACCCACTACTTATATTGTCAGAATAATTTATATAGATAATATAGTATTCTCATATTTCAAAAAGTAAGTGCAGGATATGGTAACGTCGTCAATACCTAACCATGTTTTATGAACAACCGACAAATAATATTGTAATTAAAAACCTCAAATGACTCACTTCCTCGCAATGTTTTCATAATGAAAAAATATTTCGTCGGTGCTAATTGAAACGGCGGATTTTAAAGTTTAAACCTGACAAAGGTATGGAAGTTCTAATATTTCATACTTAAATTTAAAATTAAAATGCAATCTGTTCAAATCGAAACAAGGAAATGTTACGAAATGATCTTTCTCCTAATTACACTGATGTGAAGAATGTTTTCTATTTTTATGATGTTCGCTTCAAATCTGACGGAGTTTTATACAAAATTTACAGTTACAGTTCGTGTGTGTAGTAAACACAGTTAGGTATCTGGGTGCTGAAAATAGCATCTTCTATAGTATATTTTTTGTTCATCAGTAAAAAATATAATTTGAAAAAACGTAATATAGGTAGTTGTTAATTAAAGTATACTTGGGAACTTGTTGGAAAATTATGTATGTGTGCGTTTGTTTCCGCGCGTGACTATTTTGACTTATGCTTATGTGTATGTGTGAATGCGGATATGAGCGCGTAGGTGCGTGGCTGCGTGCGCTCGTGTCTAGTGTTTGTGTGTGTTTGTTCACGTGTCTAGTGTGTGTGTTTGCGCGCTTGTTTAGTGTGACAAATGTATGTTGATGTGTTTACATGCTAATCTATTGTGAATAGTTTGCAAATGTGTTCACCTATGTTATTAGGGTTGGTATGTGTCCGTGCTAGTCTATTCTGTTTAGTGCGTAGACGAGTGCTAAGTACCTAGTCTATTCTGTCTAGTGTGTACTGAGTGTGTGTGTGTGTGTGTGTGTGTATGTGTGTATGTATGTACATACCTGCAGATAGACAATCTGTCGCCGCATCTCGGCGCAGGCGTCGGGGTGCAGCGGCGAGGCGGGGGGGCGGCGCCCGTTGCCGCGCGCGGGGCTCTCCGCGCACGCCGCTAGCAACGGGTCGAGAGTTTCGCTCTGCAATTATAAATAAATAAATCAATAAAATAAATAAATATTAAAGGAAATTATTACACAAATCGACCTAGTCCCACAGTAAGCTCAATTAAGGCTTGTGTTGTGGGTACTAGGCGACGATAAATATAATATTTTATAAATACATATATAATATTTTATAAATACATATATAGATATAACACCCAGACCCAAGAACAAATAATTGAGTTCATCACACAAATATTTGCCCTGACCGGGGATCGAACCCGGGACCGTCGGCTCAGTAGGCAGTTACTTTACCACTGCGCCAACCGCGTCGTTAAATTAGCAGTATTTTTGTTATTTGGTGAGAAAAAATTAGGTATTTGGGAGCAAATACTTTCGGGACGATTTCTGTTAGTTGTTTGAATAATTACGTATATGGAAGCAAATGTTTTGGTCCTACTCGGGAAGCTACGAAGATGTATTTAACGTCAAGGTTTGCGAAATAACCGCTAAAACAAATGGTGGAGTTAAATAATACATCTTTTACGTACAATTTCTTTAAATAAATTATTGAAGCATGAGCATTTTTTAATAACCAATAGTATCGCTTCAAACGTCAAACTTAATGAAGCGATATGATTGGTTATTTACGAACATATTCCTCGCTACACATCCGCGCACATTATTGGTGAAAAAGCACCCGGTCCAAAGTTCAGCTATGTAATGTCGCTTGAGGAATATATTATGTATAAAAGTGAGAGCAGCATAGTTCTAATTTAGATTCCACGTAATTAAGATACATTGTACATCTTATGAAAATTACCCAACACCACAAGTCAGAAAACAAAATCAGATTATACATTTTATTGAAAGGTAAGTCTCAATTCTAGCTATCACAATTATAAACTTATTATTACTTCCAAAATTCATTAACCAAACATAATTATGTTTGTAAATTCAATTACATTGAATTAATTCCCTGAAATCCTAAAACAACCTCACCGTCACCTCAAAGTTATAAGCTTTATAAAATTTAATTAATTACAAAAAGTATCAAAACTGTTACATTACCACATTCTTCTTCTTGTTAGCGAAATAGGATAGAGAAATAAATAAAAAGCGTTATTTCAAAGTGTTAGAAAAACAGTGCAAAAAGTTGTATGAAGATACATGCATCTCATACCTTAATTGAAGATATGGTTATCACTTATATGGCAATTAAGGTCGATTATTTTACAATAAGAACAGTCTATAACATAACATTGATCTCATAAGAAAATATATTTTAAACATTTGCTTCAGTGACTTTTTATACTTTTCGCCTATGACATAGTAAACCTCTCTTTTTACTATGCCTATGATTATGAAGTGAAAAAAAAATTAACTTTTGATATTCGACATTTTCAAACTCATACGCATTTGAATGCCTTATACCAAAACTATCAAATTCAACATTTTTGAACTTGTTGAAAATGTATGGTATTAAACTATAGGTACCTTTTTTTTTTTTTTTTTTTTTTTTTTTTTATCGTTGGGAAATGCATTTACGCATCCCCCTCTACAGTTTTACTGCCCGAGGGGGTATGTGGGACTCGCATGAAGCCATACCCACTAAAACCCAACGGTGGCCACCGTTCATCTTCGGCGACAGGGGTTAACAGCCAGGCCTTGTACCCCTGCCGCCTACGTGGTGAGTGCCGCAACTGGGCGACTCGCCCAAGCCCCTAATTTGGCAATAGGCGACGGTATCGCATAATGATAACACTGCCCTATTGCCGGGCTATCCACCCTCTGTCGCAGGGGGGGGCCGGTTTACTTGCAGCGAGCATATCTGCAGTATGCTCGTCTCTACGTAAACCTCCCCCTGTGCTTAGTTGTTAGCTCTTGTTTCAGGGCAGACGTTGGACATACTGACGCCTCCGTCTACCAGGTCTCCGTCGACGCAGAGGATCCGCCGCTGGGTCATTTTCCCGGGCCCTCTCCGCATCTTCTTTCGCCTTCATTATGGTTTCGCAGAAGGCTGCGACCATCCCCCATTTCGCGTCATCAGCGACCATCACCTTCACAAGGTCATGCAGGGTTAGATTGTTGTTCGCTCCCAGCAAGCCCTCGAGCGACCTTCTTTCGGATGTCCAGGCTGGACACTCGACTAAAGCCTTATATCCACTTGAGCATGCTCAGGCGAATGAGCGGCTCATTTGGCCGAGCCGCTCAAGTGGAGACGCCTGAGCACGCGCGGCCCGAGCATGCTCAGGCGTCTCCACTAGAGCGGCTCGGCCAAATGAGCCGCTCATTCGCCTGAGCATGCTCAAGTGGATATAAGGCTTAACGTATGTAGGGCCGTGTCTAATTGGCTGCTGCAGTGGTGGCAAGAGGGGGCCGGTTCACGTCCAATCCTATGCAGGTAGCTGCCGAAGCATCCATGCCCCGACAGGACCTGCACAAGTCGGTAGCTGAGTGCCCCCCACCCTCTCTCTACCCACTCTCTTAGCACCGGGCTTATCGCGCTGAGAGTCCAGGCCCCCACGCACGATGCGTTCAGTTCCCGACTCCATTCTCGGAACACCGCGTCTCGAGCTTCCTGCTTCCAGGCATCGAGCGTTTCGGAGGTCAGCTCTAAGCCCCTCCCTCTTGCTTCCGCTCTACGCCAGTAGACATCCGCCAGGGCGGCCGCTTCGAGGTGCCAGGGTGCAGTTCCGGCTATAACACACACCGCATCATACGAAACAGTGCGATACGCCCTTGCAACCCTTATGGCTATCACTCGCTGCGACCGCCTCAGCACAATAGTATTGCGCGTTAAAAGCTTGTCCGCCCATACCGGGCACCCGTACAGCGCCTGTGAGCGCATAACTCCAGCAAAGAGTCGGCGACATGCTCCGCTCGGCCCTGCAATATTCGGCATAATGCGGCAGAGAGCCGCTGCCGTGGTGCTGAGCTTTGTAGCCAGTGCCGAAAAGTGAGCTTGGAATGTCCATCGCGGATCGAGTACCAGACCGAGGTATTTCAGCCTGGACCCAATCCGGATGGGCACCCCACTCACCACAATATCTTCCCCGGTTGGTGGAGCCCTCCGATGGCCGTGAAACCATATAGCCTCCGATTTCTCGAGCGCTACTTTTAGCCCAAGACTTTTGATTTTGGCGACCACCTGTGCCACCCCAGCCGTAGCTCGTAGTCGCGCCTCCCTATAGTCCCGGCCAGTAGACACGACTAGAGTATCATCGGCGTAACAGATGGCGCTAACGCCTTGCGGCAGCACTCCTCGAAGCACGTGGTTGTATCCGATGTTCCACAGAAGAGGTCCCAAAACAGAACCCTGTGGAACACCGCATGCAACCCTATGACTACCCCAGCCATGTTGACCGGGAAAGATAATTTTGCGTCCACCAAGATATGAACGGATGATGCGTCGGAGATAGAGCGGTAGATGATGTTGAGCAAGACCGTCTAGGATTTTGTCCCAGGGCAAAGTGTTAAACGCATTGGAGATATCCAAAGATACTGCCAGTGCAACCCCACCCTGGGAAACACACTCTTCACTTATATCTCGCAGGCGGGCTATGGCGTCTACTGTACTCCGCCTACGCCTAAAGCCATATTGGGCTTCATCAAGGTCCGGTCCTGTTTGCGCCAGATGGTTTTGGATACGGTTGGATATGATACGCTCAAGGAGCTTGCCAGCTTCGTCCAACAGAACAATTGGCCTATAGGCTGATGGTGAATCAGCCGGTTTGCCACTCTTTTTTAGTAGAACAAGTCGACCCACCTTCCATCGTTCTGGGAACCTTCCGTTCTTAAAACATTCTGTCAGTAGTTCGCAGAATCGTTGGGCCAATCCTTGTGAGAGGGCAAGTGACCACACTCTTCCATGCACGCCATCGGGCCCCGGGGCGGTAGATTTCCTTTTCAGGCGTTGTACCGCCATATCTAATTCGGTTAGGGACACGTCCGGAATAGGTCCCGCGCAGGCTAGGTCACCTTGGTCACTGCATCGGTCCGAGTGCTCCGTTGCATTTCGACCCGGGAAGAGTGAAGACACCACCTTTCTAAGCAGTGCCGGCTCCAACCTAGCTGTTAATGGTGGAGCCCAAGGCCGTAGTTTATTCATGACCAGCCTGTAGGGACGCCCCCAGGGGTCAAGGCTCAGTGTCTCCAGCAATTCGGCACATGCCCTCTCCTTAGCGGTCGCTATGGACTCTCTAAGAACCTTCTTAGCGTCTTGGTATACTGTATACCGCTCAGATTCCTCGACAATGGAGTAGTCTGCCCGCCTCCTCCTTTGTCTGTATTTTGTGTAACGGCGTCTGGCGGTAACACAGGCTGCACGAAGCTGCGCAAGTTCTGGTGACCACCAATAAACTTTATTATGTGGCGGAGATGGTTTAACTCTAGACATTGCGGCGTCTGATATGTGTGTCATCGTTGCCGCAAACCATTCCGCCTCAGCGTCCACGTTTATAGAGTCGGGTTTCGGACACCACGCACTAACTATAGATGCCAGTTCCAGTAAGTGTCTGTTCAAGGACTTGAGGGACCATCTCGGGCCAGATTCGACAGGCGCAGACCTGTTGCCGTGTAGATTTGATGTTGTTTGCATAACATCAAATCGGATGTATTTGTGGTCCGACAGAGTCTCCACCTCCGACAAAACCTTCCAACCACGAACTCGATGTGCCAGGGTGGGACTTGCAAACGCAACATCCACGACTGACCCTCCCTGCATGCGCACACATGTATTCTCGGTGCCCTGGTTGAGAGGGACCAGATTTTGAGCTGCGATCCATTCGACTAGAATGTCTCCGCGAGCATCCGTGGTAGAGGAACCCCACAAGGCAGATTTGGCGTTTAAGTCCCCTGCAATGACAATTTGGTGAGGGCGACCCCATTGAATCATGGAGTTTACTTCCCCCAAGAACGCTTCGAACTCAGCAAGCGTTTTGTTTGGTGAGAAGTAAACTCCAATTACCACCATGTCAGTCAGTTTCGCGGCTACACATCCATGACCCTTCCTGTGCGCACAGATTTGAGGTGATCCTTCCGATTGCATTATGATCAGGGCAGCAACCTCGTCTAGATCCCCGACCCAGTTGTCTCGCTCCGATGGAACTGCATAAGGTTCCGAAAGAATTCCGATGTGTATGGACCACTGTGCCAGGCTCTGCATCAGTAGATCCTGAGCCCTGGCACAGTGGTTCAGGTTGGATTGTAGAATCCGAAGCGCCATCCTATGCTGTGACGGTTTCCATAACCTCCACAGTCGCTTCATTTGCCTGGGAGTCTGCAATGTGTCTCTTAGGCCGAGCTTTAGACGCTTTCATATTCGGGGCAGCGCAGCCGTTACCGCCTAAGCGGTGGTCTGCTTTTCTGCCTGCTGCTATGCATACTGCGCAGTTTGGCTTGGCGGTACAGATGGCAGCTTTGTGGTCTGGCTGCCCACAGCGATAACATAGATGACTGCGATCGCACTCCGTGGTGCAGCGGTTGGCCACGTGCCCCACTTCCAGGCATCGAAAGCAACGCATCTCTCGTGGTTCCTGTACCCTTACTCTTGCCGCCACCCAACCGACGAGAAAGCGTGTCTCGGTAAGTTTTTTGGCCACTGTTACAGGGCAGTTTACCCACGCTCCATAAAGCCCAGTTCTATCTTGGCGTATTTGGCTGACCCGTATTTGGTCCACAAGGCATTCTCCCTTTGTTACTATGGCGTCCTTTAAATCGTTCTCTGTAACGGACGCATCTAAGCCCGAAACACGTAGGTCCGCCATTTTCACTGGTCTTGAGACTTTGATGTTCTTGTCTTTAAAGATTGTCTTCAGTTTACTTGCCAGTAAATCAGCCTTTTCTCCGCTACCGGGCCCAGGAATCTGGATTACTGTGGCCCCGGTGATTGCCTGTCGAAACTTTACGCAATCTATTCCGGCCTCCTTGAGGTCAACTTTAGCTCTCGCCTCCTTGATAGCTGTGGCGTATGTTATGCCGTTAGCCTGTGCATCCGATGATATTGTCAAGACGACTGCAGCAGATCGTGGGGCCCTCAGCGTAGGTTGTGATGGTTTGGTTGGGTGAGATATTTTCCGTGTATCAACCGCAGTTTTTCCGGACCCAGCGCGTTGTGCCTTCTTCGCACCTGATCTGCCCTTCCTAGTCACGACTGACCAGCCTTCGTCAGTAGCATTGGCTGTGGGCACCGTTGAGGTCTCCACGTCGTCACACGAAGGAGCCACTGTTGCGGGAGATAAGGCAGGAGTAGATCCCCCACTTCGTAATTCCACCGCTCGACTTTCTTTCCCCTTCTTCTTCTTCTTCTTTTTGCCTCCCTCCTTTATCTCAGTCTCTTGCCTGTTCTGTGCCGCGTTCTGCGCCGGCATGGAGAGCGCCTTGGTTTTCTTTGGCCTTGGTCCCGTATCCTTAGGATGACTGTCCTGTCGGAGGTCGACGACTCGGCTTCTTTCTCCATCCGTAGCGCTGGAGAGGCGTCGCAGTTGTGGGCTCGGTCGTAGCTCCAAGTTCCTAAGCCGCGTATCAATGAGCTCTCCCAACTGGCGCACCATTCTATCCTCGAAATCCTGCGGCAACTCCGCTGGTTGCGCAGAGCCAACAGGGCCCCGATGAATGAGCAACCGCAGCTCCCGCATTTCGCTTTGAATAACATCTAGTCTTATACGCAGACGTTCATTTTCAGCGCGGAGCGCATTGGTTTCTTCGGATAAAGTTCTTACGGCGAGGGAATCCGCGTCCTCCCTAATAGCTTTGGCGGCGTTTCTCAGGTCTGCTACGTACGTGGTCTTAAGGTGGTTGGAAGCTTTGGCAATCTTTTCGACAATTGTCAGATTTGCCTCAATTCTCTTCCTAGCCTCTTCTGTCGCTGTATTGGCACCAGTTGCTATCGATGGCGATCGCTTAGCTTTCGTTTTTGGGTCTGCTAAAGCGGATGAGGATGCTCCGGCTACCGATTCAGCTTGTGCCTCTTTCTCCACTCTGTGTGCCTTGCGAAGGCCTGTGCGAGGTCTTCCTGAGGACGATGGGATGGTGGTATCGCTCGAACTTCCATCTTCCAATCGCGAGCGCTTACGGGTGCGCCAGAAGCGCGACTCCTTGCTCGGGGTGCACAGAGCCTCTCGGCAGGCCAGGGGGCTCATAGTGACCCGTGAGTTTATACTCGCCATAGAGTTAGAGGAGTCTGACTCCGCGGCTACGTCCGTCATCACATACGAACGATTAGCAATTCCTCCAATTTCAGTGGGTGTAGGAGTAGCGCACGATGCACGCTCCAACACTAGACTGCATTTTCCAATTGCCGAATCTCTCGGCAAACCTCCTTCTTCTTCTGGTTGGGGTTTCATTTTGACTGTGTTTTTAGTCCCACGAGTAAGGGGGAAATATATGGTCCACCCGGGTGGTGCCCCCTGTACCCGAGTAACCCTATTACACCCCGGAGGGCGGGCGGTATCCGGGGGTTGGCCGCTCCGACTTGGTCTTCTCGCCAAGCCACCTACCTCCCCATGGGAAAGCAGGAATCCGACGTCGCGCTTAGGCCCCGTGGGGCGCCCCAACGCCGAAATAGAGGGGTTTTTTATTGAGGTCACCTTCCTCTCGGGCCGGCCGGTTAAGGCGAGCCCCCTGGTCTCTAGCGTGCCGCTAGACATGACAACGTCACACGCTAGAGATAACAGTTCGCCCGACGCCACTTCCCGTATGGTTTAGTTAATAAAACGAATCGGGAGCTGCACGTGTTTATTCCATATTAGCTTCCCCAAGATGCTGGCTTGCAGCCCAGGTACTGAGCCCCCCCGCCACGACAAGGCTTGGAACGATGGGGGGGAAACTATAGGTACCTAATTGAAATAATATTATAAAATTTATTAATCATTACTTCATCAAGTAGGAAATGCATTTATCTTGAGCGCAAAGCTAATTATTATTTATTGGTACACCCTCACGCTATTTACAGCAAGCGTGCCTCACCCGTTTGCACAAACTGCTTGCGCAAACTTCAAGCTGTAGTCGAAGAAAATAAATAATTTTGTAGAGGTGGAGTTGTAATATTGAATAGAATATTGATCTTCGATAATTGTCATGCTGTGTACTAACTGAATATTTATTTGCTATTTTTTTACAAATACTCAGGAAGGTACATACTACTGAATCGAATTGACAATAGGCATGACGAAAGATTTTGAAATCCTCTTCCATAATGTGTGTATACGATTACTATACAAGAAAACCCCTATATTTCGGTAATATACTTAAATTTAACGAAGATAAAAGTCATTTTCCAAAAAATATTTATTAACTGTGCCAAAACAGCTCGCAGGTGTCATGGCGTAGGCGTGACGTCACACTTTGGTAAATACGTAATTATTTGTACGCATTGCGAAGAAAATTAAAAAAATATTTATTTAATATGTGTTATAGAAACGAATTTTAAAGTTTATAAGTGGTGTGCAGTATTGCAGTGTGAATCCACATAAAAATAATGCTCAAAAATGTGTTGGTAATTATTTCAAGCGAGAAAATAATAAGAAATGATTGTATAAAGTTGGCGCGGAGAATCCCGAACCATGTATTCGTGAATTCGCAATTATATTTCTGTTCTGAGTCGATAAAGCATACGTGAAACAATAGAAAATAAATAAAAATGCGTATTCTCAACATATTCATAACAACAAAAAACATCTGACGTGAGTTGTTTACTTAAGCGTGACGTCACGCGTGTTTTAGTCAAAATGGCCAACTGCAGTATTTCAATGTTTTATTTTATTGATAATCCCATTAATCTTAATGTTTTTAAGATTTATAAGTCACTATATGTAATTTATCTATTATACATTTACCCTTAAAAACACTAATACGATCATTTATGGATACTGTCGTCATGCCTATTGAATGATATATAGCAGGCAGACAGATTATTGTTCGTAATAACATGTATATTTTTTAGAACCACGCAAACGAAGCCGTACAGTGTAGTGCAGTTAAACATAATACCAATCATAATCGAACATTTGCAAAACCGCAAAAGTAAGCTTATGGACCCTCTAAACTACACGATGGGCGAGTAGAGGCAATCACGAATAATCCTAAATGTCTATGATCTGTCCAGATGTTTTTTTCATAATCGCCGTAATGGCGGCAAACATCGACGATCATTTGTTGAGCCAGGCGCATTACTAAAATTGACACAACCATACCCGAAACTGTTTACAATATTCTACAATTCAACATTACAATTCCACTCCATAGGTACTTTCCCAAGCCGACCCGAGAACGCAGTGCAAACATTTACTTACACTCATCGTATTGTGCTCCTCCCCGGGCTGTAGTTGCGTGCAGCGAAACGATGCAACCAAAACATAAAAATTATAACACGAACAAATCATAATGTGCCAACAAGCAACAAAAAAACTTAATGGTCGCGATCAACGCTCGCTACGAAATCGCTTTATAAGATTTTTAATTTGTCATGCTTAAATGGATTATAGATGTCTTTTGCACAATGCCTTTTCAGATATAAACTTATCCATATTAATATTATAAATGCGAAAGTAACTCTGTCTGTCTGTCTGTTACTCAATCACGCCTAAACTACTGAACCAATTTGCATGAAATTTGGTACAGAGATATTTTGATACCCGAGAAAGGACATAGGATAGGTTTTATCCCGGAAATCCCACGGGAACGGGAACTATGCGGGTTTTTCTTTGACTGCGCGGGCGATGCCGCGGGTGGAAAGCTAGTTACTTATAAGTTGTAACTTGTATCAAGTTACTTTGGAATTGGATGTTTGATAGTCATGGAATTAAGTTTTTAAAGGCTGAAAAAGCATTGTGCAAAATAGATTAATTAAAACAACATAAAAACAAAAAAATATTAAAACAACTTGAAAGAGGTGTATTATTACAATAATTGAATAATATACCCTAGCTGCAATTTATCGTCATACTTGCTTAAATGTATAATTAAAATAGAAGCGCTTTTATAATAAAGAGCATTTTCTTGTTTCATTAGATTATAAGCAACACATTTTTTTAATGATAGAGATTAATATAGGAACTTAAAATTCGAAAGATACCATAATTTAAAAAAAAAAACACTATTTTTACAACAAAAGAACTTAGTTACCAGTTCTCATTATTATTTTTACTCTATATATCCTAGCATTATCTGTGACTTTTGACATTGACAGATCACGAGAAAACTCACTATGTTAATGAGAATAAATTATCACGCGATATTGCAAGCGTATTTAAATCAATTAGCGAAAATTACTAAGCAGTGTTGCCATAATATAGCTTCCTATGCGTAATTTAAATTAACATGCAATGTTTGTTACAGATTAAACGACACGCATGAGGTTCGTTTTATAGTCATTACTATGCGAATTGCCAATAAATTGGGTTACATTTAAAATTGCTTTTTTATGTTGACTTTCTAAGGCTGTTTGAGAGATAATCTACGGCTATTAATGTCAACAATGTTTAACGACTATGTGAATATAAATTCGAATTTAAATCGATCTATCCTATACTGACGTTATACGAATGTCGTTATACGAAAAAATGTCAAAGAACATAAGTGAAATTGATAAAAAAGAGAAAATAGAATCAAATACCTCATTTGATAAAACACTCTTATGATAAAAATAATGATAAACTACGATTTTCGTTACACGTGCACTAATCTATCAAATAATAAAAAACATACTATAACACGATGGCATTAAACTTTCATAACAATAATAACAAACTAAATTATTAAAAAAAAATCTTCACATAAAACATTAAAAGGAAAAGAAAACTTATATTATTGGCTTATTTACAGGTAAATGCATGACAATTTATACAAAGCCACAAATTGCTGAACGACTCACATTAATATAGAACGCTGTCAATGGCCTTAATTCTGATGTCACTAAACTAAACTAAACTAAATCACGATATAACTACACACAAATCAAACTGTGATGTTTAAATGCTATTGGGGCGATTCTGACTGAAAAATTACTTTTGGTATTATAAAAATTTGTGCCTATTATTCTACTATTTACTAAAGTTAGCTAAATTTGTTATAAGTTAGAAATTTAAGTTTAGTGACAACAAAATCTTGCGACTGCATCTTAACCTTGGCACACAATATCAAGACGAAGTCTTATGTTCTTTACCTGACGACTGAAACCTATAAGAACATCACTACCTTTTCGCGAATGAATCTCTAATCTAGTTCATTTAGTAACGTCACTACTATGACTTCCTATTGCACGCCTCATAAGCGAAGCGTTGAGGTGGGTACAACTGTCACTTCGCGCAAAACATCTGATTTTTCAAACTTAAAATGTCTTTATGTATCATACATTGCACTTGTAAGATAATACATACACACACATATTAAGAAAAAACACTATTTTTAACGTTCATGATATTTTTGATGTCATTTTTTACCCGACTACGGCAAAGCAAAAGGAGGGTTATGATTTTGACAGGCTATGTATGTATGTATGTATGTATGTATATATGTATGTATGTATGTATGTATGTATGTATGTATGTATGTATGTTCATCTGTTCCCTCGTAACTTCTAAACTACTTATCAGAATTCGACAAATGACATATCATTAGAAGCGTCTTAATTGTCCGCTGGTTATAGGCTATATGGGGTTTCACAAAATCTAATGTGGCGCCCTCTAGCGGACAAAACATACAGAGTAAAAAAATAAAGTTAAGATAAATATGCCGTGTTTGGTATCATTTGAAAGCTTTTTACTTGCACATTTTGAATATATATATATTACTAGCATTTGCTTGTGACTTTACCTGTATTCATGGGCTGATTGCATATAATTCACATCTTTTCGTTCATAGCTTCTTTATTAGTTCATCAAACTTTTGTTTTATACTTTTTCAGCGTCGTTTTTTGTCGTAGTTGGGTTTTAGTTGTTTTACTTTTTATCTTGTGTTATTTAAACTAGTTAAAAAACAGTTTAAAAAAGTTCTGTCTTGGACGTCCGTGTGTCTGTATGTGCGGATCCTTTTTCTTGTTAACACGATAGCGACCGAAATACTTTACTAATCGAGTCTTTTTTTTTCTCTTACGCTTGAGTATGCTCAGGAATAGAACCCTTTCATTTTTCAGGGTCTGATTCGATGTGGTTTAATTGTTATTAAATAAACAAAAATAATAATTAATAAATATTTATTAAAAAAAAATTATGAGGCGTGCACTTTTGGATTTTCCAAATTATTTTTTCTAATTATTATAAATAAACTATCTCTATATCTAATTCATTTTAGTACCATTACTACGTTGTTCTATAGTTTTAGTAACTGACCTCCTGTAAGACCCGTTTCAGCTGCAGCAGCAGCGTCTTGATGTCCACGACGTCCTGTAACAGCGTGGAGGGGGCCGCGGGGGACCCGCTGCCATCGCTTATACCGGCGTCTGATGGCGTCTGCGTGCGCGACCGTTGGAGTAGACGCGCGCTCCTGATTGGTAGACTGGCCCTGGAGAGGATTTGGATATTTAGAAATTTTGCGATTGCCAGCTGATGGGCTGATGTTTATGAAATTAAACAGTGGACTTTCTTTATGTGTGTTTGAAGGTTCTATCGGCAATATGGCATATTATGGTTATTGATTGATTAACTAATGTTGCAGTATATGCAGTTATTTTAAGGGTTATTATTTATTTACTTGTTAAAGACTTCATAATATTCCATACTTTAATAAAAACTAATTCTTACAATTACCTATTTCAGATTAAATTAACTGACTTAGTAAACATATTGGTAAAATGCTTACTGACCGATTTTATTACTATCTAGCGTAAGTATGTTATGATTACCATATAATCCTTATAAGCAGGCTTATAGCAACAACATAATCAGAATATATTATGAAAGTAGCAATTTCAAATATATTGTAAAGAAAAATCCTATTATCTTCAGTCTTCACAATACGCACATAATGTTTTCATTTCATGACAAAGAGAATCGTTTTACACATTCATAGAGATCGGATTACAACATTATTAACCGAGTTAGCATGAATAGCACAAATATAAATACAAGAGGAATATTTATAGAAAGTATTCAAATAGACGTGTTCTAGTTATTTCTAGAGATACATAGAAAGTCTGTTTAAATTAGTTACATATTTCTATTTGTAACAATCATGTTGTACTTTTACATGTGGAGAAGACCACAAATAGGTACTAAATATTCAAACTCAAACTCATTCATTTATTTATTGCACGCCTCATAAGCGAAGCGTTGAGGTGGGTACTACTGTCACTTCGCGCAAAACATCTGATTTTTCAAACTTAAAATGTCTTTATGTATCATACATTGCACTTGTAAGATAATACATACACACACATATTAAGAAAAAACACTATTTTTAACGTTCATGATATTTTTGATGTCATTTTTGTTATTTAAACTAGTTAAAAAACAGTTTAAAAAAGTTCTGTCTTGGACGTCCGTGTGTCTGTATGTGCGGATCCTTTTTCTTGTTAACACGATAGCGACCGAAATACTTTACTAATCGAGTCTTTTTTTTTCTCTTACGCTTGAGTATGCTCAGGAATAGAACCCTTTCATTTTTCAGGGTCTGAGTCGATGTGGTTTAATTGTTATTAAATAAACAAAAATAATAATTAATAAATATTTATTAAAAAAAAATTATGAGGCGTGCACTTTTGGATTTTCCAAATTATTTAGACTTTTCCTCGAAGCACTTTTGTATCGTCATAGTTTTACCATTGACCACGGGTTCAGAAAGCAGCTTCTAAAAAGAAGAGTCAATTTTTCATAATATTAAAATAATGATGCCAAAGAAGTTATCATTTAAAATAGACTATTAATTAAATAGAAAGGACAAATATCTTATGGGATACGGAAAACGTAGTAAAACGACCACCCCCGCCCTATTTCATTCATAGATATTTATCTAATAAAATAAGAAATTTCCCGTACCTACTCTCGTTAATTCTTCACAACATAAAAGGTTTTACACAAACTACGGATATTCTACACGACTTGAGTGAGATCAGGTGTAAAGCAAAAGTTTCAAAGTGCTAAATAAAGCAATTTCTTGTAAACGCTTGCCAAGGTAACTTAAAATTTATGTTTATGAAAAAACTCTTAGATATGCTTTAATGGTCTCATTGATTAATTTCATTAAAAAGAATAATAGAATAACTGACTCCAAATTATAATAATTTTCAACTTTTTGATTCTTACAAAACGCAAACACCGCGCCCGCGCCTTTGTATACAATATACCTAATCTAATGTAGCTTGTAAAGTTAAATTCACTTTCTAAGTATTTCTTTATAAAAAATTTAATCAGTAGATTAAATTTTTTATAAAGAATTACTACAACTTGTTGAAAAACTTTGGAATCGCTGAAAAACACTGCTAGGTATATTATGATTGTAAAAAGCCCTTCCTTTTTAGTAAATAGGTGATCACCTAAATAAATTAATCTATATAAAAGAAATAATAATTAACCCACTAATCCAGATCCATTTGGTTAAAAGCAATTTGTCTGTGTTTAATTTCGTTTGCCATTGAAATAAGGCGTGTCTTGATACCTGAAATTAATTAGGAAAATTACGTTTTCCAATATATTGTAACTAAAGGGAACGCACATAATATTAGCACTGATAAAATTACTGCTAGATAGCAGAACTTAGAAGCAATGGTGGAAATAGAGAAAAAAATAGTAGATTTTTTTTTGGGCGCGTTGAGAGTAAAATTTCAAGGTCGCGTCCGCGTCATGGCGATACCGTCACGTCATGGAGTAAGGCGAAGATTTTTGTATCTTTGAATCTTGCCAAAGAAGTTCCACTTCTGGCACGTGTGCTCGGCACATACGTTATTTATTATCCTGGACAGTTTTTAATGTTTTGAAGGTCATAGACAAAGAAGAAGTAACTTTATATACAGGGTGTCCCAAAAAGTAGTGATGAACGGAAGCTGGGAGGTAGAGGACCTAGAGAGCTATCCGAATCACCCCCATGTATGTTATGCGATTTTTCGTATTTTCGGAGTTATGACATTTTTTTCAATTTTTCATCTATCGCTGAGTACGATGAGATTTTTATTTATGGTGACGTGACTTATTGCGCTAGATGCTTGATTTTTTTTTGTGTGGTAAGCTGAAAGATAGGCCAATTCAGTATGGTAACATTTACTATCGTTAGATCTTCGAATGGAATAAAAAAAGAATTAAATGCCAAGAAAGATAAAATTACCCAGTATGTTCACAACTTCAAGGGCCCATAAAAAAATAAAATCACATAAAAAAAGTTTTCCATTTGGCTTTTAAAAACTCGCTCTATCTATCAGGTAGCTACCCTAAAAATTTCATTTTATTATTCAGAAGGCTTCAATCGAAAAATTGAAATCTAAATGTGGTAAGTGCAAAAATTTTATTAACATGATGATCATTAAAACCAAATTAAAACCCATAAATAGGTGTTTAATTACCAGAAATTTTTAAAATAACCCCGCTGTTGCTCAATGCAAGTGCGACATCACCGTAAAAAGTTGTCTTTTAAATGTCTGAATGCCCTTTTATCATTTTTAATGGTTTCTTCTGCTACTATGAATTTCCGGGTTATTTCGTCCAAATTGTAGCATTCTCTTAAGTAGCCGAGGTCTTTTTAGTATCCCCATTGAAACAAATCAATGGGGTTTAGGTCGAGGGACTGTGCAGGCCAGGCTTTAAGGCAGGCGTCACCAGCGCATGCGCAGGCTGCAACGACCAATCCATCTTTCAGGGTATCTTTGCCCTTTAGCCTGGCCTCGACGGTCCCCGGACATAAACCCTATTGATTTTTTTCCGTGGGGATACTACAAAGACGAGAGACTGCCACAATTTGAACGAAATAACCTGGAAATTCATAGTAGCAGAAGAAACCATTAAAAATGATAAAAGGGCATTCAGACATTTAAAAGACAACTTTTTACGGTGATGTCGCACTTGCACTGAGCAATAGCGGGGTCATTTTAAAAATTTCTGGTAATTAAACACCTTGTTATTGGTTTTAATTTGTTTTTATTAATCATCATGTTAATTCAATTTTTGCACTTACCTCATTTAGATTTCAATTTTTCGATTGAAGCCTTCTGAATAATAAAATGAAATTTTCAGGGTAGCTACCTGATAGATAGAGCAAGTTTTTAAAAGCCAAATGGAAAACTTTTTTTATGTGATTTTATTTTTTTACGGGCCCTTGAAGTGGAGAACATACTGGGTAATTTTATCTTTCTTGGCATTTTAATTCTTTTTTTTATTCCATTCAAAGATCTAACGATAGTAAATGTTACCATACTGAATTGGCCTATCTTTCAGCTTAGCACACAAAAAAAATCAAGCACCTTCCGCAATAATTGACGTCACCATGAGTGAAAATATCACCGTACTCGGCGATAGGTGAAAAATTGAAAAAAACGTCATAACTCCGAAAATACGAAAAATCGCATAACATACATGGGGGTGATTCGGATAGCCCTTTAGGTCCTCTACCTCCCAGCTTCCGTTCATCACTACTTTTTGGGACACCCTGTATAACAAAATAGTCATAGCCCTTAGGGACTGAACATTTACACTTTTCAGTTGAAAGTGCTTCATTAAACTAATTAAAGTCCTTACTAAAATGGACTTAAACAAAGTTTTCTGGAATTATTAGTTGAAAATAAACCCACATTTCATATGAATATTCTTAGGTATACCTATAAAATTTATACAATAAGGACAATAATATATTATTCTGTGTTTACGTTTATCTCGCCCTAATAATGTTATCTTTTATCAGACTTTATCTCTATTTAAAATCTAGTTTAAGTGTGTGTCACTTTAAGAATTTCAATTCAATATTCTAAAGTCTAAATTAACAATTTTCTTCTATGTACATACTACACATTAGGCATGCTGAATAAAATTAACTTATACTGAAACATTTCAGACAAATATTTCCCTTTTGATTCTATTTCTTTTTTTTTCGTATTTGTCTATTCAATATCCGTTGCGTGATCTATAAACACATACTCAAAATAGATCGGAAGTTAATCTGTCACTAAAACCAATTAACGGTACCGTCTAAACATCCTTGATTCTCTAAAGTCTAAACGAACCAAGGGCAAAACACTTATTTATCAATTAAAGAAGATTACCATACCTATCACAAAATATCACAGTCACAGGTAGATTGACAAATGACAAATAATAATAATGCCCATTCCACCAGGGATAAATCATAAAAGCAAAATTTTTTTTTATCATCACTCTTCATTCGACTATTTTCATTCTAAATCTGTAGGGATCCGCTTGCCCAGGCTCTACAATTAAAAATTAATCAAAACATAGACAGCCAAACAGCCTCGTTACTCGTAGACCGTAGTATAGGTAGTAATTTTTTTGTTGCATTTTCTAAAAACAATGTCACATGAAATTCTTGTGTTAGAAAATTTCTGAAACGGCTTCACCGTTTATTATGAAATAGTAAACTATTTTTTTTTACTCCTAATCCAATAAGGTAAGTCTTGGCAGAACAAATAGTTCGGGGCAGCTAGTTCTTTGTTATTTAAGTCTTTAGAATATTATTTACTTTCATATCAATTAAAGTTTGCATGTTTGTATTAGATAAAACGCATATTCGCATGAACGCGTATTCCGCGAATCGATGCGAAATTTATTATAACTATATTTAAATTGAATAACCATATTACAACAGTATTGAGTTTCTACAAACTGTAAAGTTTATAAATGTAATATAATATCTGTTTATACAACTGTTATAGATATTAATTATATCATGGCAATAATTATAAGACTAGTTAACTTGTTTAATTTTGATAAACATTAACGATTTTTTTTCCAATCAATCCTTTTACAATATCATTACATATATTTTTAAGAATTTACGAATGATATTCTTTCATATATCACACATACCTATTGAGTTTACATAGAGTGCGATAGGCTTATTGCATCTCTATTTACCTTTTAATTGAAAAATTAAAATAGCAACAATCTAATTCCAATTACCATAGATATTATCTTTAAACTGGGTGGGTGGGTAAGATTCTTCAAAAATAAATTATTGTAAGTCACAATTTCAATAATATGCGAATATGTTATAAATTCTCTAAAAAACACTAAACATAAGATAATAAATCATTTCATATAATTATTATGCGAAAGGGACCCTTCCGTCGTGATGGCCTTCAGAGCACTCTCTCAGTTTATAGTTATTATTAAAATCGCTATAATTGCCAAAAGAGACCATTATTCTATATATGTCACGGCTAAAGGTAGGTGAGAACATAAACTTAAGATTAGCCGGCTAAACTTAGGTTTATTTTCGACGAGGTGTTAATGTTAGTTTGTTCTATCTTTAGCCGGCTAAACTTAAGTGTAACCGCAGGCCCGTGGCTAAAAATGTCGGGGTGGGTAGATTTGGTTAGCGCCGGGCCGGTGGAGGGCTTGAGGGGCCCGCACAGTGCCAGAAAACACTCGCCCTGTTCCTTACATGTATTATAGTAACCAAATCTACCCACCCCGACTCAGGGCAGAAAGCTGGTGGCTAGGTTAGGTTAGGTTAGAACTCTTAAGACCCGCACGAGCCGAGCGAGCGCAGCGAGCGTGCTGCGGCAGCAGCCGGCGAAGTGCCAGAAAACACTCGCCCTGTTCCTTACATGTATTATAGTAACCAAATCTACCCACCCCGACATTTTTAGCCACGGGCCTGCGGTTACACTTAAGTTTAGCCGGCTAAAGATAGAACAAACTAACATTAACACCTCGTCGAAAATAAACCTAAGTTTAGCCGGCTAATCTTAAGTTTATGTTCTCACCTACCTTTAGCCGTAACATATATATTATGAAGATGTATCTAAGGTACCTACTAAAGTATTTTATTTTGTACTAGCGGTCCGCCCCGGCTTCGCCCGTGGTACATGTTTACGTTTTCTCTACATAAAAACCATCCTCGTACTTCAAGGAATATAATAAAAAAAGAATTATCGAAATCGGTTCAGCTGTTCTCGAGTTATGCGCTTACCAACACATTTTGCGATTCATTTTTATATATAAGAAGAAGATAAGTACGTATGTTGGTATCGAATTCATGATAATATGCTACTAATAAAAAATTAAAAATATATTTAAGTAAATATGTAAATAAATGCTCTAGTTCATGAACGCGCAAAATTTTCGCAAAATTAGTTGTTGAACAGTAATTTCTTCGTTTGTAAGGAATAACTTCCATAAACCCTAAATAAAAGATCATACGCTTATAATATTAACTACGATATATTTTATTCGTGAAATTTGAATTAGCCGACATGTATGACATGCATATTTTTCGTTCTATTTTACCATTTTGCTTTCTACGAACTATCATTTTTAGCGTTCATTCTTGGAAAAAAATAATTGAATATTTACGGGATGGACGTGCTACAGGGAATTATGAAATATAACTTTGATATAAAATAAAATTCTCAGAATTTACTGCTTAATCTACAAAATTAAATTTGTCTTTTTCCCCTACTATATGAAAATACTGAAGCGTTATAACACATCACACTTACATACGTTTATTGTAATTTACTTGATACATTTTTGGAATTTTTTATTCATTTAACAGTTGGACACTGGTGTCTGTATCTATAGCACAGTTGAAACTATCACAGATTCCGAAATTCCTCCTTATTTATTTTCGTAATTTGCATATTAAAAATGATTTAATTGTATAAATTATGTAAAATCTGAAATGTAGAAATCTATACTAATATTATAAAGCTGAAGAGTTTGTTTGTTTGTTTGTTTGATTGTTTGTTTGTTTGTTTGTTTGTTTGAACGCGCTAATCTCGGGAACTACTGGTCCGATTTGAAAAATTCTTTCGGTGTTAGATAGCCCATTTATCGAGGAAGGCTATATATGATCACGCTAAGACCAACAGGAGTGGAGCCACGGGGGTGAAACCGCGCGGAGCAGCTAGTAATAAATAAATGTTATAAATCCGAAAGTGTTGTTTTATTTATTCATTTAGATATGCAAAAACTATTAAGGCGATTTGCCTCAAATACTTCACATAGATTGTTTACGTTTTTGAATAACATTTTGGGTAAGTACTTTTGTAGAGGAAAGCTGAAGTTAGTGAGCGTTACACGTTACTGTTAGTACAGTCATTAAAATTCAACAAAAAAACATCACGTAAGCTAGAAAAAGGTTAAAAGTGAACGAATACAATACTAGAAAGGAAAAACATCGCATCCGGTTATGACATTAACCAATAGAGCGTTGAAAGAGCGCAATATTTACACCAAAATAAAAACAAAAAGCATAGAAACTTAATATCTTTGTAGAGCAACAAGTCGGTGGGCACTCGAACATGAAAATCAGGTTCCGTATAATTTCTAGGATAAATATCTCTCTGCCTTTGTATCTCGAACCATACACACATAATTAATTACCTTATCACCGTCCGTATAAACATAAATAGAAACTTGCCCCGACTAAGTATAACATGTTGAAAAATCATAAAAAAATGCATGCGAATTGCAACAATCCCGCGCATAGAACCTTGACTTTTGCGGAATCAATTAATTTCATTACTAGACTCTCGCTTGACCTTGTTATTGTCTTATATTTCCAATAACCAAACAGCACTCGAAACAACAAAAATAATCTTATCAGTCGATGCGATTGGAGTAAAATTCACTTTAAAAATGGTAAATGAATGAGACCTGTACTGCTTTGCCCGCTGGCTGCGTAAGCTCTGTGCTGGGCTGGTGGATCTAGAAGGCTCAGCCACATGGAGGTCCGTTTTCTGGCGCCGAGCCCCCAGCGACGGAGCGGCGGACGTGGCGCAACGCATGGCGGACTAGCTGCGCGCACGCATTCACTCGACTGAGGACTGAAGCACCGGCCCGAGCTGCCGACCGATCTCGCGACCTACCCATTCACGCTGAACGGATAATGTTTTCTTTTCGCAGTGTTTCCAATTTTTTGCCCTAAATTATCACAATCTATTTTCTAACTTCTAATTCGTATAACTGGCAACCACGGTCAACTAGTGTCAGTGCTGACACTACCATAACACGTTATGAATGGACGTAAAAAAGATAGCGTCGATTTTTAATTTAAAGCTAATTGTATCACTTGAACGCTATTCACTCCTATCAGTCTTTGTATTGAACTCAAAACGCCTGCGGAAAAATTCGCGCAAACATGTTTAGCGACGGATTTGCGGTTTGATTTTGTTTATAAGGAACTCATGGGTCAGTGTCAGACGGGGTTTGTTTATTTTGTGAGCGTTCGCCGGCAGAGGGACCTTGGTACACTTGTGCGCATGCGTGGGACCGTTCAATAATAACTGCTTTGGCTCAGCTGACTCACATTTTTAGTTCATGTTAGCGTCCCGACGCATACTATCAAGGATACAACTGTATTGACCCTGTATTACATGAATGAGATGAATATTACCTAGATACACATCTTTATTTCATCTCTGTACTATTTATTCGTGTAAAATTAAGCCTTAGATTACAAAATAAAATACAGATGGAGCATGTCAATCATTCATCGCCCTTGTCAAAGAAAATACGAAATCAAAAACGAATACGTTCCTCCGCTAGTGCTATAGCGATTCTAGTGTCATGCAATACGTCAAAAGGGGTTTGATATTTTAGTAAAAAAATGCTGTCTTGTGATATTAAAACGCTGTAAAACTTGTTCCCGAAAACAAACAAAAAGATAAAACATCGTTTTACAGATTTTCTGTAGATTATTTGGCTTATTTAATTTTGTATACAAATAATAATTTTACAAATACGAAGGAATTCAAAACTTCAACGTATGCTGCCAGTATTTTGAAAATGAATTTGCCATTTTTAGGGGTAAAATGGTTAAAAGATATTCGGGGTAGTGCTGTTGGATTTTTCGATCGTGAATGTGATTATTTGTATAGTGCAATAAAAGTTCATGGTCATTATTAGATTATTTTAAAAAGCATTATACATTTTTTTGTTACTTTTATAAAAAGCGTCGTTTTCGCTTGCGATTTAATTCATGTGAACACATGATGGATATGACGAAAATAAAATATCCCGCATTCTCGACTAAAAACTACCGCTATTCGCATTCATATGTTTTGAACAATAAAAACTTTTTTTTATGTAATTTATTTAATAAATTTAATGTAATTTATTTAATACAAATTGAATAAAATTATTTTGTCCATGTATAACTTTAGTAGATAGGTGATAAAATAATTTTTACAATATTATAAAATAATATCAATAACCCGAATTTATATTAAAATAAAAATTAAAACATGACTGCTAATAATTTATGTAGCCTACGTCACTACCACCACAGCTACCTTCGTAATTCAGATGATTGCAATGACACCTCATAAGTCACAACTCAAAATCGATCCAACAGTTTATACTGCAGGGCGTGTCAAAGAAATATTATAGGTACATACATACCTACACTCGAAAAACATAACCCTCTTTCTTCCGTAGTCGGGGAAAATTT
This sequence comes from Colias philodice, assembly GCF_061535455.1. NCBI lineage: Eukaryota > Metazoa > Arthropoda > Insecta > Lepidoptera > Pieridae > Colias > Colias philodice. Next base: position 10,134,042 of record NC_143095.1, on the reverse strand, counting down.
TGGGAAAATTTTCAATATCTGGTAACATAACACCCACACAGAAGCACCGTGTACGTACAGTGCAACGGCGAAATGACAGCACACATAGCTTTATGGAAATGACGATAAATTATTCGGTTTAGTTCGGCAACGCTCCATCTGTCTTTTATTTTGTAATCTAAGAATTAAGCATGTTCTTTTTGACTTTTTTGTTCTAATACGTAAAAAAGTCAATCTTCCTTCACAATAAAAATTTAATTATATTATTTGGTAACTAAGTGTTGCCTATATTATTCAGGCATTAGATCCATATATAACAAGAGTCGGATATATCCAACGTAATGTCTACCTAAATACCTACTAGGTTAATAGATTGTCTAAAATAGCACACAGAGAATAGTAAATCAGTGTTTCAGACAATTGTTTGTTCTCTAGCTTTACGCAGTTAGATTGTCATCTGTCACTGTATGTACAATTATTAAATATTTACTAAGTTAACAAGTACCTATACCACAATTGACTATACTGAAATATCTTTCAGGATTTCTATGCCTAGTGTAAAAAGTTTTATATTGTGTCCAAACTTTGAGTTGAACGTTGTTTTGAGAGAGTAAAAAGTTGAAAATGTTAATGAAATCCATAAATATTAATTATCATTAATATACCTATAATGATAAATATTTTTTTAATGAACTTTAAAAGCCACATACAATAATTTCATCATTTAGATAATTATTATCTTTTTTGACGATTTTCAACCAACACAACGGCATTTTAAAGTAGAGCAATTTTCTTGATTACACATCAATTAGAGAAATAGGGTATGAAATTTTGCTCTAGCGTGTATTTTTTTGTGAAAACTAAAAAGTTTCGACGTTATCAGTATAAATTAGATGTAGAGATAAACATCGCTGCCGGCAACACGAATAAAATGAAGGCTTTATCCGAATTCAAATTTAGATACTTATCTAGTGCTAGTAGGATGGCATTGATATTATTTAGGGAAAATAAGGTAATAATAATTAATATTATTTTTTTATACAGTTCATAAATTATTAAGGTGCCTGTTTTTTTTTCATAAATATACATTATTGTTACATATCACACTAAACATCTTAATTACTTTTGTATGTACATTGTACATAATATTATAATTATGGTAAAATTTTATAGTCGTTTTATCATGAATTGCTATTTAAAAATTTCATTTTATCTTCATTATAAGTATATAATTTTTAATTAAAATGCCCTCTATCTCAGATAAAAAATGATCCATAATGTTTATTGTATTATTTGTGTTTTAAATTTTAATGAAATAACGGTATAATACACAATATTGAAATGATGAAGATTGCTCAATGATCGCGAAAGGCGCAAAGCATTTAAAATCACTTTTTAAATTTTAAAAGCTTTATAAGTTATAACTATTTTTTTATGACATAGGACAACTGTTAAACTCATTATTGCTAATTGTTTAAAAGACAAACAAACAATTATTAAACACTGTCACCGTTCGAATCTACCCGTAGATTATAAACGCAACCGCGCGAATCGGTAAGCCATTGTTAGGGTAACTGTAAGCCTGTCACAGTTCCACTCATTTGATTCGCGACAGATACAGCTTTACAGCTTCTACCTTCTTCGGGACCATGACCTCTTCCGGTGGTTATCTTTGGTTCATAATGTAGTGCAGTATGGTGGCTCAGTGGTGAGGATCTCAGACTTCAAATCGATAAGTCCGGGATTCAAGACCAGGCGGGCGTGCAGGAGATAGGTTTTTCAATTTATCAGCGCATGTTATAACATCACCACTGCTCGAACGGTGAAGGAAAGCATCGTGAAGACAACCGACATATCGAAGAACCTATTATATCTATTTGGCCAGCGTGGTGGAGTATGGCCTGTACCCTCATAGGATGCCCGTGTCCCAGCAGTGGGAACGTACATGTGCTGATGATGACTGTGGTATCATCTGTAGTTTATACGTAACGGGGTATGTTTTATTCTCTACCTTTTCTTCGAGACCATGACCTCTTCCGGTGGTATTCTGTGGTTCGAATACGAGTATCATTTGTGGTTTATACGTAACGGGTATGATATTTTGGAGTAATGTGTAGGATAACGGTACATTGAAGTATAATTCATGTGCAAGCATGCGGTTTTTGATGCGTGTCTTCTTAAATCTAGATACTTTAAAATTTAAATACATTAGACACTGTTACATAGCCACCATACAAAGAGTACGTGAATAACAATAATCTTACGTACGTTTTTTTCGGTTAGCGAAACCCTGCGCATCGTTCTATATGGAACTTCGTTCCAAAAATTATAGACATATTTTGATGAAAACTTTTATTAAAATTGTTACAGGATTTAGGACATGCTGTGTGCAGGCATGATCAAACTACTATGACTAACGTTCTGAATATTATAGTAACTGTATGATGCAGGTTGAAATACTCGTCTATCCATGACTTTAATAGATAATAAAGGCTTTTATTTAATTAATAACCGTATTTCAACTTTTTAAAGCTATAATATTTTCTGTATCGAAAGTAGTTTTGAAATACTATCATCTTCAATCACTGCAAACAAAAATATTCACTTTTAACAAATGTCAAAGGCCTTATTACTTCATAAGAATCATAAGTAACTACTTATAAACAAATATTATGTAGTTAAACACCCGGAAACTGAAGGTACCATTGCATAAAAATTCATGTAAGTTTTACGCAACGGAGACGAGTCAATCATGACACCCATTTGGCTTAACTGGTTTGATAAGAATCTGATGTTTCTCAGAAACGGTGTAGGCATTTATTATAATGTTATATGCATGAGTATTGGCAGATGTTGCCTTTTTTGATGAAAGTTGAAAGAAATAATTTAGATTACATATGAAATTAAGTTTACAATAGTCAAATTATTATTATTCGAAATACATTGTAATGTTTTGACGTATATATGTACGATAAGAATTGGTGAAAACGGAAGCGTTTCATATTTTTTATTGTTTAAAATACAATTTTATAATTAAAACATGGTCGTTTATAAATTATATCACATGCAAAAATGCATTGAACACACGAAAGGAAAGCTATAACTAAGCCACTGAAAAAAAATTACTTACAACTTACAACAACAATAAAACCCATTTGTGGCAACCCTAAACGAATTAACAATACCTCTGGAATTTGTGACACGTATTTAAGAGAAGCCATACAGAAACAAGAAGGTACAGTAATGCCATAAGAACTGGAGTAACCCACTTTTTACGTGATAAAGCTATTAAGGTTGGCTTTAAACTTTTAATGGCATCCGTTCATAACAATTTCTTATTTGTAGATACTGTTTATGCAACAGATATTTATTTATCTATAAACTTTTATTGCCTCTTGCCCAGGCTTGTTCCTTGATAACAAAATTTAAAGTATGTACATATTTCTTTTCAACTATAAACGGCCTGAAAATTATCAGAACTAAAAGAAATTTATAATGGAACCACATGGCAGGCACCAGCTTTCAAATTAAAGAAGAATTAACAAAATCTGATCACCCAGACGAATGTTCTGTAACAAACTCGAAAAATATACAATCGAATGGAGAACCTTCTCCTTTTTTTGAAGTCGGTTGAAAATATACCCTAAAGGCCTAAACAATAATAGTTTTCAGAATGTGAATGTTGCAGTATTGAAGCTTATTTGCTTCAAATAAACAAACGAATAATTAATTTCTCCCCGTTCGCGTTATAGGTAATTACTAATTAGTATGTGAAACGTATAAAATAATTTTATTTATGTTAAAAACATGTACAATGTACAGTTATAAACTTTTACGAATTATCAACATGACGGTGGAACCCGTTTTAATATCCGTTGAGTGGTTTAGAGGAAAAACGTACAGACACAGGGGTGCATATTTTATATATTCGTATTTTTATAGATAGACATTTAAATTTTAAACGATTTCTATTTTCAAACATTGAAAATTAAAATGGCAGAGATATTATTTATCATGTATCTTTCATAGATTCAATCTTTCATATACAGGGTGTAATCGTTAAGTGTGCACAAGCGATTATTCCGTAACTATTGCAGATATCAAAAAACTTTAAACTGATATCGAAAGTACTTAACCTAATGAGTAAAATGGCCATAATAAATTTTTAAAAATAAAACGAGAAATAACCAAAAATGTTACATTAAACGCTCCCATACAATTTATTTCCCATACATTTTGTATTCATAGTAGATTTTCGAAGTGACGTCCTTATTGTGCAATACAATGAGGAGGTCTATTTACAGTTTCTAAATGAACTTCCCTCCAAATTTGCGAAGTAATTAAAGCAGAAAACCAAAAAAACAAAAAAAAGCTAAAATCTTTCATATTAAATGTATAGGTTGATCCAAAAGTAATGATAATTGGGTATTTCCTGTGCACATAAAAATATAAAATAAATGTTTTATGCTTGCTCATGTAATCACTAAGTTATCACAAAAAAATTATATCTACAGGCCACGTTTCCAAGTATTAACATTAATTTTAATGTGAACAGTGCGAGCCAAAATGTTTCCCGACGAAAAGAAGAAACAACGATTCGACATTTAGAGGGTGAATTTCTAAATTTTTAATGAGATCAGGATAATTTTTTGTCACGATTTGTGACCATGGGCGTTACCTGGGTTCACCATGTTTATGCTGAAACCAAGAAACAATCAATGGCCTGGATGCGAGCTTCCAAAGTGACGGTGAAGATTTTCAAAGTGAAAATTAGTGGGATAGATTAAAGCCGTAGTTTTTTGGGACGCTGAAGAAATGTGGAATATTTTAAGAAGGTAGCCACTACTACACAGGGCTCTTACTACACAGACCAAATTAAAAGATTGCGGGTTGGCGGAATGTTGGTTTACCAAGACAACGCACCAGATCACAAAGCGTCAGTTGCGATGGCTGCCAATCAAAAATCGGCATTGAAAATGCTTGAACACCCACCCTGTTTGTAAGATCTAGCTCCTAGTTAGTTCTATATCTTACCTCGGCACAAGAAACACCGTCGATACAAGAAATTTTAAGACGACAGCGAAGTGATGGCCGATTTTGAGGGGTTTTTGTAGATGAAGTCAAAGTTTTTTTTTTTTTAAGTTAAGGAAAAAAAATATCGAAGTATATTATCTAGTTAGAAGACTATCTAGAGAAATACATAATTATTTTAACTGTAATGACCTTGTTTAATATTGATTATTATTACTTTTGGATCAACATGTACATGGGATATTCATATCTCATACTAAATGTATGGGAGGGTTTAAAGTTAATTTTTTAGATATTTCTCGTATTATTTTTAAAAATTTATTATGGCCATTTTACTCATTAGGTTAAGTACTTTCGATATCAGTTTAAAGTTTTTTGATATCTGTAATAGTTACGGAATAATCGCCTGTGCACACTTAACGATTACACCCTGTATATTTATTATGTAAAGAAACCAACATAATCACTACATAGTATAAAACAAAGTCGCTTTCTCTGTCTCTATGTCCCTTTGTACGCTTAAATCTTTGAAACTACGCAACCGATTTTGATGGGATTTTTTTTAATAGAGAGAGTGATTCAAGAGGAAGGTTTATATGTATAATAACATCCATTAAATAGTGGACAAGTACTGTTATTTTTGAGGTTTCTAATGTGATGTCGTAAAAAATTACATTTTTTCCGCTTACATTGCAAACGCAGGCTGAACCCTACGAGTTTTATCAAAATAATGTACTAAGTATTATACACATTGAAAAGGTCTACAGAAAAGTCCGCGATGGTATATGTCTATCTCTTACGGATAACCCACAATAACTTTTTTTTGTCATTTACTTTTTACGACAAATAATGGCTAATTTTCGAAGCGATTTTAGTCAATACAGCATTAATCCTTAACCAATTAAATACCTTGAATACATTGTTCATTTAATATAGATCTATATGGCCCTTTACACCGTATGATTTAAGTGAATATTTTCGAAGATATTATTACAGATATAAAAATTGCGGGACGTAGCGTTTGCGGCGCGGTACCGGCCGGCCGCCCGGCTATATATTTTATACCCGTGCGAAGCCGGAGCGGGCCGCTATGTTTTTAAATATACAACGTTCACAGTTTTTCTGTAGTGTATTTAGTATCAGCATTGCACCCGTGCGAAGCCGGGGCGGGTCGCTAGTATGAATATAAAATAAATAAAATAATAGGTATTTTATTCCGTGAACTTTTTTGTTTATTTTTATTTTAAAATACACACACTGTGTTATATTGAACGGGAAAGTGAAAGGTATAACGTAAAATAAATATAATATTATGTATATCCACGAAATTTATTTAAAACATTTACATAAACGAGCATACTATAAATATTTCTCAATGAATTTACATTCATAAAAATTAAGATAAATTTTATTACACATTTTTATTTTTCAGTCATAAAGATACACTTAGCAGATTTGTTTTTAATGAGATCGGAGACTTTTGATGTTGATAAATGATTATGAAAATTGATTTTTTATTTAAACTAATATAAAGGGGAACTTATTTTTCTATATTTTCCATATTTTTCTATATTTTACTTATTCTTGTGGAAATAATGGGGGAAGATCGAGCAGCGAAACGAGCGTACCTGGGACAGCCATCTGGACGCCGACCGGTTGGACGTCCCAGGTACCGCTGGAAAGACGAAATTACCAAAGACCTGCGCAGCCTCCAGATTGAAAACTGGCAAGAGATGGCGCAGGATAGAGTCAAATGGAGGCTCTTATTGTCGGAGGCCAAGACTCACTTTGGGTCCCTGCGCCACTCTAGTAAGTAAGTAAGTATTTTTCTATATTGGGATTTAAATCAAAAACTAGTTACTCAAGCTATTTAAAATAATCCTTTCCCATTACAGATCTAATCTTTATGAAATTACATAGACAATATATTTTTATTCTTTACTTCGGGTAAACCCGGGCCAGGTAGAGACAAGCTTCCAGTTTTATAAAAGAACATTTCGTACTAATATTAAATTTACGATGTTTAAAAAAGGCTTTTTTTATTTTACAATTGCATACCCTCATTACGGAACCGCTCGTTCATTGATAAGTGAAAACGTATACAAAAGTTATGTAAGGTTTTATTACAGTACTAAGAAGTGAAATAAAATATATTGGTCCAAATATAACTTTTACAGATGTTAAAAGTAATGTTTAGTACAGAATGATAAAGTTTAAAATTTAAATAGTTTATATATTCAATATGTAAACTACTTCTAAATAAAACATGACTAACTAAAACTATTTTTTATTACTAAGTACTAACTGACTCGCCAATCCGAATGAATTGTTAATCGCGCGAAGTTTGCGCAGTCGTTAAGTTTTTTTTATAATTCAAGGAACGGTTTTAATATTTTCCTTTCGTAGGAATCCTCACAATAGATACCGTGTTTAGCGATTAGAATAGAATTACCAACACAACATAAAATAATTAGCAATAACTATTGGGCCAGCAAATCACACGTGATGCCACGACTCAGGGGAAGCTGATCATTTTAATTTAAATACAATTATATATACATACAATTATTCCAAAGATTTGTTTGTAGTAAATAACATTACCTAATACGTTTATTTTAGTAATAATATTGCTTTTTCGAACAGGGTTAGAAATTAGAATATTTAATTTAATAACCCTTTACTTGCGAGATAGGTACAATGTCATGTAAATTGAGATTGAAGACAAAGCGGGTCATGTAGGGTAACGGCACCAGTGGTCAGCCAGGCACCAGTGATCAGCCTATTGCGTTGTTTATTGGCCATAAATATCGCTGTAATCAAAATAACCAAATCACGCGCACTTAAATAGAAGCTCTGTTTCGTTACTGGTTCATGCATCACGCGATAGGAGCAGCAAGGGGTCAGGGGAGAGAAGTAAACACGTTCGTACAGGTGCTGTCCGCCGACAAGAGCAGAAGTGTCATGTCTGCAATATTTTTTGCTTCACGTGGTGCTCTTTTGAAAGGTGAGAAATAACATATTTTAGTATGAAATGTGATTGTGTTTTATAGATAATAACTTTATAGATTACTTAGAGCATTTAATTTTATGAAATTTGATAAAAAAAATTGTTTTTTTACTTAAAAATTTGAGGGGCTGACCATTGGATACTGATTTTTTATGAAAGATCCAATGGACAGCCCCTGGGGCTGATTACTGGGATTATTCCTAATTGTTAGAAAACCCAGTGGTCAGCCGCATTTCAAAATATTTTTTTCAAGCGGCTGACCACTGGGTCTCAATCTGAGGTCTCAATGATCCAGTATTCAGCCACGATGTTATTGAAATAATATTTTAAGTATAAATGCGAATGTTTGTGTTTAAATCTATAAGTAATACTTCATGTTAGTTAAGTTTTACCTGAAATAATTGTATTATGTGTATTCATATCCAAAAGTTATTATTGTTCCCTTTTTTTCTAGCTAAAAATGCCGCCAAGACAACAGTATCCTCCAGAGAAATCCTCCGAAAGAGATCCTCCTGTGGTTGATTATAATTATATATATTGTGGATTATAGATACATCAATAATATTATAAACTAATATCGCTGATTTTTTTAAAAAGAATTATTGCTGTTTTTATGATAAATAATAAGAAGTTCCTAGAAAATAAGAAGACACAAAGAGATTGTAATAGTATGTTTAAAATAATATTTGTATTATGTGCGATATATATTTTTTTGTGCTAAGTGAATCGTTGCTATAAAAATGTGATTAATATAGTTGATTTTGATATAACATTGTTTATTTGATCTCATAATTAGTTATACTTACTAAAGGCTGAACACTGGGTTCAACAAGGCTGTTTATTGGTTTTTAGAGGCTGTTCACTGGGACACTGGGCCATTTTTTGTTTAAAATTAATTATATATTTTACTAAGAGAATTATTGTTTTTGATAAACGCTGATTCGAAACTACAATAAACAATAAATCCATACATGTTGTACGTTTTTTTATTCGACGATTGTTGTAGAAATGGCAATTGTCAAAACTTCAAAAAGCTGTTATGAGGCTGACCACTGGTGCCGTTACCCTACCTACCTACCAACTTCGGACGTCTCTTGAGAGTTGAACGATTGAATATATAGTAATTACATACGCAATAATATTTCGTAGCATTAAGTTGACTAAAACCATTAATAAATTGTTGAAAAAAAAAAATACATTGACGAATTCAATGTAAGGACATAATAATGCATAGGTCCATGAAATAGCAAGACTGCATTTGTTCTTAAATTTTTCAAAGACTTTCTTGCTGACTGAAACTCTTTATTCTTATACTATAGCTAACTTATCGTTTGTATTCTGTATGGCAATAATATAGAAACTGATTAAATAGTTTTTTTATAAGTTGAATTACGAAACGAACCTTGAAATTAACACCAAAATAATTTATATAGCCTATGCAAGATCTAAAACATCTGTTAGTATAGTGAAGTTGAATAATTCTTATGTCCTTTTTTTTAAGTGGGGAAATCTTGCATAGATACCCACGGCTTCCGGGGAAAGGGCCGTGGGTTATGTCGGATTCCTACCGACCAAAACCCCACTGTATTCCGTCAAGCCGCATCATCTTATGTCCTGCAAAAACATGTTATAGCCTATAGGTATAGAATAATACATACCTCTGTGCTTGGCCATTCAGCATGGTAACAACCTGGGCCACTATGCCCTTTACCGGGGCCTCCCGGTCCGACACTGCACTCTTTTCCATAGTCATCACAATGTCCATTTAAACACACACACTGGGTAATTGTAACACTGATTACTTAGAGCTAGTTTGTTTAATGCTCTAAGACTGATTTTGAAGCTCTAATGACACACCTATAGGTAAGATTGAAAATAGAGGAAATTTCATTCTAAGGCTAGCTATGTATTCATTGTATTTCTATACAAAATTGCCGGAATTAACCAACTAAAAGTGCAACAAAACAATTCGAAAGTATCAATTGATATTTATCCGTTTTATAACATTTTTATATGCAGTTTACTATAAAAAAGGGAAAGCGAAAGACGTGCGGGTTGAAATAAATCCCACCTCACGATCTAATATTATCTAGTCTATCGAACTTTTAATGTCATTTTGTATTATGGTCTAAGAGCCCGTGGGAGATCGTCCTTCACGATCTGATAACCAGATGAGACGTATTTTTATTAAATATTTTTTATAAACAAATATGCCTATAATTGCTTGCCTATCGAAAAGTGGTCATGGCTATTTTTAATTAAATTAACTTTTATCGATTTTTATTCATCACCTTCATACTTTTGATAACCAAATGAAATTTATTTGACTGATAGTTTTTGATACACAGAATATGTCTAGGTATGCTTTTTTTTCACCTATTATGACTTACTTGTTTACACCTGCTTGCCAGGTGAAATGAGTAGGCAAGCATTATATTTTCATCTAGTTATCAGATTGGTGAAGGACGATCTCCCACGGGCTCTTCTACTATTGGTATTATTGCTTTTAAATTATCCTAGACCTACTATTAGTTTCTAGTTTAGTTCTTCTAGATTTTAATATGTATGTTCATGTTCATATGCAAATACGGCTAATATAAACAAATCGTCAAATATAGCGTATCGTGTAAACATCGTATGATAATGTGGTGTCAATCAAACGCACTGCAAATGTATTTAACTGTACATACGGTGCAAAAAGTGAATGAATAGTAAGTAATATCACCGGTATCGTTACAGTAAGAAAATGGTAAACAGTTGTATTGGAAATATACGTAAATTGGTATTATTTTGAGCTATTTTGTAATAACTTTAATTAATACATCTCATAAAGCTTGTAATTTTTTTGTCGTGTTTAATTAAGTATTTACCTTTAGGATCATACTAGTGTTTTTTCTACCTATACATACGCTAATTAAAATCTGTACATGCATTGATAATGTAGCGTTGCATGTTTCAGGAGAAAAATTTAAATTCTAAAACTGCACCATTCATATATGGTATTAATTATAATTTATAATTGTTTGATTAGTATTTAGTATATGTGAATTAATTCTTGTTTACTCTGTATGCTCTCGTGATGCTAGTTAATTGTATAATAAGTTGCGGATTAAAATGTCATCATTTAACTTTTTATTGTCCCAAAGTCGGCTTGACCAATCATTAGTTACGTAGTCTTTAATTTCGTTATATATTTCACACGAATTACATAATATTACCTTATTATTTTTTGTTACTATTGTTTTGGTTCTAAGTACTAAACAAAAGCTAGGTTTATATTTTACAACATTAGAGATTAAAGTGAATTCTCAGTACTATTGCATTAATTATTATATGCGTTATTCTAGATTATAGAAAAAAATGCGGTATCAAAATTTTAGGTAGTTATGTTATCTTACTATAATAATTATATTACTGACTGTGACAACTGACGACAATTATTGTCGTCAGTTGTCACAGTCTATTATTGTTAAAACTTATATTTTTAAATTTATTTGTACCGTATATCTATCTATACATAATAATTATAATAAAATCGTAGGAAAGTCTGTTCATTGAATATTTTTTAAAAGAATGAATATAGAAGGCAAAAATATAGTTTTTAGAATGTTTGTCTGTTTGTCTGTATGTATGTCCGGGATAAATTCAAAAGGTACTGTATGGATTTACTTCAAATTTGGTACAGAGATAGCTTGAACTCTGAGGAAGGACATAGAATAAGTTCACAATAAGTTATATCCCGGAATTCCACGGGAACGGAAACTATGTGGGTTTTTCTTTGACTACGCGGGCGAAGCCGTTGGCGGAAAGCTAGTTGGTAGATATTATTTTTAAAAGCCAGGTATGCTAACTTTCTGTTGAGGTTTGTATTATTTTCGCAACGTTCTTTGTTTAAAGGAATACAATACATATTTTTCAAACGTGAAACTATTTTGTATAAAAAAAACTCCTTTCAATCATAAATTCTACTTTCGAAACCTCATATTGAGCTTTGTTCGACTTAATGTGGCTTTTTCATAATAAAAATAACTTTTTGACATGTTACTCAATTTAGTAACATTAGTAGCGTTACATAATTGTTACATTTGATTGAACAATTTACATAATAAAGCCTTTGTGATAGATCCCATGTATAATCTTACGATATAATATTATAAAGCTGAAGAGTTTGTTTGTTTGTTTGTTTGAACGCACTAATCTCGGGAACTACTGGTCCGATTTGAAAAATTCTTTCGGTGTTAGATAGCCCATTTATCGAGGAAGGTTATAGGCTATATTTCATCACGCTACGGGCAACAGGAGTGGAGCCACGGGGGTGAAACCGCGCGGAGCAGCTAGTCTTACGATAAAATTTACATATTATTACGTAGGTAGATACCTACACGTTTCCGAAAACTTTTATTTGTATTGTCTTCAATAAAAAATGTATATAAACTTATTTTTTTTTGTTTCTTGTAGAAATTGAAAACGAAATTTAGTAGGTAAGTACATAAAAAGTTTATTGTTTTGGAAAAAAATAACTTGGTAAAAAATAATTTCAATTACTTAACTAAAACAGTTTAATTAACCCTAGATTACTAACCTTCGTCGATTCGACGACGCGTCACCAAAAAAATCGCTATAACTTTTACGCGCGCGACCGTATGGTTTTCTAACTTCAGCTAATCTCAGCCGACCGGTTGCGCTTGCGATGGACGGTAGTGCTTTGTGCGTGGAAGGTCCACACGTGCTGTTCCAGCAACCATGGCTCGTCACATCGACGAAGGTTAGTATTAACGTAACTTTTCGTACTATTTAGTTAAGTTAAAATTACGTTATTTTATCTTTTATAATGGTGCCTATTATTTTATTTTTTAGATTCGATTCATATATGTTATTATTAGAAGTCGAAAGCGGTGAGGAAAATTCATCTGCGAGAGAGTCTGAAGACCACATTGAGGCTGGTGAGGCATGAAACGGAGGGTGATGATGAAGTTTCTACTGTAAATAAAGAGCAATTTCCAGATCAAGATTATGAGGAAAGTAGTAATAAATCTCCCCACGTTACATTGAAGACGAAAAACCTGGCACTTCAGCTGACCCTACCGATTTGATTATAAGACCATCGCGTACCATTCTTCTTGGGAAAGATAAACACATATGGTCACCACAACAGTCAAGGTCACAAAGCAGTAGACCTTCAAGGAACATAGATACATAGCACGTGGGCCTGTACGCTTTTTTCAAAATATTTTAGATCCTCTTCAATGTTTTTCAGGTATAATTACTGATGACATTACAGAGTATATGCGGGACTCAATCACATAAATTTTAAACATTCCAGGAAGAAGTAATGTGAATGTTATAAATGAGACTGAACAAAGTAATGCTGCTAATGTCCCTCCACAGCAAAATAAAAGAAACATTTTTGCTATATGTCCCTCCGTAATGCAAAGGTAGACTAAAAATAGGTGCACTAAGTGCAAAAAATCGTTGTGTGGGGAACACAAACTTGATGTGTGTCACAAATGTTTTAGATCCTAAGCTATTATCAAAATTACATTTTTTATTAATTTTTCAGATATTATTTTTGTAATAAATAGTTAATTTGGAGCAATTTAATGGTATATATTATATGTACGAATTTTTCAAAAATTTTAAGAATGTTTATAAAGCATGTAAACTATGATCTCATTTTGATGACTGTTTGAGTGAAAAATATGTTCAAATAAGTATTTTAATATTTTAATATGTAGATTAATACATTGTGCTTAAAATAAAAACATAACTACAAATATATTTTTTTAATTAAGCCCCTAAATCCCCTCCAATAAACAGCGTAGTCGAAAAGACGAAGGTTAGTATTAAACGTCGAAAAATAAGGTTAGTGTTCTAGGGTTAAACATAACAAATTGCAACACAGTTTAGTTTATTTATGAGATTTTTTGTGAAAAAAATACCGTAGCTAAGCCAGTTGGTAACTCCATAGTCCATAGAAAGGTTGACGAACCTATAATTATTTCATCGATAATAACATAATGAGGCTTCGTTCACTTTAATCTATGAACTACCGAAATCTTCGAACGTTAATTGACCAAAATTAGAGGTTCCATCGCTTCAAAATTATTAAAAAAAACATTCAAATACGTTACCGGTAAAATTAACTAGCTAAGGCGTACATAATTACATCTTAAAAAGTATCGTCTAGGATGATGTGCAAAAATTAAAGAATACAATTCACTTCACTCGCTAATCATATTTTTTGCTGGATATGGATTGGAAAGTATTTGCCGAAACAACAGGAAAGATATTCAATGTTGCCATGGTGATTTTATTTCGACAACAGGGCAACTCCCAACTCGTTGGGTTTGAAAATAAAAATATGTAATAGACATGGCAATTGTTTACTAGTTATTTTATGTATTGACTAATGATCATTTCTAGTTCTATTGCACGCCTCATAAGCGAAGCGTTGAGGTGGGTACTACTGTCACTTCGCGCAAAACATCTGATTTTTCAAACTTAAAATATCTTTATGTATCATACATTGCACTTGTAAGATAATACATACACACACGTATAAAGAAAAAACACTATTTTTAACGTTCATGATATTTTTGATGTCATTTTTGTTATTTAAACTAGTTAAAAAACAGTTTAAAAAAGTTCTGTCTTGGACGTCCGTGTGTCTGTATGTGCGGATCCTTTTTCTTGTTAACACGATAGCGACCGAAATACTTTACTAATCGAGTCTTTTTTTTTCTCTTACGCTTGAGTATGCTCAGGAATAGAACCCTTTCATTTTTCAGGGTCTGATTCGATGTGGTTTAATTGTTATTAAATAAACAAAAATAATAATTAATAAATATTTATTAAAAAAAAATTATGAGGCGTGCACTTTTGGATTTTCCAAATTATTTTATTTTTGCATCATATTTTTACAGAGCATAGCTAATAAAAAGCTAGAAAATATTGTTTAACAACCAAAAAGCTAAACGTGTTGTTTTTTAAAGAAATGGTCTATAAAAAGCCGCTGTAAAAATAACCAATATAGGTACCTACCTAACTGCAATTTAGTTCAATTAATCCGTAGTGAGTGGCAACTATAAGCGGGTAGAATTGACGTTACATAGAACGTTGGAACCGTTCAAGCGACAATAAATTAAAAAGGTCAAGGCATTGTACTTAAGAAAGGGAGCATCCACAAATAAATGCCATTGCACGAAGGAATCTCAGCTTGCACGTGTTCCTTTCGACCGTACAGCTGTTAACATTTTTTGTCAATAAAAGAATGCGTTCAGCAATGTTCGAAATACAACGGATATTTAGCGGAAACAATATTATCTTATCAATACATTGATTGTTTTTTACACATGTCATCGAACTGCAGCACTGCCACGCGAAAAAAATAATTTAATTAAAACACACGTGCACTTAAACTTACGACGAATGGAATAAAATAGCCGGTTTTCGGAACTTTTTTTTGCGTACAATACGTACGCTCGCGTGCGCGTCACTTTGCAAACTAAAGTTAGTGACTACGCTAAAGCGCTTCGCGGCAATCGTGAGCGCATCTCAGCAGCTGCGTGGTGCAAGGACCTTTCGACACTACCACGACCAAGAATCACCGTAAAACGTACCTTGAAAATTGCAACTCTTTCGTAAACTATTGGCTATTATTTGGAAACGGCTAATTGATTTTCATTGATTGGAATAAGAAACTACGGCTAATTGCAGTTTTAAGGTTGGTTCGTGTAAAACGAACTTGGAACTTTACAGTCTGTTGGCTTAAATAATAACGAAAGTTTTCAAATAACAAATATTAATTAAAGTCTATACAGATGCCTAAAATATCGAGTTAATAGATTAGAGTTAAAAAGATACGAAATTATTCATCTGGTTTCCATAACACAAGCGAAAGCTTAGTATGGGATCAGATTGTGCCGTGTGCGAAAATTGTCCTGAAATCCCCATCCCCATAGATAGGAAGAAAAGATAACAAAACCTGAATCAAACTTACAATTTACATACAAAAATAGAATATTTTCAACAATCATTTCACCTCATTAGAATGCAAAGACTGAAACCGTACAACTACCAAGATAAATGCAAGTAAAAGCTTATGCATAGATTATTTATAACGTGGGGGCCTTGATTGGCCTCTTATATGGCCTTAAATCTATTGTTTCACATAATCCATTGTGTCTCAGTTAGTGAAGCAGTGAACCCCATAATTAAGAGTATTATCTACTTATAATTACAATGAAATTTCAGCTAATTTTCTTTACAAAGAAGGTTAACGGAAGACGGAACTGATAATCTTAGATATATTTTTTAATCTTTGGTTCAGTAATAACTTAATACTTAGATATATATTATACATATTTAAGTACATATATATATGAAATATTAACAATTTTGTTTTTGTTTTTCATGCATTATCACGTAAAGACAAACTAGGTCCAAAATATTTTTTTCATAATGTAAAAAGTATAGGTACCTACTTACTTAAAAATTTGATCAATTTTAGTACAGATAATTAATATTATAATAGATACTATACATCAAGTAGGATAGTAATATCAGGTACATAGTAGGTAGAGACTACGTAGAATATGAATTATATGAATTATGATTAATGTACTACAGTACATTAATCATAATTCATAAGTGTTCAAACTTCAAAGTTTTGACTAAATTCTACACTTAATTGAATATATTGTACCTTAGTGAGTAATTCTGTAAACATGTGTATCCCACACAATAACCATATAAGGCTTATGTGAGCCTCTCTAGACCTTGGGAAGTAACGGACAATCTAACCTTTGATGCTATCTTTGAGCTTTTAACATCGTGTTAAAAGTTTTTTTTCTCTTTATATCTATTTATTTATTAATTTATTTAAGTATATATATTTGGGAAAGATAAAATTCATAGTAGTGTTAAGTACAAATCCGTTAAAATTTAAAAATATCAAATACAAACTATGTAATATGTTTGTGGAACGCATTTTTTGACTAAAGTACGTCAAAGGTTACATCCATGTATTCGTTAATTTTGTGGATGTAGGTTAATTTAATACACAGATAAAATCGTTATCTTGTTTTAAAAGGTGTTAGAATTTTGAGACATGGAAAGCAATTCGTGATTTATTTGAAGAAAACATATCAATTAACGACTAGGTATGTCTTGCAACACAGTTATATAAGTTTTACGATCAGTTATGTTTTGTGGACTTTACAAAGGTTTTACATCGCATTATATAATAAATTCTGTTAATTGTTATAATAACAAATAATTGATTAATGTACCTACAATTTTGTACTGTAATGAACGAATGAAGGAACTGCAGGAACGAATAAATTTTAAAAGAAAGTTGCATTTTATTGCTGACATGCACACCAAGTGTTAATATTTCAGGCAAATAAGGTTTATGTTTTCTGTTTAAATTACTAAACACACGGTTTTGAGATTGTGTGCAAAAGTAAAAATGGTATAATATATTGACTAAGAAACATAAGAATATTGACCCTACCTACTTGTTATTTTTCATGTACATATTTTTTGAAGAAGGTTTAAAAGAAAATAATATATTCGTAAATAAAACAAAATCAAGAGGAGAGATTTTTTTGTTGTAAGTACCAAAAAGCTCAAAAACTCTGGGCATATTTTGATAATTCCTTCACCAGTACAAGTCAATTATCAGCTGCAGCGTAAAAAAACTCAATGACCAAATTAAACATCATTTAAAAATTAAAAACAAAACAAACAACGGTATGTGAATGTGATTCTTCAACTCGTTTGTCTATAACAATGCTCATTATTACAGATAATGTTTGTAAACATGTCACTTATGAGTTATTATTCTGTGTTTATGGACTGTGTTAGAGGAAATACACTTAAATCGTAATTGCTTTTGTCAGTAACTATCTAGACATTAATTATAGGTACATAGAGATTAAATTGTAATTCCTGTGTTAAATGGTAAAATAGGAGCTTTATTATTTTGGATATAAATGTCATTGATGGTAGAAGTGCATATATCCTGCATGTAATATTATGCATGAAACAAATCAATTTGATTTAACATATAATATGGCCGAAAATACGCGACAATTTGAGATATTTGGAGGTGATTTAATAGTAGACAGCATTTAGTTGCTACTAGCTTCCGCCAACGACTTTGTACGTGCATCCCCGTTTTTCCCCGTTCCCGCTAGAATTTGGGAAATCCTTTCTTAGCGGATGCCTACGTCCTAACATCTACCTGCATGCCAAATTTCAGCCCGATATATCCAGTGGTTTGGGCTGTGCGTTGATAGATCACTATATCAGTCACCTTTGAGTTTTATATATATACTTATATAGATTACCATATTTATAATAAATCAATTAAGTACTTATAAATTATTATCGTTTTAACAACCTCTTCGGCACAGTTATAAGCGCATGATCGCGTGGTCTTGAGTTGATCTGCCCAACTGGCCTCATATGTATTTTGCTGAAGGTTCGAAAAATATTCTGTTTATATGAAAATTGGTGTCTCACAATAAACTCTGTGATATTTTCATCAAAGTAATTCAAGGGATTAATGCTATCGATACAATCGTGTATGTTTACATTCGTTATCAGCACGATACAATATAATCTACGTATTGAGTTTGAGATAAAATTCTAACAAAGAGTTTCGATAAACATTTTATGGTACCAAGGCATATTTTGTGTGTGAATGAGATATTAAGAATACTGATCTTGCAAAAAACCGCATTTAATCTCTGGAGGAGGCCTTTGCCCGAAGAGGGGTCTTTATAGCATAATAAATATAAAAATTAAATTATCCATAACCTGTATTTAATGATTGTGACGTCGAAGATATTTAATTTATTAATATTTCTACCTATATATCCTGAAAAAAAAAATCCATAATATACAAATTATCTCCTTAAATATAAAGAAATAAACCTTATGATGACATCTGAAGTATGCCTATGTACCCATAGAAGAGATTGCTACTACCTATGGAAGAAATCTATATGCTGAAAATAAAACTAAATAATAAACAATATCACTTACCCAATATTACTCAAACTGGCTGTACTCCCACTGGATTCACCTCCCGCGGCCATAGCAGCGAGTTGGCGGTCGAGTAAACTATTCCGTTCCAGCAGCTGGCTCCACTGGCGCACAGCTGCTGTGGACGAGGACAGCTCTTGGCGGAGCTGCTTCTCGTCCAGGGAGTTTAGTCCACTGCGGAGGGAACTGTCCAACCTGGTGGAAAGTGTTTTATTGATATTATTATTTTTTATTATTATTATTTCATTATTCATCTTATTTCATACTCCTTCCATCTTAGAGGCGCAAACTAGTCATGTGGGTATCTGGCAGAATTACCAGCGTTGTGGAGTTTGCCTCTGCAACATTATGCTGAGCCAGGGCCTTTTTGCAGCTACAATGCAAGTTTGATATAATTAATGTTAGTTATAATTCGATTGTTATCATATATTTTATTTTTGTAATTTTTTTGTATTTTTTGATGGTGTCTTAGAATGTATAAGCTTATCATTGTGTTGTTTGGTTGCAATAAATCTTTTTGTATTGTATTGTATTGTATTGATAGATAGATGTGGAGAACAGCTGGGAACGATATGGGACTAATAGTATGTCAAGTTCTGAGTTAAGGCATAAGATAGTGTTCCGTTCCAGCAGCTGGCCCCACAAAGTATCCATAGCATAAGGTATGATTTTGGTAAACGATTGAAAAACTTTAATTTGGAAAATCCCTAGTTAATTTGAAACTTTTCAAAGATGGATGGAATGATAGATAGATTAAAAAACGATTTTTTATTCTATCAAGTAATAATGGCAAGCTCTTGCCGGAGGTGCTCTCTAATCAAGAAGTTTAACCCACAGGAAACTGCCCAATCTGAATTAAGGCGTAGGTATGCTTATTATGTGAACGTAGAAGATTATGAAGATATTTCTTGCTGTTTAGCCGCTGCGTAGTGAAGTTTTCAATTTAATGTGACAGAAAAGATGTTGAAAAATTTTAGGTGATAATTTGTACTTTGTAGGGTAGGATGGAAGAATAATAATTTCAGGCAAAAACGGTAAAAGAGTTCTGTATATTTGATTGGTAAGTATGTAAACCGCAAAGAAATATCACAAAATATAGCTGATTATCAAATGTATCACTGACATGAACGAATTCCTTTTGTGAATAAAGAACAACCCAAATCCATATATATCAGACACTTAGATCTGACATTAGTCACCTAATTTGTCTCAATGTTTTCAATATTTTGGCAAACCAACATTCTAATTTTATTTTATCTGGAAATACGTATTTGGCGATTTTATTGGCATGATTAACATAAGGACCTTCATCAATATTTTTTGTACTTCGTTTTCTTTATATAATACTACCTAAGCACCCCGTCTTCTCTTGTTGTTTTTGGAGATATGGGAGGATGCCAGAAACCTTCGTGAGCTTTACACTTTGCTGAAGATCATCACATGATGTTATGCATTTTTTATGATTCTTTAAAGGACATGGAAACATACATTAACTAAATCATACTCTAGCTAACCCAGCAGACATTGCTCTGCCTTATTACCCTCTTTTTCGAGTTTCTCTCTATAAGAACCTTCGTTTTGCACTTAAAAATGTAGAAAAAAATATTGCTGGAGGCGTTCTCGAGTTTTACGCTTAGCAACGCAATTGGTGATTTATTTTTATTATATAGACTATATAGACAAGTTTCAATTAGAGGTGTTATTTTTAATTATTGACGTGACAACGTCTTATAATTCGATAGAGCCGGCTGCACGCAAGAAAAAACATGACTCATGCGGCGTTACCTCGCTCTGAGGCGTTCCATGTAAGGCTTGAAGTGCAAGCGAGAGCGCGGAACGAGCGACAAAGAAGCACAATCGGCCGTTGTCACGTTCAACTATCGTCAGTAAACCGACTTTACAGACAACCAATTTTTTAGATTACCTTTCGATATAATCATCAACGCTCTGCAGGCTGGTGATGGACTGCGCCAGGTCGTTGTCCATCATCAGGTCGTCTGATGCTAAACTGGATAAAGTGTCCAACGATGCTGTTCTTTCTGCCGGATTTCTGGCGCCATTCACTATGGAATAGGGAATAGTTGGATTATTCGAGTGTTAGCTATCTTTTAAACAAAGGTTTAATTATTATTGCATACTTTAATAGCTTAAAATAAAAGATAATCAAGCCCAAATTTTTCATCGAATATTCTATTCATTTTATAATTGAAAGAAGGTCTTGCAAATGTTACCAGAATGTATTTTTTACATAAAAATATCTACATAAAAAATTATAAATTATTAGATAGGTACATAAATTTTATTCACTAAAAATATATTTTGAAATATTTATTACCAAGAATTATTTCTATTCGATCACAATTAAAAAAGATATTGATTAAAAATAATCATTTTACTAACTTTTAGGACTTCTCCTTGCTAATGGACTAGACATTAAGTGCTCCTTTGATCTCCTATGTTCTTTGCCGACATCTGAAGCCGCTCGCTTTACTGTGGGACTTCCGTGGGTATTTTCTGGATAAAAAATATAAATAGGACATTAAAAATAGATTATAGTAAAGAAACGCACAATTCTTAGATTAGAATAAAATTAGATTTTTATTAAAAATAAATAAAACCTAAATGAAGTGGAACTAGTGAGTTGTGTGTTTCTTTACTATGAAATGCAGTTCCATCAAGAGGTAACAATACAAAGAATAAATTATAATAATAGGATAAGATACTTATAAAAATAGATATAAGAGAGCATAGTGGCAGGTGAACAAAGTGATAAATTTAGAAACAATCTTTTGTATTAAAGAAATTAAGTCCAATATAGATGGCATATTAATTCTTTTTCTTCCTTTTCTTCAGTTCTTTCTTGTCTTTCAGTGTTTAAAAATTAAAATTGTTATATATTTACTGTCTTAATTTAAATCAGCAAATGTGTACATCTATATATGCTATTTTCTCCCTAATTACTAATTCAATCCCCCCCTTAACCGAAAAAAAAAATTGGTTGTCTGTAAAGTCGGTTTACTGACGATAGTTGAACGTGACAACGTCCGATTGTGCTTCTTTGTCGCTCGTACCGCGCTCTCGCTTGCACTTCAAGCCTTACATGGAACGCCTCAGAGCGAGGTAACGCCGCATGAGTCATGTTTTTTCGTGCGTGCAGCCGGCTCTATCGAATTATAAGATGTTGTCACGTCAAATATTATAGTTCATTACTTACTCCTAAACAACAAAGCTGGTTGGTCAGCAATCTCGTCATCAAAGAAATCTCTCCCATCGGACAGGGAAAGTGAGTTGGACGCGTGTGTTGGAGTCCCCGGGGATGGGGGGGTTACGTTCTTGTTGTCACCGCTTGTGTCCGAACTGAAATCAAATAAATTTGTGAAATATTGTATTTAAATAACTTTTTTTTCTTTACAAGATTTCAGAACATGTTTTTTTATTCAAAGCGTTATTGTTAAAGGGTAACAATCAGACATTTAGAACTTTTCTTATTATTATCATTCTACTGTAATAATTTACCTTCCAACGAAAAAATTCTACAGTAGTATGTCCATAACATTTGAACTCTTTTAACTCCGAGAAGCAATACTTTTTTTTTATTTTAACACGCATTTACGATAGAAAATTATAGCAATAGATGTTAAAATATTGCACCTGACAGCTTATTTTCCATTCCAAGGGCAAAATAAAGATATTCGAATTGATGCTGAAGAGATCTCGTCGTCTAGCAGTCTGTGTGGAAGTTTCTAGACTTGACCTATAATATTTTTAATTAAAATAAATACAAACCTCAAAGATTCCTTCTTTTCCCCATCAACACTGTCCTCTTCTAAAATGGGTTCCGACTTAGTCTTAGTATTCGCCGTCTGATAAGTGCTGGATATTAGTAGCCCTGTCTTCTAAGCCAGTGGTTGTAGGTTCGATTCCCAAGGCAAATATTTGTATGATGAACGATATTTGCTATTTCTGGGTGTAAATTTATCTATAGAAGTATTTATTTAAAATTATTTATGATCAGCCATGTGGTTTCCATAACAAGCGAAAGCTTAATATGGGAACAGAGCGTGCCGTGTGTGATAAATGTCCTGAAATATATTATTTACCTTATAGCAGACTGGGCGGAAGTTTCTTGAGCTGACCTATAATATTTATTTTTATTATAATATTTTTAACTAAAATAAATACGCACCTAGATTCCTTTTTCTCCCCATCAACACTGTCCTCTTCTAAAATGGGTTCCGGCGACTTAGTCTTAGTATTCGCCGTCTGATAAGCGCTGGATATCGTATCATGGACTATATCGTTATTGGAGTCACTTGTACTAGTGGAGGATATGAGACTATCTGCTGGAGAAGTTTCGTCATCTAGAAGACTTTGGGTAGAAGTTTCTAGAGCGGACATGTCGAATTTGGACTCCTCTAGAGTTAGGGTTAGAGTGTGGGCGTTGCTTTGGTTTGTGCATGTGCTTGTCGTGCTGTAGTTAGAGCTGGTCATTGAACCTGGAATAGATATTGTTTGTTAAGTATATTACTACATTGCCTCCTTCTTTATAAGAAAGTTATCTATATGGTATGGTTTTGATAATTAAAAAAAAAAGACGGGTTGCACTCCGGGAGTGCCGACAGAAGTGAAAACTTGATTATTAACGTTCAGCATGTTTGATATTTTGGAATGGTATCCGTCTTACGCATGGAATATAAGGGCTAAAAAAAAAAACATCCGTCTTACGCTTTTTCGATCAGGCCACGTGTCCTTACGCGAGTTTAAGATTTTATACCCAACGCCGCTAAAGAAGTTTTCACTTCAAAAATAGGCGATAAATCTTGTTTCAAAAATATTTTCAATCATAAATAAAAAAATAATAATAATGCATGGGATCGTATAAAAAATTTCATATTATATTTTATTTTAACAAAATAACAGTTTTAATATAATATTATCTTGAAGCTTTATTATTTCCAGTGTGGAACAGTGATGGTGCTAAACGATCTTTATTATAGTTGTATCATTTTTCTATACTGGAATTAATACTGCTATAAGACATCATATCAGCCTCCCTAAATAAAGCCCTAATAAAGCCTTACAAAATCCAAAAAATATAAATTATTAGAGAATAGAAAAAAATCGATCACAAGACTAGATTCGAACCCGTATCTCTCGCCGTTCCGCCTCATGATCGAATTTCTATTCCTTAAAAAATTATATTTATAAAGCATATCAATGCTTTAAAACTAAAATATCTACCAAAAAATAATACATACCCATCATAGAACTTCGTAACGCGTCATGTTGGCTCAAAGTCAGCGATTTCATCAACAACGGGTGAGGAGGCTCATCCACAATAAGTATTGTTTTCTTTAGAATTTCCACGTCTTTCTCTTTTTCCTTTACTTCGAATTTGGACTTGTCTTCTTCACAACTTGACACACTTAGTGCGAGGGATACGTCGTCTTGTGATCTGTGGAGAAAATAAAGTTAAAAATATTGAAATAAAAAATAGTTAAAACTTTATTTTTAAAATACAACCATGAGCGTGAGAACCAATATATAATTGGTTTACTTATTGTAATTAAAACATTATTTTTTCCAAATGATATGAAATAAGATTACGTCAAATAGGATTATTTTCACCATTTTCAAATAAAACCCGAAGAAGCAAAAGTACTTACATAATAATTTTACCAAATGAGGGTACTTGGATAATACTTTCACTTGTGTAACCAAATTGAAGTACTCAGTTTTTCCTATGTTTAATTTTGAAATTGAAGTTTATTAAGCGGATTTTAATTGCAATTTATTCGTTATCACGCAATTTTGAACATTTTTAAAGCCATAATTATATTTTTTTAATTTTTGAGGGTACTTCCATAATATAGCTATATTAAAAGGTAATTAAAATAATAATAAATTTAATTCTGTTTTATTATAATCACAACGCATTTATAATACCTGTTAGCCATAGCTTCTCCCGCGGCGTGGCTCTGCCAAGCGCTGGTGAAGTTCTCTTCGCTCTTGCAAGAGGGACTCGACTCTTTGGACGAATCCACTGTTATGGGTGAGGCTACACCGCTTGAGGGTTTTGTGAATGACGACTGGAATTAAATTATCTTAATCAGAAACTATTTAAAAAAATACTTAAGTATATCTGTTTGAGTTTGCGATAAACACAAAAACGATTGCGCCGTTTCATCATTTCGTTGTTTTCACCAAAACTTAACTTTAAAATAATGTGCTCAAGAAGTCGAGGTACGTAATTTTAATAATTAACGATATAATAAACGAAAATTTTATATTTAAATAAAAAAAATCCTGTCCCTGAAAACACATAAAACTGAAAGAATGGAATAAATTCGATCGCTCTGGCGGGTTACGAGTGGCTGAGTTGGTCAGGCATCCGCCCCGGAATGGCGCGAAAGGATGCGGGTTCGAGTCCCACCTCGTGATCGAATTTTTTCTATTCTTTATAAATTTATATAAAAAAAAACCTGAAAATCCTGTTACTTTTAAAACGTATTTAGTCAGGTCTCCATAAATTTTCATACCAACGTAGTTTCCATAAATATTAAAAAAAAATAATACAAATAATTCTTTGCAAAAATTTGATAAAAATTATAACTAACCTGCTTATCCAAAACTTCAGTTTGAGTCCTATCAAGCACGAACTTCTCTTCCTTACAATCTATATTCTGTATCCTACTTGGCCGTTTTGTCCTGTATCTGTCCAGGGTGGACATTGGCTGTGTTTCCATGGCAACGGGTGGGGGTGATATTGGTGATCGGGTTTCCATGGCAACCGGTGGGGGGGATGGGGATAGCTCTTCTGGTGACTCGGTGAAGGAGCTTGGTAGTTTGGGTAGGGGTATCACGGTGTGGCCTGTTACTACTGCTTCGTCTGGAATGAAAGAAGATCATCATTGTTTAAATATAGGGAGAAGTTCTAAGAAGAAGTTCATATAATCCTATGAAAATTTTGGTTGAGACTAAAGAAAGTACATAGGCTTAATGCTTTTATAACCAAAATATGTATTCTGTAATTGAGATAAAATTCAAAATTCTTAAAAAATTTAATTCAGCAACCACTATTTACAAATATCACGCGCTTGCATTTGACGTCGATCTTCTGTGGGGTGTGTAACCTTCCCCGGTGTGAGCTACTCTTACTTTGAAATGTAGCCAGATAGAAGCATAGTACTTGCACATTTGAATTGCTGTATGGTTACCAAAATGACTATTGACTAGCAATTGAAAAAAATTGCTGGTCAAGTAATTGAATAATATTTTATTGCATTTTTTGCCTTATTTAAGTACTCATTTGAACAGTGGTCCATTTGCTCCTCTTCCGATTTTTTTTTTTGTTTTTATTACACTTACCCATAATATCCAAATCAGCGACTTGCAGTTCACGAAGATGGAAGCTATGCGAGCCTCGCATCACCATCTCAAGACTGCGCGGGCGACGGCGCGGGGAATCCTCGCACGCGTACACACCAGAGTCGCTTGATACTGCTGAACCTGCGCCTGACACAAACGAACGCATAAATATCGACAGAAGTATAATATGGACCCGAGTAAACAAAAAATTGGTTGTCTTTAAAGTCGGTTTACTGACGATAGTTGAACGTGACAACGTCCAAAACGTGCTTCTTTGTCGCTCGTTCCGCGCTCTCGCTTGCACTTCAAGCCCATGGAACGCCTCAGATCGAGGTAACGCCGCATTAGTCATGTTTTTTCGTGCGTGCAGCCTGCTTTATCGAATTATAAGACGTTGTCACGTCAAAACTTAGAGGAATCAAGGGACACCTGAATGGAACGAAGTAAAATAACTGGCTTGCTTTCTATGAGAGAGAGATAGAGAAACACGTGCACGCTGCACGGCCTTACAACTATAGCAAAGGGTCGTTAAAACTTTTGGGCTTTATTCCGTCTAGACACCTTTCGCAAGATTTCGATAAGTAACCAATAAATTAAATAATTACTTTCTTAGTTCAGATACCACCCCAAATTCTAAAATGATACCAAATAACATTTTTCTGTCAAACACAAAAGAATCGATCAATCGCTTGAAAACCCACGGAGGAAAAACAAAAAAAAGACGTAGGTATAGAGAAGTTTTTGAAATCCAAGTTTGGGAAAGGTTCAAAACACATAGACAAGACTGGAGTAAAGAATCCAATAATCATCAAAACACGACATAACTGTAAACAGCGCGACTTAAATATAAAAAATGGTTGCGCTATATAGGTCATCTAGCGCCATCACTTTTCCACACTGGAAATAATACTGCTACAAAACATAATAGTAACTCCCGTTATACTAGCAAGGGTTGTCACTTGTCTGGGAAATCAGTTTTCGAAGATTTGCCAAAGAAACATAATATTATTGTACATATTTTTGCATAGATATTATAAAAAACACTCATCATGAAACTATATTAATCTTGTTCAATATAAGATTATGATTCGATAAGAGCGCGAACACACCTTTCGATCATTTTTGTTAAAATAGTGTTCGTGTCTGTACATTTGTAAATACACAAATCTTTATTTTAAGAAGCTGCTCTTGTAACAGTATAAAACTAAGTAATTGATGCTTACTTACTGTTTTAATACTTAAAAAGAGCATATCTACGTCTTCATAAAAAATTAACTAACAAAAATAAACCAATACATAAAACTGTAATTTTTATATGACTAAAAGAAGATACATAGCTTCAAAATATATTAATATTACAATAGAAATAGAATAATGATACAAGAAAGTTTACCTTCTCTCCACCCATCGGCGTTCGCCTTCCGCGTGTTATTGACAACCTGAAAACAAAATACATTAAGCACAGATCATACACCAAGTACACGAATAAATAAATAATAATAACCATTTTTCACATCGAACCACTTCACATTACGAATCGCGTTCAAATGTCGCTACTACTCGCCTATCTTACCAAAATAAACTGCACTTACTACTCAGGATATATCTTGAGACAAAACTTTTTAAAATGTAAATCATAAAAACACGTGTGAACAAGACAAAGGTTTTCTGTATTGTACGAATAATGTAATTATACGGTACGTTACAAAACTCGAACATTCACTTGCAGATTAGAATTTGCTCTTTCTCTATTTACAAATTCTAATAAAATTGCCATTTCGCGTGTTATGTAAGCTTTCAACATTATTTCGATATGATATTCTATTGTTGCACGAATTCAAGTTTTGTTTCAAAGTAAAATTAGATTTAAATTGAAATGAGCAAAATATTACTTAATGTTATATTTTTGGATTATAATTATGTATTATTATTTTATCCAACGTTACGAAATCGTGGTTATATACAACTATTACGATTCGTCTTTATTAATACTTAATCATATTTTTTTTTATAATTGGTAATAAAAATAAAATAATTAATATCCTTCAATAAACAATCTCGTGTATATCCACAAAATGCATACTGCAGTGATATTATTTTCGGCAAACGGCACCCGGTTTCCAAATCACAAGCCCTGAAATAGGTGATGTATGACCTACTTCCTATTCTTTTGTAATATAGATCTTATTCCATTGTAATACAGTCTATTTTGGCAGGTACAGAGTTGTGATGTAAGAAAATTTTTAACAGTCATTAAGAATGGTCAATGAAAGTTGTCATTAAGCGAAGATAAACGATGTTCTAGATTATTAATTGTTCATATTCTAGGTAAGAATATGATTTTGTTGCGAGTTTTTGTTACAGAATATTATATTTATTTTCATTGCTTTATAAAATGAATCATAGTGGAAGTCAAATAATAGACATAAGCATGAAAGCATATTTATTTAAATTGAAATATTCTCGAGCCTTACTTTTTACGTTTTACGTAAAAATTGATGCAGTCAAAAAGCTGTTATTGAAAGATTTTGGATTTTGCCTGCCTTCTCTTATTTCAGTAAGAAAATAGGCATGACGACAGTATCCATAAATGATCGTATTAGTGTTTTTAAGGGAAAATGTATAATAGATAAATTACATATAGTGACTTAGAAATCTTAAAAACATTAAGATTAATGAGATTATCAATAAAATAAAACATTGAAATACTGCAGTTGGCCATTATGACTAAAACACGCGTGACGTCACGCTTAAGTAAACAACTCACGTTAGATGTTTTTTGTTGTTATGAATATGTTGAGAATACGCATTTTTATTTATTTTCTATTGTTTCACGTATGCTTTATCGACTCAGAACAGAAATATAATTGCGATTTCACGAATACATGGTTCGGGGTTCTCCGCGCCAACTTTATACAATCATTTCTTATTATTTTCTCGCTTGAAATAATTACTCACACATTTTTGAGCATTATTTTTATGTGGATTCACACTGCAATACTGCACACCACTTATAAACTTTGAAATTCGTTTCTATAACACATATTAAATAAATATTTTTTTAATTTTCTTCGCAATGCGTACAAATAATTACGTATTTACCAAAGTGTGACGTCACGCCTACGCCATGACACCTGCGAGCTGTTTTGGCACAGTTAATAAATATTTTTTGGAAAATGGCTTTTATCTTCGTTAAATTTAAGTATATTACCGAAATATAGGGTTTTTCTTGTATAGTAAACGTATACACACATTATGGAAGAGGATTTCAAAATCTTTCGTCATGCCTATTAGAGATACATATCTCTAAGTTTTATTTTCGTACTTATCACACTTGCACCATACGTCGTTACTGTGATCAGAAAGTTCAACAAAAAAAGAAAATTTCATAGACATAGACAGACAAAGAAGAAGAAGAACATTGTCTATACTCTATAGTCTATACCCATACCTGTTTCGCAGTCTTAGCATCTATGGTCTTAACAGCTGGATATTGAGGTCTTGGTAATTGATTAGTTTGGAAGGTATATTTCCCAGGTGGTTTTTGGTCGAAAGCCGATGGTGGTCTGGATTGACGGACTGGTGCTTCTGTTTTGGGTTTCCTGCCATCCTGTGGAAAAAATTGGAATAAGATCTGGGAGGTAAATTATTAAGACTACTGACACATATTAACGTTAGTGCCTAAATTAATTTAATTTTTGGAAAAACGAAACTGCTTGTTAGGAAACACCTACTAAAAATCAAATGAAAAAAATGTGTGCGTGTACTAATGTACACACGTAAGAAGTGAAACTACTTTATGACCTTATTTTTCAAAAAATAATTTGTATATGCAACTTTACAGAAATATATTTAATCACGCGTGGTAGGGATAAGAAAAAGATGGCGCGTAACGGAAAAATGTCACGCGTAACGAAAAAATGTTACACTAAATTTTTTTCCAACCCCAAATAAAGAAGTTTCTCTTTAATAATACGATGCTTTTTAATTTGTATATTCATGTTTAAGAACTACTCCTCGAGTAGGTGTTAGAAATTCGCTCGCTGAGGTAGAATGGTCACGCGTGATCACGGTCATGATCATATGTTTTTCTATTTTCTATACTTTAAATATTATTACTTCTTGCTCAATAAGATCTGTAAAAATTAATAAGAAAGAAACAATAGCAATATTTGCTATTCGACACTTTTTTCGTAGAACACTAAAATATCTATAAAATTTATAATTATAATACCTGGCTGGGATACTGTTGTGCTTGGTAAGTGAGTATGACGGTTTGCTTCGTCACCGGTTTGGGGACACCGGCCGCGGACACTATGTTCGTCACCCCGTTGCTTACTTGCGTTGGTACGAGCGGCTGGTTTTTCTTATCTGTCGAAATTCAAATTAAAAAAATATTTATTTGGAACTAAAAGTGCTAAAAATTATTTGAAAATATTTGATAGGCAGACCACAGACCTCTTAAAGAATTTATTATTGTTTGTTCTATTATTTGTGGTATTGACGCCATAAATTAATTTTAAACTAAATATGAAAGTGCAATTAAACCAAATTAACGATGGCACTCACAATAGCTTAAGTTATTATAATCGTAACATAGAGAACTAAAACTTAATATTGGTCTTTATTTCATGATTTCGGTGACACATAAACCACATAATTGAAGTTAATTTGTCCCTTTGTATCAACTAATTACCTACATCCATTATTATCTCCCGAGGCAGACGCCCTTTGGCATGACCTACAAGGTGACCCTACAGTTCGTACTATAATCTCAAGTTCGGATTAAGATGAAATAAAGTTCAATGAAGATTTATATAAAAATGTATGCTTTTGCAATCATATTTCATTGTAATGTGCTTTATGTTATAAACAAAATTACATTAATTTAGATCTAACAGACAGTCAAATTGACTGGTATCTAGGATTTCTTTACGTGTTTCTGATGGTTTCACTAGGCTAAAAGTAGGGTATTGCGTTTAAAGATCTGGATTATGTCTCGATTAAATGCAATATAAAGCATCTTGGCTACACAAAATAGTTTGATTTGGATATATAAACAGTTGACACATTTTTATGTGTCTTATTAATACCTGTAAAAAATGATCGAAGATACTGTTATATTACGACTTTATCTTGATTTATTTTCCTGATAGCTTGCTTCTAGAAGTGTTTCTAGTTAAATATTGGTGGTAATGTTCGAGTTTATTGCATTTTACCAAAATTTAGAATACATAATATTTAATTTACTTATTGTTTCTGAACAAAATATTCATCTAACCTTGATTAATGTAGTATTGTCAACAACCAAGGCTTTATTGTCTTTTATTCTATTGTGTGGCTTTGTGTCGATTATGGCAAAGATTTATGATGTTAGTTACAATAGAAGCGCCATAAATACCGGGGCATATAATGAGCAATTGATTTTAATATAATGTTTATTTTTAGATTAGTATTGTGTAAGTATATTTTTAAAAGACATGCTTAGCATATAATAGACACGCCTTAAGAATCAAGTCCTTTAATTACAAGTTTTAGATGACTTTAATAGTCATCTAAAACTTTACGAAGAAAATAGGATAACTTTACTCAGTTGCCCCGGTTTGGCAAAAAGACGCGGGTTCGAATCCCGCCTCGTGATTGAATTTTATCTATTCTTTAAAAAATATCATTTATAAAGCATTTGAACAGTATTTAACTATACATTAAATTTGGATTAGGTACTTATGTTAGATGTTATACTTTCTATTTTTACACGCTTTATATTAGCTTCACCTGTATGTTTGTAACCGACTTCTTTGGGCGCGATTTTGACCCACTTTAAACGGCCAGATTTCGTTCAAACTTTGTAGATTTATTGAGGACCGATGACAATACACTAATTTGATAAAAATTTTCTATTTTTTAGTTCGGTTTTCTATAAAAAGCGTGTTTTTTAGTTTTTTTAAACTATTATTATTGTTACTACAGTTTCTTTTCAATGGATAAAATAGTTGTTCTACTATTTATAGATAAATCAGTAAAAGAGCATTAAATAATACAGTTTATTCTTTATAACATTTATATCTCAACCCTCAAGCATGATTAGACTTAATCTAAAAGGATTTGACTTGCCTCATATAGCAGAATATCTATTAAAACACCGTACAAGAAGAAACATTTCAATGTACGCAAAATGTGCTATAAAAAACTTAACAATTAACAAATACATATCTATATATATTTTGTAAGTGGGATAAACTTTTTACTCTTCCAAATTACCCCGTAATAATTGTATGTAACCTTTAGGCTCTATTTTGACCTACCTTATCAGATAATAGTCATTACATTACAACTAAATAATACGTAATAACATCTCTGTATGTAAAAATTAACCCATATTTCCCTTTATTTCGAGTCACGGCACCACGCGCGATTGGCTCGACTGATTTCGATATTTTTTTTTATATGTTCGTTATTGTCAAGCAGGGTTGCAAAAGTGTTTGTGTTTGTAATGTCAAGACAACCATTGAAAAAGAAAAGCTCAAGAAATTGATTTATTACTCACCTAAATTATTATTGAACGCCTCCTTATTTCCGAACGCATGTTCTGCGGTCGCGCTCACATCTCCCACCTTCGCCGTCTTGCTGTGTTGCTGCCTGAAACCGAACCTACGGGATGATGGGAGCGTCACTTGTGTGTTTGTTAACACACTATAGTGTTATTTACTAGCTGTAAGTACAGTACTCGTCATGTAAAAAGAACGCTAGATGAAAGTGTTGGGGTGTGTTTTGGCATGTATCGAGTTTAGCACGAAAGTTATTTGCTGCTTATTTCATTTTTGAAGTAGGCTCTCGAGTCGTGGCTTCGCAACTGCATATTTGTTATTCTTATACCACCTCATAACAGAAAATAGACCAATAAATCGACGCCAATGCGCAGCGTTCTTTTTACATGACGCGACCTATAAGCGATTTTACCATTGCTCGTCTTAGCGTGATGATTATAGAGGTCTATAGACCTCTCGATAAATAGGCTATTTCAACATTGCAAGATTTTTTCAAATCGGACCATTAGTTTCTATCTCTGTGTGTTTTACAAACTAGCCCGGACGAAGTCGGAAATTAGGCGAATTTATAGTTTATATTATAGGTTAAAGGATTTTTTTAATAATAATAATAATAAGGGCGTAGGGATGTGACGACCCCATCGCCCACGGTTGGAATATCTATTGTTTACGTGACAATAGATATTCCACCCGTGCAATCAGTCAACCCGCAGGACACCTTGTGGCGGGGTGTCGGGGAGTAGCGACCCCGCGGGAACCGAGTGCTCCCGGGGGAGGCCCCTGTCTTCATCTCCGGCTCGCCTTCACCGGCCGGTCGGAGTGAAGCCTGACGAGGACAGGACCCCCACCTCTGGCTTGCCTTAACCGGCCGGCCAGAGTGGAGTCGCGAGAGCTTTTAGCTCGAAGGGTGGATGCGAATCGTAAGTGGCGAGTGGGCACGTGATGCTGGACCCTCAGGGAGCGCGTGATCGTCGTTTAAAGTCCAGGGACGCCTCTCCACCCTTAGCTGCTCACAATATGTTGCCCCCTTGTCGCACTATTGCAGTGACTTATTTCGGGGGCCCATACAGTGAGAGGGCGAGTCACCACCTGCCATCATATTTTTACTTTATTTTAGTAGAAAGGCAGGTGCCATAGTTTCCCATAGTCCCCAATACCAGTCCATTTAGCATCCCAATCCATAGCCCAATTATTAAATTTCCATACCCTGCAATAGTCCTACATCGGCCGCGGACTGCCTAGGGCTGTATCTCTATAGTGCAGTCATGGGCAGGCTGCGGCTGGTGTCCCACAACACAGTAAAATTCTCGAAAGGGCCTCTGCGTGTTGGATCCGTGTCCCCACGTAAGCCTTCCAAAGATCCGGGTACCGTCCTTCTGGTGGTACCCGAGTATTATGGAGAAGAGAAACATAATAATAATAATAATTTATAATAATAATAATTTATTTATTAATTCAAGCATCAGGACTCATTTTGTTAGTAACAATTGATAACTTAAAAATTATGTTAGTAAGAATAATACAATTTAATAAAAATCAATATGACTGCTAGGAATGCACTCCACTGCTACAGTACTATCAATGAAGCAGACAGTTTGCAGCAGTGGTTTACAAACCAGCAGTCGAGCCGACTCGCTATACAGCGCATGATTACATTGGGGCTGTCCCGCACACGGCGCACCAGGGATGTGCATCTCTTTCGCATTGTAGTGTAAAAACAGTCTATACGAGCTTCTGCAAACATCCCTGATGCGCTGCAATAACGGGGCAGCCCCATTAACACCCGGAACGCATTATTGTATTGTACACGGAGCGAGCTGTATGAATGTTGAGTATGACTAGCCCATAGGCTGCACGTGTAGAAGGATGTACAATAAGCACGAAATAGGGTTTTTTTAACTTCATTAGAACAACGTGCAAACCTACGAGCTATCATATTTGCCCTCACTGCCAGTGCCCGTCGTTCCCTTTCAATGTCATCATCGTCTCTGAGTCTAGGGGTCAATATGTGTCCGAGATATTTGAATTTAAAGACTCTCCCCAATGGCACTCCGTTCAAACGTATTGGGGGTAAAAAATGCGTAACTCGGCACCCAGACTCAAAGACCATGATTTCACTTTTCCTAGTATTGTAGACCAATCCATGAAGAGCAGCGTACTCTTCACAGATGGCCACTAACCTTCTAAGACCGCAGACTGAAGCACTCAGCAACGCCATATCATCTGCGTAACTTACATTGTTGATGCAAACTCCATCAATATGACAACCAATCCTTTCGTTGCTGAGTGATTCAATCAGCTCGTTGATATACAAATTGAAAAGCGTGGGCGAACTTAACCCCCCCTGCCTCACACCACATTGCAGCCCAAACGGCTGGGATAAAGCCCCTGCCCATCGGACTTGATTGATCTGGCCTCTGTACCAACATTTAAATGTGTTAATAAGAGAGGACGGTACATTAGCTTTCTTTAACTTATCCCAAAGGATATCATAAGAAACCAGATCAAACGCCTTCGACAGGTCAAGGAAGCACGTATATATAGGCGTATTTCGGTCCATATAGTACTTGACAGCCCACTTTAAAGACAATATTGCACTTTCCGTAGAAAGTCCCGATCGAAATCCAAACTGATTTTGGTGTATTTCTACGTACCTGTTTAGTTGTTCATTAAGCAGGCTGTCAAATACCTTTGCAATTACCGTTGCAAGAGAAATAGGCCTGTAGTTGGTCTGGTCCGCTAAATCACCTGTTTTATTTTTAACAATTGGCACTACGATAGTTTTTGTTAAATCACTGGGAAGATACTTATGCTGAATACACAGATTAAAAAACATTGATAACACTCTCGATATGTGAGGCCCTGCATACTTTAGGTGCTCAATACTTAGACCATCATGACCGGGAGATTTTCCTTTAGACATCTTACTTATTATTCGCTGAATTTCTAAAGCAGTGACTTTAAATTCCCGATCATCCTGATCCACATCATCAGGCACAGATAGACTCGGACCTAGTGGAGACGTAACTTTAAAATGCTCTTTAAAGAGGTTAGCAATACTAACAGGATCATTTGCGCCACCTACAGATACAGGGAGGCCATATTTACAGTTCAGTTTGTTTGTCTGTTTCCAAAAAGAACGAAAATCTTTACGCGAATGATGTGACGCTAAGTTGTCCATTTTGATTTGTTCTTCATGGTTCTGACACCATTTAAGACGTGCTTTAAATTTTTTTTCTAGATTCATACATCTCTTTATACTCAATTCCAATGTGTGGTTTACCCCTCCGCGCCCATACTGAATATTTATACCTGGCCTCCCTGTATGCACCAGCCACAAGTCTACTCCAACCTATCACTACTTTCTTTGACTTGCTACGTCCCGAACAGGCCACGGCAGAATCACTGAGACCACGCACAATCAATTCATACAACTCGTCAATTACGCTATAATGGTTCTGATTATTACAGACGCCGTGCATGCAGCTTCTCAAGACTATAGGGCACTGTATTAAACTTAATTTTTCATGACATTTACTTGTATAAGATTTTATTTGATTCATATTTCTATCGCCCCATATAGCCTTGTTTACACTACAGCTAACTGGTGATTTTTTCACACACACATTTTGAAAAATACATTCTAAAATGAGAGGATAGTGATCAGACCATAACGTATCATACTTTACGTATGCCGAGCAGACTGATTTACGCGCAGCTTTAGTAACTACGCAATGATCTAACCACCTCCTAGATCCGTGCGACTCACTGACAAAAGTGTATGTGTTTGTGTTTATACCTAACAGTTCCGTATCAACACAACTCCATTCGAATTCTTTACAAAAATTTAACAATTCTCCATAGAATAACTCATTTGGATGTGCATTAAAGTCCCCTAAAATATAACAGTTTTCAATGTTAGAAGTTTCAATAATCGCACTCACCAAGCTAAGGCAATCCGTAAAATCCACTAAATTTTGCGCCGAATCTGTCGGCATGTACACATTGAACACTAAAACAGACCTTTGCTCTAGCACTATTTTCACTGCGCACACGCGTGGGTTATCACTGCACTGCACAATCGACACATTGTTGAACACACTCTTTCGCCATAACAAAGCTAAGCCTCCGTACGGCCTGCCTCGCAACACGCCCGCCGCAGTGTCCACCGCCGACGTTCCCGTACAAGCGAATTCATCGCTAATATTGTGTAGGTATGAAAGGTCATGCGGTAGCAACCAAGTTTCTTGCAACGCAATTATGTCCGCGTCCATACACAATTGCCTTATACTGTCAATAGACCTTTTAACATTTTTGCAATTAAAGCTTACCAGTTTAACTTTTTTATCCATTATGTTTTTGTAATGGGCCGACCTCCTGCGAATGTTTATAATTCGAGGATTTATTTTTAAAATTCACAAAACGCCGAAATATAATCCCTGTGGGCCAAAGGTTGTCGTCCAAAAATATATCTTTTTTAGAGTCCGGTATAAAAAACTTGTAAGCGTTGTGTGTTAGTTTTTTAGACGCAATTTTTTCCAATTTAATATTCACCTGAGTTTTAGTCAAAATATAATTCTCGATGTCTTTCTCGTTCGTACTTGTGTGAACGTTAGATATAAAAATAGGTACATTCCGATCAGCCGCTTTGAAATTACAATCAATGCTATTTGAAGTGCCTTTTTTACCTCTCATGCGATTTTTAATGTCAACTTTACGCCTAGACACTAAGGTCCAATCAGTATCGCACTCTGACCGTGCGCCCAACTGCGAACTTTCCGTTACACATAACGGTCGCGGTGTTAAAGTACCCTCTATATTTCTCGTAGTAATTTTGCAGTTCCTTTGTTTCTGAATGTGTTTATTATTCTTCGGGGATGATGAGCAATCAGTATTCATCATGCTATTAGTTGGATCATCTAAATGTATCTCTGTTACTGGGCTGTTTTTTGCAGCACCTCTTTTATAATTAATGTTACGAGACTCTTTTATAGGTAAACTTAAGCTGGTTTTAATATTGTGAACGTCTTCCTTAACTTCATTTAATTGACTCATTGAAGCGAAAGAATTTTTAAAATCTTTAATTTCATTTTGCATTACGGCGATTTTCTTAAGAAGATCCGATACATCTAAATGATCAAATGTAATTGGTGGTAACTTTTCTAGTCTTCTAGCAACAAAAACTGGTAATAAGTCCGGTTCGGTGCATTTGAATAAGCCAATAATGTCATATAATGTTCGGTTTTCTTTCCCTTGTCCTTTCCGTACGAGTTTTTTCTTGTCAATTTTTACCGATTCAAAAAGTAACGCCTTTGATTTTTCAATTTCTTCCGTTTGAAAGGCTGATACACAAATTCTTACGAGGCTTTCTTCATCAATAACCGATATTTTATTCTGCACATACGCGAGTAATTCATCGATGATAATATTACAACTAATACATTTTAATGTATTCGCCATTATTGCAAATTAAACGTTAATGCGCACAGACACGCACACGTCTCACCGCCCCGCGCGCGCGCGCTGAACTGTGCATAATGCATAAAAAAATTACACTTAACGGATAAAAAAAACACCACACGTCCATGTTAGTTGCCATACTCTTCGATAAACATTCAGCATTATAACGATAATTAATAATAGATACCTAATATGTAGATACTACCAATATGAAACACACATTACCTAACTCTACTTACAGAACATTTAAATTCATTCTCTTTAGTTTTATGTAGTCCTTAATAAAACAATTCTGCAAAGGTCGTTTAACATGCAACAATGGAGAAACGTTGGAAGTAGGCGTCAAAGCTGAAAGCACCGGGTGTGAAGAGCAATTTGAAACTTAACGCGCCTGTTAAAATAAAATAGCAAAGCTGTGTTTGTGCGTTCTATCTCAGTTTTTAATTTTTTTTTAAAACTTTAAGATAAAAAGCAAGCGGCATTCCTTTTGAAACTTCTTTGATTTATAATTTGAATAGAATAACAATTAACACTGCGATACGAGTATATTTTAATAAGAGATCGCAGAATTCATTTTATAAATATTCGCAGTTTTTTATGAAGGAGGTGAAAATAAAAAATTATACACTGAACTAGCAAGACTGAACTTCGTATCGCTTATCAGTCGATTCTATTTTTTATTTTTTCGCCATCGTACTTCGAGGAATATTATTAAAAAGTATCAACGAAATCCGTTCAGCCGTTCTCGAGATTTGCGCTTAGCAAAAAATTAAATTGCGTTTAATAAATAAAAATCATATCAACAAAAATAGTGCATACTTTCATAAGTTCGCAATCAATTAAAAATTACACAACACATTTAATATTAAAAAATACTAGTTTATATTGGCACCTCGATAAATCATTGTGCCTGAACATATCAATTACAGTAATGATAATAATCGGAACAGGAATCGGTTTCATTTTATCTTTTGCCACTTTCTTTTTCATGTAAATAATATGCGACAGGAAGTTTTTATGCTATGGCTGTGACGTCATCACTTTCACAATCTAATATCAAAGGAAGTGATCTATGTTTTACATATTACGAGAAAAGAATCATATCAATTGATTATTTTTGTTTCGATTTCTTAATTCTTTTGACTTTGATATTTTTATTAATAAACACACTATTTTAACGAATATTGTTCAAAATCGTTCTCAATATTTATTTACGTATAGAAAATCTACAACTTCGTTATACTTACTACGTTACCTACTCATAGCCCGAAATGATTGATTTTAACAAGTGGTAGTCCGTAACTCCGTAGTTAATAAAAGACGAGGCTTTATATCGCTTAAAAATTAATATTAGAATATGATATTTAGAATAACTTTCTAAAATAAAAATATCTAAATATTTATACCTATACTGGGTACAAATACATACATATTTAAAATTGAGGTTTTATACTAGTTCATGCCTTTAAACTCAAAAGTAAAGCAGCTTTATAAGAACTCTTCAACATCAAATTACGTTTCATAAAACTGCATAAAATGCTTTGCTCAATATTATTAAAAAGCACAAGGAATCTCATA
This sequence comes from Colias philodice, assembly GCF_061535455.1. NCBI lineage: Eukaryota > Metazoa > Arthropoda > Insecta > Lepidoptera > Pieridae > Colias > Colias philodice. The sequence continues at coordinate 10,094,019 of NC_143095.1, read as the reverse complement.
ACCGTTCTATATTTAATGAAATAGAACGAACTATAACATTTATTTGGCCATGAACTTTTACGGTATTATTATGTTACTATCAGATCATAATATTATAGATATCGTTACAGCTTACAATATAATTTTATTGATATTGCCATTATAGTGTGAACTAATCTTAATCATTGGTTTTGTAAATTATTACTTGATTTACGAAATATTAAATAAGAGTGTGAATAGTGTTGAATTGCAAGTACACTATGCATTTTATTAACATGATTTTTTATAATCCTAGTCTTACGGTGAACTTCGATGTTCGTATCATCTACATTCTACATAATATAATATGTATTTCTTTATTTTCAGTTATTTACGTTTCTCTCTTAGGAAACTTCCATGAACAAAAATTAAATAATGATAAAATTTCATAGATACACATTGATAGTTTACGAGTATAGCAACTAACACTTTGACACAACAATACTACACATACGTACGTACATATAGATTATATTTATCTATAGATATTATTTACCGATTAGTTCGCAGCGGCTGGCCTGCCGTCTCCTTGCGTGGTCGCGCGAGCGGCGTCGACCGTCCTGAAAGAACCTCCTCTGCACGAAGCTCTTCTGTTGACCCTGTTATTATTATAATAAAAAAAAACTGTTATAGAAGTCTAGTCAAAAGGAAGCTACTCACGCAAGATCAGCCTGTAAGTAATAAATGATGAAATTTGTACAGGGATTCTCTACTATCTAAGTATCTATACTAATATTATAAAGAGGAAAAGTTTGTAAGTATGTATGTATGTATGTATGGTTTTCACACAAAAACTACTGGACCGATTTCAAAAATTCTTTCACCATTAGAAAGCTGCATCATTACTGAGAAACATAGGCTATATTGCATTTTCAAAAAAATTAGAGATCCTTACCAAAAATGCAATAATGTAACCCAAGGTGTAAAAAAATCCTCAATAAAACTTCTTTCATCGCGTGCGCTGCGGAATCTATTGAAGATAGAACAAAAAAATGTTCTACGGTATTATAGAATGGATCAATATCTACAAGAAAGTCCGCGATTCCATATGTCCATCTTCAGTAGTTATGTGACTACAACAACTTTTTTACGTTTTCAAAGTAAATAGAAGTGCCGACAGTAATCAAACCATGTTATCCATACACATATATTAATCCTTATCCCAATAAATGATGTTTTATTATAGACTGTTTCAATACCAGCAAAATACTTTTTAAATGAAAAGAATTGGATATTCCATTCAAAAGATATAACGAATTTTTAAAAGTGTCAATCTACAGAAAATAGTAGGTATACTGTTCGAGTTCTACCAATATGCGTCTTGACGGAACACAGTGGGGTTTTGGTCGGTAGGAATCCGACATAACCCACGGCCCCTCCCCCGGAGGCCGTATCTATGAAAGATTTCCCCACTAAAACAAAAAAAAAGGCCGTAATGCGGGACGGGGTAAAGGTGATCTTCATGTGATTAAAAATTAAACCTATAGTCCGGCCCATAGTAGACTTTTCACTGTAACGATATCGCTATCTGGGGATTCTAAAGCCTGTAACACAGTTTTAACTAACACAGGCTTTAATTTCCCCCAAATTATTTTTTTAACTGTATTATTTTGAAACTTTTTCAATAAAGATTTTCTATTTTCTATCTAGATGCGGGTGAAACCGCAGGGCATTGCTAGTACTAAATAAATACAAATACATAATGTACCCACAAAATGGGATAAAAATTAGGTACCTGTGCTTACGTAAAAGAGACAGAGTGTCAGCAGTCTTATTATCATACCGTTTTATTTAGTGAAGGTGTGAGGAAAATCAAGGATAATGACTATTTCTTATGATACAGTTCAAATTTTTGATATTAAGTAGAACAATCAACAGGAAACTCGAATATTTCTGTAATATGATGCGTAACACCTTCGTCAATGGTAAGACTGAATTATGTTTAGATCAGCAGTTTCCAAAATTAGATCCCTAATGATCGCAAACTATCTAAAGAAAAAACTAAGAAGTCTTTCTGAATGTCGCTTGTAAATTCAAGAAATAGAACAACAATTCGCAGATCACACTAACTTTTGGGAAAAACCACTGCCTCGAGTCAAAAAGAGCACTATTATACTTCTTTTAAATTTATTTCCTTACAAAAAAGGACATAAATGAAGCTGATTATCATATAACAGGTCATACGCAAAACTGGTCTAAATATAGCCTTTATATAACACGTATTATAATATTTCTATTATCTTTGTAAGTGGTGTTGGAATAATCCCATTGTAACTAATGCTATTTGTGCACCTTTATAAGACTTTATACATAACTACCGGCTTTATAAAATAGCTCTAAAATGGTTATTTTTAAACCACTGTATAACTAAATTATATTCACATTGTTTTAAAAGTACGAGAGCTACGTAATATAACATTCTTGACATGCAATATTTTAGTGTATCCAAATCTAATTATTTTTCTTGAATAGTTTTAATGCATTTTAACCTTTTCTATGAAAATTATAATCTTTAGAAGAATCAAGATAGGAAAGACGTCTGGATTGATCTTTTATTCGCTGACAGACAAAGAGTTGTTGCAAGAGATACTTGAAGATACTATTCTACCTCAGCCAGACTACAGACCAGAGCATCATAAGTTTAATTTCAGTTCTTTCCTAAAAGTTTGGTACAAATAATTCCAGAATACGCTCAAATGTCTGAAGCCGAACGATGTTGCAACACCCCGTGTTGCTTGTTGCCGTCATTCACGCTCCTGACTCATAATTCATTCCAGAATGTTCTACAATATTATTGTCTTACCTCCATTCCCGTTCTTATCATGCGGTTTCTTTCTAGCGTTGTCATCAGCTCGGGACGTGCTGGCTGGTCGTCGCCTGAAGCCGAATGATGTAGCAACTCCACGCGTGGGCTTGTTGCCGTTGCTCACACTCTTGTCTCTCTTCTTAGCCCCCTTTGACTCGGAATGACCCTGGAGACAAAGAATAAATTCAATTTAACATTTGTAGGTAGGTATTGGTAGTTGTTCTGGGAAAATATATGGTAAGCCGTAAGCTCTTTTTTGTAGAAATTGCTTTCCGAATCGGTGGTAAATGTTAATCAAAAGCGCTTCTATAAAGAGTGTGATTTTATGAATAAATGTTTCGAGTTGGGGTTTTGAAACTGGACTAATACTGAGAGAAGGTCAGGAAGGGTCGGTACATAATCCAAACCAAAAACAAACTGGAAATTCACTGAATGTTTTAACAGAGAGGTGGAGTTAAAATTAAAAACTTAAATAAAAATGTTTTCGTAGGATCAAATACCTATAAAAGTCTATACATTTAAAGGGAAACGACATTTCCACAAACAGTTTTACATGTCGATTCCTATCGCGTAACCGTCATGTTCGTAATTATAAGCCATAATGATTATGTATTTCTGTTATCTTTACCAATTACTTTATTGGCAAGCTTATCAGTTTTCTGCATCCTGTCAGCGTGAAACTTTCTTTGGAAAATTGTCATTAATGTGAAAATTGAACCCGCTTTTCATTAGTTTGTCTTTCACGTAATTTATTATAATATTTACTTAAATCGATTACCGCGACTTTATTTTTTCTAGATACCACCTGATATAGAAAGAACATGATCTGTTCTTTGGACAATAAATGAATTTTCATTGCATTCATAACAAAATTAAATAGGACAATTTGGCGAATGTTCCTGTCAAATTAAAAACATAGGAACATTAACAGGTTTTATTAAGTGTTGGTTTTTCTTATTGCGTAACATTTAAATCATTTATTAAAAACATACCCAATGACGCCCACGCAAGTCAAGTTATAACACATGTCACTTTGTTCTATTGCCCAAGAGAATACAGGTTAGATTCGATATAGAAACATCATCGTATTATAATATGCATTTACTGTTTAGCATTCAGCTTCAAAAGCCAGCAAAATAACAGATGTTAAGATTGATTTGCTGATTAACATATTTGGACTTGTTTTGTTAGGCTATGTCATAAAATTATATATGTGGTTCATCTGAATATTATTTGGTTGGTGATTTATTAGACGAATCCATACAGAACGAGCAATATCTTGAAGCAATTGCTGCGTGAAGCAGCTCGGTATATGTGTCCCTACCTTAATCTATACTAATATTATAAAGCTGAAGAGTTTGTTTGTATGTTTGTTTGTTTGAACGCGCTAATCTCACAAACTACTGGTCCGATTTGAAAAATTCTTTCGGTGTTAGATAGCCCATTCATCGAGGAAGGCTATAGGCCACAGATCACAGAAACTAAACTCTATGCTATAGGCTATATAATATCATCACGCTAAGACCAAAAGTAGCGGAGCCACACGGGTGAAACCGCTGAGCGCAGCTATAGTAACGAATAAACCTTACATAATTTGATGAATATGGTAATGAATAGATTGTCATACATTTTTATTTGGGCACATATTTACGATCTTAAATTCCATATAACGTTATATCTAAATGTGACAATTTTTCACGTCTGAAGTGTGGATTGGTCTAATAAAAATTTCCAGAATATACAAATTGATCTAAATTTTAATGATCTAAGAAATTATACGTATCTATAGTTCAGCATAAGTGAGCTTACACGTGCTCTAGTTTTTTTCTAACACAGCTGAACTTATATGCGGGTAGTTAAAAATTCTCAAAATCAAGGCTTCTAGACTGAACTTAACATTCATTTTTAATTACAAACGTCAAAGGTCTACGTTATGTCATAGAGCAAGCTATGTTAATCCGCTTAGTTCGCTCGCTTTACCGGCTTGTTCTGATAAATTGATTGTGACGTGAGGAATGCGTGGTCTAGTTTCGTAAATAAGAGATCCGTTTTATATTTTATAATATAAAGTTATTCTTTTTAAAATAGCTGGGTAAATAGGGTAATTTGTTTAAGTGCATTAAGGTTATATTATGGTGTTGACATTGTGTTTGTAATTTCTCTTTTATGGATCATTTTTTTATGAAATAACACTGTTGTAACTAGCACATGTAAATGTTATCCCTGCTGAAATATGAAACTGTTTCGTAAACAATACAAAACCATACCATAGGCATTTCAATGATTTTTTGAAGGACACAGAAATGCACTAAAACGATTTAGAATTCAATAAAATATTATTCAATTATTTAATTAACAGTTCCCAATTGCCAGTTGTAAAGGAAACGAGGTTAATGAATCTACAGCATAGTGATTTTACATTATAAACCTACATTAGTATGTACACTCTGTAAGTAATAGGTACTTCCGACTACGACTATGTAAGTGCTCTGTTCCTGAATTAAAATAACTTGCTCATAATACTGAGAGCGACAAAAAACAAAAATTAAATAAATAAATAAAATAAAGAAAAATATCAATGTCACATGTGCGTCGATTTATCTATGTGTCGTACATAATGAGTACCGACTACAGACTGCTTATGCGAAATTATTCGAAAATTTGAGTCGTGACACACTGTAGTCGTAACGTCAAACTTTCGAGAATTGCAGTTGATTTCAATATAGGCAGTTAAGTTTTCTAGAATTATTTATCAGTTGAACATCGGAGAAATGTGTGTCTGAAATAATAATTCTCGCAACATTTTTATCGCTTTCTGGAATATTAAATGTTGCCAAGCTATCAAGACAATCATTGCTTGTGCCAAACATAATATGATTCAAAATCCCATTCAAAAATTTTGCAGTTTCCGTAAGAAAACTCACATGACAAAGATCTGAAGATTTAATCGAAATCGATATCTTATTTCTATTAAAGACTGATAAGTATCCTACCACAATTGAAAAGATTTTTAAAACTAAACATAAGTAAATATTCCCTAACTACTATAATATATTGTATGAACCTACCCAGAAAGATCTAATCTATTACTACTAAATAAAATTATCAAGTAAATCACGTTTCCAACTTATCGACTTAAAGAATGGACCATGAGAACTATTCTCATTATTTCAGAATTCTTATATCGCTAAGCTGTAACTTAACGTTGCAATTGTAAGGAAGTATTTCAACACAATAATATGGGATTTGTGCAACGTTCTGTCACTTGCAGAAACATGGTCATTAGTATGATCAAACGTGAGCAAATATTTGCATAATTTAGCCCATATTAGTCTGTCAAGATATCTTTACGAGATGAATCATTTCATAGTAAATGCTTTTAAAAAAGACAGAGAATCTTGGAGTTCAAAAGTCTTTTCAAAATGACGGAAATAGGAGTATGACAACGTATTATGTAACTCGATTTAATAGTTTTACCCCTGGCATTGTCGGTCAACAAGGTAATATCAAGTAAAGGACATTTAACTTAAGATCACCGTATAGTACTCTTTAACACTGCATTGTAGCTCTTATATCTACTTGAAATACACCGTGAATATTAACTTTACTTATTACAGATTTTCAATTGAATTGTAACGGTTTACTTCGTAATAGCATTTCATACAAAGTATACAAAAGTATTTTTTGCAATAGGCTTATAGCTTTTTGTGCGTAAGATTCAATAAAAATGGCAAGGCAAAGTAAAGAGAATGTATCTTCTTACGACAGGGCGGACAGACTCTATCCTTTTTTTTTTTTTTTTTTTTTACGTTGGGAAATGCCTTTACGCATCCCCCTCGGCAGTTTTACTGTCCAAGGGGGTATGTGGGACTCGCTGCGAAGCCATACCCACTAAAACCCAACGGTGGCCGTCTATCACCTTGAGCGACGGGGGTTAACAGCCAGGCTGGCTGGACAGACTCTATCCTAAGAGATGACAATCAGGCCCGTTACAGCTCATTACAAACTATCACAACAATTAATCATTCATCTATTGCATTTTTAAAGAGGCCATAAAGCCGCCAAGTTTAAAGGAAGTTGCATAATACAGAAGTGTTCAGATACGGCTAAACAATAGCCCTCTCGGCTCCTGCTTGACATATTTGGCACCTCACGTAGAAACTTCTGACGTCTTTGAAGTTGGAGTGTGATTTAATGGAAACGTTATAAAATATCGCTTGACCAAGCTGGGTTTAGACATGTTTAATATATAATGCTGTAAGTTAGAAGGAGGGTTTGTAAGTTAGTAATGAAATATCCAATGTTTAACTTGCTTAAGGAACACTGCTGCAAATGCAATTGGTAGAGTAATACATAGATTTCTAGGAATTGGAAAGGAATTCACTCGTATGAAAAATAAATAAATAATCTATGGTAGTCGATAAAAGTACCTACCTAATGTTTTATGATATCGTGCTACCTACACACATAGATACTTTATTATATGCGAATTATATCATGATTTCCTGTTACGTCTATTGAAAAATGCCCAAGTCTATGAAGCATGCTCCGTGTCCCAGCCTCAATCATGCAAACTTTTGGCTATACATACGATTATAAACATGGCAGAAACGGATCCCATGGAAGAATTTAGTTGTTAAGCGGATACTTGGTTGTAATTTATTGCAAATAACATTCAAATTCACAACAATGGTGCTGAGCGTGCGAAAGTACAAGCAAGTGAACGGTCAGGGAATATAAACATTGTTAAATTTAAGTGGAATCTGAGCATTGTCTTGTGAGTTCTGTTATCAATGGGAACCGTATTAATGTGTAAAAGGTACCTATTTTTACACCTTTTTTTTTTGTAGTTCTGACGGTCGGCTTATTCGTTTGTTTGTTTGTTTATTCATTAGTTCGCTTTGACTATCACTGGGCAACTTCAAATGAGAATGTAAAGATAGACAATAATATTGTGTATATTCGTGAACTTACATTTATTTGATTTTATATTTGATTTCGTTATTCAAATTATTTAAAATTCGTAGTATAATTAATATTAATTTAGCAAAAAGCTTTTTGCTTCCTTGCTTTACACAGATACCTAAGCACCAAAATACCTATAAAAATAAGCATTGAATAATCTTGAATGTATTTCTTTCATAAACTATATAGAACGCACAAATACCAACTAAAAAGCCTATATCTATAACAAAAAGCATCACGATATCAGTTTTTCCCACATTTATAAGCCATTCAACTTTTTGCCTCCATTACAAGCGATCTTCACTTGGCAAGTAATTATATTATCTGTGACTTGGCATTTGATTCACATAGGCCATGTCAGTCAATTCAATGTTAATGACTTGATCTCACAATGCTGTTAAATAAACCAGACGTTTTGTAATACACAGCAATGGATGTTCGACTGTTTCGAAATAGAATATTCACTTCTATAAGTTCTATTTGCCTATGAGGTCAAAGCTCGAAGGTTCCTTTGGTCAATAGTGTCACAATTATTTGAAGGGTATATTGCTTTTAGTATTCAAGTTATTTTTAGTAACAAAAACAGTTCTTCGTTCATTGTCATTATTTAAGGAAATACCTATAAGTGCCAGTATGGTGCCAGTGCACGTTGTAATTTTAACGATAATTTGTGGTAGGTACCTGTATGCATATGTGGTAATGTACTTTACGAAGCATTTGAACGTGGTTTGAATGACTGATAGATTAATAACATTAATTAAGTCCTATTTGACATGTTCAATTGCTTAAACTAGCGCTTTTTATATGATATTCCAATTAGGGAGGCATTAGATAAACAAATCACGATAGATTATTAGGTATTGAGTAATTGTAACATAATACGAAATTCATGTATTTTTCATAACTGTTACCTATAAACTACCAAAGGCCTAATAATTAACCGTTTATCGATAAGAATTAAACGTTATGAAAATTTCCTTAGAACGCATTTTCCAAGAGGAAAGTTACCGAACTCAGATATTTTTTTTTCAAAATAAGCTTATTGACTCGTTTTCCTACCAAGATATAAATGAACAAACTTCGTTAAATCGATGCAACTGTTTGTATCTTATTTATTTATTTCCCGTATATTAAAAGCAACGTGTTCTTATATCACTTCATTTTAATCACTCCCCGCGGCTACAGACAACAAGTCACGCAACGGTAACAGATTTAGTTCAAAACATTTCATAAATTATAGAAGCACTCCTACAAAACCTATTTGGTATTCCATAACCGTGGGTTGAGAATAAATTTTACATTTTGAGCGGGAAGTTTGACGGTCACTGAACTTAGAAATGAGCTTTACAAATCGTAGTACAAATACAAATAACGACATCACATTCGTAATTTTTCGAGAAATGTGTTAAACAACTGTTGAATATAAGAAATAACAGTTGAATCAACAGTTATTCAATAGAATTTGAAGGTAGGTAAGCAAATAACTCATTACTCAAATCGCGTTAGAACTTAGATGTGATGTGAGTTTTTTAAAAAGCTTTTTAATGACGTAACTTCATGCAATAAAGTTCAATTTAATTTGATCTTACTGATTTAATAAAATGGCTTATTTTTAGTTCTACCTATATCATTTTTAATTGTCTACGCGTATATTAGTGCGTCTTTCTTAAATTTTTAATTTAAAAATTGGCAGGTTTATTGGCTTTCTAATAACCAAAAATATTTGTATATTTCTTTTGGTTTATGATTTTGTTTACAAAATATATGCTAATTTACCATAATTATCATTCTATTAATAGAATACTATCTTCGCATTTTATTTTGGAAAACATAATACATATTTAACATACTTAATTCTCTCTTAATATATATAAATCTCGTGTCACAATGTTTGTCCTCAATGGACTCCTAAGCCACTTAACCGATTATAATAAAATTCGCACACCATGTGCAGTTCGATCCAACTTGAGAGATAGGATAGTTTAAACATGTAGGTACCACGGGCGAAGCCGGGGCGGACCACTAGTACGTCTATAAGTTAAAGTACAATGAACCTTTCTATCACGAACAGATAAGAAAGAAATACTATCAATCGTGCCCCACATAGATATTTTCCAAAGAGAAACAAGACATGATTATACACATCAAAGCATGTACTATTGTGTAATGCATTACATAATTTCGATCAACTTCCTATCTAATCTGTATTACAATAACAATGGAGTAAAAGTGTACAATTTATTTTGAATTTATTCAATAGATACACTATTGTACGTGGCCGTACAAAGCGTTGATTTGATTGTTAACTGTTAGGTTTGACGGTCATTAGAATCCTATAAAAATTATAAGTTAGAAATAGCTTACACAAAATTGGTTGGTAAATAGATAAGGAGGTACATCCATACTAATATTATAAATGCGAAAGTTACTCTGTCTGTCTGTCTGTTACTCAATCACGCCTTAACGACTGAACCAATTTGCATGAAATTTGGTAAAGAGATATTTTGATACCCGAGAAAGGACATAGGTTAGGTTTTATCCCGGAAATCCCACGGGAACGAGAACTATGCGGGTTTTTCTTTGACTGCGCGGGCGATGCCTCGAGTGGAAAGCTAGTAATGCCATAATATACTAGTGAAAGCTTTTTGTATAGTATTTGTTATTGATAAGTGTTATCGTTATCACATTACACGTATCGCAAAATATATCGCTATAGCAGAAAAGTTCAATCACATCCAGACACACCCCTTTTTATTTATAGTGCTCTGAGTATTGAGTAACTTAATTTAAATACGAGAAAAAATGTCAACGCATAGCTGAATATTTTGGGGAAGCAAAACATTATACATTTATACCTCGGAGAGGGCATATAATTAAGACTCTCTATATTACATCGGGGTGACATAGCCTATATCCATACTAATATTATAAATGCGAAAGTAACTCTGTCTGTCTGTTACTCAATCACGCCTTAACTACTGAACCAATTTGCATGAAGTTTGGTATAGAGATATTTTGATACTCGAGAAAGGACATAGGATAGGTTTTATCCCGGAAATCCTACGGGAACGGGTTTTTCCTTGAAAACGCAGGCGAAGCCGCGGGCGGAAAGCTAGTGTTTTATAATTCTTATTGTATCTAGATCTAGACACAATAAATTTAAAACCTACTTATCCATTCTGCAGCATTGTTGGCATTCCTAAGGGAAACGATAGCGTTACTAAAACAACTGAGTTAGACGCTACTGTAGTCGATCAATAATGGAAGAAATTTCGAGCTTTAGCTTCAGTCTAGACTATAAAACAGGCACTATATAGAGCACATGACAGTGTTATGCTAGTCTCTTTATGTGCACTTGTATTGTAAGTTGTAAAACTCCTGAATAAATTACTGAAATAGATACATGCTTGTTAAAAACGTCAAATACACATCTTTAGCACATGGTAATAACTGCTCGTTATTTATCTACAATAATATTATAAAGAGGAAAACTTTGTTTGTTTGTTTGATTGTAATGAATAGGCTCATAAACTACTGGACCGATTTTAAAAATTATTTCACCATTCGAAAACTACATTATCCACGAGTAATATAGGCTAGGTTTTATCCAGGAAATCCCATGATAACGGGAACGGGAGGAACGGGAACTATGTGGGTTTTTCTTTGAAAACGCGGGCGAAGCCGCAGGCGGAAAGCTAGTATTTACTTAATAAATAGAAATCATTCATTCATTCGTCCAATTATGGCTTGAAAAATTAGAAAGAGATAGTTTTAAATACGTAATCCTAGACCTAGACCATCAAGTAGTTACATTAGTTAACAAATAAATAACATCTGAGGCAAATGCATTGTTTTAACTTTTTATGTTGGTAGGCAGTTTTAGTGTAATTAAGATTGTTCAAATTCTAACAACTTTATAAGTTTAACAAAGTATTATTAGTCTGGTGAGCGTTAACCCTAACAATGTTTTATTGAAAGCCCTTTGTAACGTCACGCTAAAACAGTCAATAAACGACGAAAGTGCCAATTTACGTGTAAAATAAGTACTACGTACATATAAAAAATTTATACCTACTCATTGGAAAACAATTTTTGACGTATTTAAGATCGTCCATTGGACATTATTCGCCCATTGGACTTCTGCCGTTCATTATACAAGATGAAAAATTTCTAATTTAGGTAAGTAAAATATAAGTTATTTTATTTCGTAGTTTTGTTTAACAGGAATAACAACTCAAATTCAAATTTAATAGAAATCCTAGACATTTTAAGAAATAAACGCCATTATTATAGTCAAAAAAGACCAACGATGTACCAGGCTACCAGAACGACCAAGAAGCAACTAAACGTTTTGTTCTCTCCAAATTAATTCGTTTAATTGGCATTGAATCGCACAATTACGTATTTGCATCTACAGACAGTATCAATTAAAATTATTCGCGAGTTAAGGCTTCCGGTGCTTTAGCTACCAAATGTACACGGTTATGTAAGTACAAGTCAGCTATTATAATGAATGAAGTAGTAAAACTGATCTGATCGAAGATATCTTAGATACACAGATAAAGACGTAGAAATGTCTTCCAAAAAGTCACCTTTACTCTTACACCCATAGCAGCCATTTAAAACAAAATTTATAGCGAACTTCATTCGTAACTATTCCCATACCATAACGGTACATGGCGGATGTAAGACTTGATATCATCCAAGGGCCAGACCACATGCCGTCCTAACAAGCTCAATTGAATTGCTCCTAGACGTGTGATAACATGCTTGATAGTTGTGAAACAGAAATGAACTCTTGCTTAATAGAAATAACGATAAAATTACATAAATAAGTATTAAAGTGTAATTTGCGGCGCCCTGTACAGTTATCCGTACTGCCAATAAATTGTTTTATTAGTATGAGATCGTTTATTATTGAATTATAGGTAATTTCCAACAGACCAGCAATGGTCGGTACGAGTTACTATCTACTTATTGGTCAATTATCAAATTAATATCAAACTAGACACTTTCCTTTGGGCTAAATATATTTACATAACTGTGAAAAAATTATAAATGACTATTTCTTTAACCAGTTTGGCAGTTTCCCTGATAATTATCAATAATAGGCCTATGATATTTCTCACTATTTCCATATATTCATAACTGTAGTTTATAAGATTTGCATCACAATATAATCAGAAAAGCTTACATTTTGTGATGTTAATTATCCACGCATTTCACACGTCAACGCTAAAATTACTCAGTTAGCCATTGAAAGGGTAATTTCTTTGATAAGTTGCACCTAGCTGTTCAAAACCTGTCAAGAGCAAGGTCTTTTAGTACTAGGGCTACCACCTCATGAGTAATGATAGTTGGATCTGTTTTTAATGTGTAGATAATTGGGACATAAATTGTTCAGGATTTGGTTATATTATTGACTCTATCTATAGTCTATACTAATAGGTATTATGAAGAGGAAAGGTTTGTAATTATGTATGGATGTATGTATGGTTTTCACGCATAAACCTCTCAACCGATTTTGATGAAATTTGGCACAGACAATCTTTAGACCCTGAGAAAGAACATAGGCTACCTTTTATTGCGAAATATGTACCACGGGCGAAGCCGGGGCGGACCGCTAGTCGTCTATATTTTATGGTCTAAATCGCGCTTATGTAAAACTCAGGTATATCGTAGATACATTATGTTTCTGATTTATTTATTTTAATGAATGACGTAATATGTTACAGAATCAATGCCATCTCGTCATACTGATTACCGATGCAAATTGAATGCATGAATAATCATAGGATCCTTCCTCACTTCCTACTATAGATACTATTGCAACGCATAAGAAAAATAAGTTGTCTGAATAACTATATTTCATTAAAAAACATCCAAATCCTAGACATATTCACACATGTTGAATTTTCGAATAAACCACCACATTATTTAACAATGAAAAAGAACTTAACCATGGATATACCTTAAAATGACAACCATGCATGCCCTATAACGGCATGTAATCGGCTAGCTGTAATAAATTGATGCTGTTTATACCATCAGCAAGTAATTTCATCTTGATGATGCTAAAGCACCAGATATGCCTTCTACTATAAATAAATTGAACAGAGTTTTGATCAAACTGTTAATAAAAATCTCTCAAATTCTGTCCAAAGTTTATGGTTTGCAGTCTTTTATAGTTCATTAAAGTTTAGACAACATTCACTTATGTAGATAAATATATAATTTTCCTCGAATTAAAGTTTCGTTAAAAATTATTCAATTAAATTTTTATTATGATCATTATTTAGAATCTTGCATTATTACAGCTAAAGTCAAAGGTTCTACAAGTCAAAACTATGTATTATAATGTGAAAGAGTAAGGCCAAGCGCGCACCACGATTTTAATTTTTGCGACACGATTTCAAAATCGCGCTGTAGAAAATCGCAGAGAGTACGGTGCGCGCACAGCGATAATTTAATAGTGATCATTACTCACTTTCATCATGGATTTCGTACAAGTTGCTTGTCTTTATTTACTACTTCGGAGGATAAGAAGAAAAAAAAAGAAAATTCGTCAATATTGGACTCATCCTTTTACAGCAGATAGAATTGTCCAAGGTTTCTTTTATCAGAAATACAATGAACTTCCATGTATGGATATCCATATTCATTGTATTTCTGATATGGATGTATCCCAAAAAATTCTTTGGCTATTATAGAATGAAAATTCCGCCAAAAGGCTGCCCTTTGTGCTTTTTTATTATTTTTTATTATTGTAAGATTTATGCATATTTTGTTTCTTGCAGAATAAAGTGTTAAATAAATAAATAAATTAATTCAAACTTTTGACAGATTACTGAGTTTATGTTTATGTTTACCAAACAGTACCTATACCACTACGATGTTTACTGTTGGACAGACGAAACACAAGTGAAGTGCCGGTCGGGCCCGAGTGTGCGATTTTATTATCGCAGTGCGCGCGGTACCATACAATTTCATATTCTGCATTTTATTTTCGCGACAATCGCGTCGCGAGCAGTCGCAGCAAAATGTGACAAATCACAATTTTAAAATCGCTGCGATTATTTAATCGCATGTGCGCGCATTGTCATAGTAACTCATACGTTGTATTTCTGCGATAAAATAATCACGCTGCATAAAGTCGTGGTGCGCGCTAGCTCTAAGATTTTTTTATGTTTAGAAAGTGAATTTTTAAATTAATTTAAAATAAGTGACCCACACCTCTTATTTTATTATCATTAAAATGATTTTATATTTTATTTTGCATTTAATTTTTCCTCTATTTTTAACCAAAATGTAGGTAAAATTGCGTAAACGTATTCTCCACAGAAGAAAAAAGTTCTAAATACATCCAGAAAAAGGTCTATTTTCGAATGGTAAGCTATTACAAATCCATTTTATATTGGTGTATCACACAGCGCAATTTATTCCCAGTGCAAGAAATGTCGAGTGTAATCTTAAAACGTTTGTCAACGTTAGTGTGAAATTCGTAATAACAATAATGCGAAATTTATTGGACACAGCGCCTCACCATAAGCCTATATTATTTGTGACATCAATGGGGCCATGTTGTCTTAAAGCAGTATTCATTCCAACGTGGAAAATTTTCTTTGCCTATAGCCTATAGGTCGTCTAGCGCAATTACTTTTCCTGGAAATAATACTGTTCTAAGACATCAACACAACATTATATAAAAGGCAACTTATTAATATATATAAAATATAATTATATAAAAGGCAACTTATATAAAAGGTAAAAGGCAATTCGTAAGTTTAAAAGGTGGCATAAAGGTTAATACGAGAGATCTCTTTCCAATAAAAGGAGTTTAATCCCAGGCCAAGAAAGTTTCCTTTGAGCTGAATAGTGTAACAAGAATATATGCTTTTCGTATATTTCCCTGTAGGAGAATATTCTTAGATTCGTGTGAAGTTTTCGAGCAACTTTTAGAACCAGTCAAGACAAGATATTGTAAGAATTACAGGTTTTTGGAAATGAAAACCTGGTGAAGAATTTGGTTTCAAATATTAGACAATCTTCCATTTTATCAAATATTCTTCAATAGTCCAACATAAATGTAAAATATTTTTAATATTCAACGAAGGCTTAGGTACTTAGTTGCTAAAGTAGGATCACCTATATTGTCCGCAGTTTAAAGAGTTTAATTCATTAATTAATCAACAAACTCCATAGCAGTATAAAAATTAAAGTTTATTCCATGTATGTTTTAACTGTAACATTTCCACCTACAAGAATACTTAACCGTACTTTTAAGATATTCAGCAACAGAGATGGCATGACCATATTTTAAGATCAATAACCGACAGCATAACCTATTGACCGTCAAATTGTCCATCACAAAATGGACCCCGTTATGCTCGTGACAAGCGGAACCGGATTCCGATGTATCATATACACGCGATGCACTGACCTATTTAATACTTCTGAACTACTTTGCTGGTAATGTGTTTAGCCTTAGTAAGTAGACCACTGTTCAGAATGTGTAGGAATGCCTTCATTCACAGGTGCAACTCTGTATAAAACCTGGGGCCGGCTTTTTCAATGAAGTGTTCCACAATCATTGCAATTTTTTCTTATTGTGAAATTTTGAAATTGTGTAATACTTTATTGGACGGACAAGTTTTAACCAAATATTAAATCGGCCCTTGAACATAATCAGATGGTAGTGTAGATCTAGATTTCAGAAAATCAATTATTATCACATTGACCAAAACGTAAGGTGAAGCTTCTTCATTATTTTTAAGGTACCAACTACCAACTTACAGTTTTGTACCACTTCCTAAGTTTTTATGCATCATATCGCGTTGGTATTAAATCAGTCAACGTAACCAATTAACCATGACCCAATTCTTACTGAAGAATGTTCAACCACCCCACATGATGTAAAATCATCAACATTCCATATAAGTTAACTAAAATGTTATAAAAACCAAACGTCCCCTAAGTTTTCAAGTTTTAATATGTTAGTCACGAACACGTTTTTTTAATGTTCAAGCTTGTTCACTTATACCTACGTAATACGTATATTATAAAGAGGATTTTTTGTTTGCCTCTATATACAAAAAAAATGCTCGATGCTATTTTTTATCCCAGGTCCATTATACATAATTTTACATTCTAATTATCGATAAATACTTGTTAAGTTTCATTAGGTCTATATTCCTAAATCGTTTTTCAAGGAAAATCAAGAAAGTTATCTACTGTCCTTCCAAATTGAAGTGGGCTCTTCCAACATATAATTGGAAACCGTTTGTTTTCTTTTTAATTCGTATATCTCCTTCAATCTGTTCTTTTCAAGAACAAATTCAAATGGAATTATGAAATTCATTATCTTACACTTAAGTTAAAACAAATAATTGCAAAGTTACCTTTTAGGATGAACGCAAAAAGTATTTCAATGCTATTTAATGCATACACATTAATATGTAAATAACGCTTCTCAAGGTTTTGTAAAGACGTTTTCATATTGATAGTTCATCCATTACATCAAACAATGGCAAAGCGTGTGAAATGGCATAATGATGTTCTGAACATGCTTTCACTATTGATTTATGATTTTTATTTATTATTGTGTTCTGAAGAATGAACATTATTAAGGCTTATATTGTTCTTTTTTGGTTAATCATAATCGGTCTTCTTCTTTTAATAATTTAAGAATATTGCTCTTTTCGGTTATTGAACTTCAATAAAAATAAATAATCGAACTCTATAAATATAAGGCCCACTACCCTAAGAAATCGACCACGTTATGAATTTATTTTATATGAATATGAATTTATTAATATACATAATTGCTGCTTCGTAAATTGTAAACAATACCTATAACGAAGTTTAAACAATTTAATTATTATTAAAAATAAAAATAAAACATTTAAATCAACCTTCAAATCCACGCAAGCGTATCCAGGGTTGAAAATAATAGTTTTTCTTCGGAATTTTGTCTGAAGTAAGTTCTTATCGACGTCGGAAACCTTGATAAAGCGTAAAAAGTACTTTGCTCATAATACTACTTTGCTTAGTCAAAGCAAATTTCTAGTTAATTAGATTTTCAAACATGGCACATTTTCAAATTTGGCTCGTAGCCAATGCTTAGTCAGAGTAATAATGATTGCATACGAACTAGGAATAAATAACATGCAACGTAGAGTCTGCTTGAAGTACAAGGATGAACTTATCGACCAATTTAATCCCTATAAAGACGACTTAAGTGGCTGATAAACACGAAATGCTAAGCCTTGATCAATACTTTAGTCTGCAATGCCAATGTCTTGAAGACATCATGCAAAACCGTTTTCAAGAACACATTGTTGCTTTTCAATGTACTTAATTTATACATTACAATAATTATGACGCAACTAACATAAATTGCACAATACGTAGCATTATTAAATACTTTTTTGTTTAATTTGCAAACAATAAAATGGCCTGCGTATTTACGTAAAAGCGACAATGGTGGCTAGTTGCATAACGTTCCACATAGATAAGGAAAGGCATACCATATCGCGATCTTCGCCGTCGTCGTAGAAACTGTAGTCATCCATTCTGGGTACTGGGCAGGTCCTTCAAGCCGGGTCTGGCCCGCTCCACTCGCACCGCCGGACCACCGGCATCAGAACTGATCGGGTTGCCCCTATGACTCACTGAATGCAATACCTCTCTAACTGTTGCAAATTACAAGCGAATACTTGAAAATAAATACACAGACGTTCCTTGTTTTTGTACACTTGTGTAATATTTTGTCAAGGGCGATTCGCACTAGGTTTCACAGATGTTTTTAGCGAACTGCGTAGATGGGATACTCGCGTCAGAAGGGTGGCGCGCGCAGGTGGTGAACATCGATCGTGGCTCTATTGCGCATGACGTAGTTTCCCTGTTTAACCTAGGGTGCAGTGGTGAATGACAGTTTTATTGATAAAAGTTTAAAATTCTATTTACATCGCACCTGTGTTCTTAGGTAATGAATCTTGCGCCATAAATATGGGAGCAACTCTATGGAACTACTATATTAGGAAGTCGATTTTCCTCACCCATGCTTAGAACTGGAACTATCTGCATCTGTTTATATTGTTGCGTACAGCATTAGAGAGTAAGATAGGGTCATTTAGATAGCTTTAATGATATTATTACACCTTCAGTTCTTAAAGTGGCATAAGTCAAAGTTGAGGCTATATTATTTATAGCCCACATTTATGCAATGCGGTTAAATAACTCATTATATAAGCATTAAAATATAAAAATAACCGGAATCTACTTTGTTGATCGTCCAGAATATTGTTACTCTAACCGAATATAGTGAGTTACACGAAGACTGTCATAATCGGAATTTATCTAACATTTAAAATGGGTTTGTTCTCCATTTCTCTCTTGACATAATTTCTTAGAAGTCAATTGTTGCAGGAAAATAGACGTTTGCAAGTTATTAGTAGGAAATGAATGTTTGCTCTCACGCTTTTTCTGCAGACGCTGAGTGCCACTTAGATGCCATTCCATGGTCGATTGAATTGTAAATATGGATGCCATTTTCAGTAACGTTAAAATACTATTTACTTTATTATATTACGCAATTGCGGTTTTATCGGATTGAGTCCGTTAATTAGGATTAGAGATAGGAAAACATTTTACACGTTTGTTATAGAGTTGTAAAAAAATCTGTTTTTACAACTCTAAGAGAGAAATAACGAATTTTATATAACCTGCTTGATATATGGTTATATTTCGGTAAACACGAAGGTGATTAATAGATCTAGTCTAGACTCTAGACATGTTTCGAGGAATTAATTACTTAATTGTCAGATACCACGACTGTCCTCCGCAAACAAGATTAATATATTACACAAAGACAGTAAACCATGTAGGTATATAATAGTATAGCCATTCTTTATTATTTCAATAACTTCTTCGAAATGTACTTAAATACAAGACATTGAAAAGACAAAATTTTAACATCATTCTTCAGTCTTGAGTATAAAGCTAGTACACAACAAGGGACCTTGTCAACTTTCATGCTATTGACATTCGTATACAATATGAAAAGCTCGCACCTAAAGCCTTTGTTCATGAACCTGTACAAATAAACTGTTTGTGACTGTGACCTCGTGTGTACTAACGTTAGTTCAACATGAATAACACATTAGACGTAAAAACTAAAAGACAGGACAATGTGACTAAAACGGTGAAGGCGTTGTGGAATTAATTAGGTATTTTTTTTTGACAGCAGCGTGCAAGACAAAAAGAAGCAGATAAATCCTTGAAATTTAAGCAGGGAATTAAATTATTGTTACTTTGATTCTTTACAAGGGCTGCTAAACGTTTAAATGGGATTTAGCAAATCATCACACTGAATAAAAAAAATCATCCACTAATAATAGCTTTTACCATGCCCCTGGAAAATAGATTGTAAGAAAAAAAAATGCTCTATACATATTTAATTTCGAGCTTTACACATTCATACACATGCTTTACACATATAATAATAATTATTATTGACCAACATCGGTTTAATTAAGGATCAATCATATTATGGCACATTTTTCAAAACGTAGATGTAGATGCAACATGTGTTTATTAATTATTATCACTTAGAAAACTTTTCTATCATCAATAAAGTTATAGACTGGGGTAGAAGCCTTTAAAAATAATGAAAAGATAAAAAAAATCGCAGTCGGATGAAACCCATTAGAAAAGGAGGGGAATATGATGAAAATAAAAGGAAAAATAAATTACGGTCAATCCGAGATCGGGAAGTGGGAGGGGGGAGCTTTTAAGAGAAAAAAATGGTTTCTCTCGATTTCCGACAAAACTACAAGTCCTACAGAAAAAAGTTCAATAGCAAAGTTGTAGGTAATTAAAAGTTCTACAACTTTTGTATTTACAATTTTTTCACATAACCTCAAAATATAGGTGAAAAATTAAAAAAACCAAGTTTTTGGTCTTTTATTTTTATCTACTTCAAAATTTATTGTTTTTCTACGAAATTTGGTGGAAACTTACTTTATTATGTCCCAAATACACTGTAATTTATTTGATTGAAAATATTTATTTTTTCGCCTTATTTTGAATGAATACCAAAAAAACAACCTAATTTTCAATCGAAAAGTCACCCGTCAAAATATCAGCTTTTTTCAAAAACTGGGGTCGCCTTTTATTCATTGAAATCTCTACTTTCATATGGTGTAAAAAAAAATAAACACCACTATAGTAAATGTTCTCAGGAAATGCATACAAACAGTGTGATAATGAGCTTTTACTAAATCAGGCACACTTCTCGAACTCTATATCTTCTCTTGTATCGGCTTTTCGGTAATATTTCAAAAGAAAAATAATTATCTGTTCTAAGTTTAATATTTTACAGCATATTCAAAAGCAAAATGATGACGATAAAAACATTTCAGGTAGTTCGAGAAGTGTGCCTGATTTAGTAAAAGCTAATTTTCACACTGTTTGTATGCATTTCCTGAGAACATTTACTATGGTGGTGTTTATTTTTTTTTACACCATATGAAAGTAGAGATTTCAATGAATGAAAGGTACCCCAAGTTTTTGAAAAAAACTGATATTTTGACGGGTGACTTTTCAATTGAAAATTAGGTTGTTTTTTTGGTATTAATTCAAAATAAGGCGAAAAAATAAATATTTTCAATCAATTAAATTACAGTGTATTTAGGACATAATAAAGTAAGTTTTCACCAAATTTCGTAGAAAAAAAATAAATTTTGAAGTAGATAAAAATAAAAAACCAAAAACCTGGTTTTTTGAATTTTTCACCTAAATTTTGAGATTATGTGAAAAAATTTTGAAAGCAAAAGTTGTAGATCCTTTTATTACCTACAACTTTGCCATTGAACTTTTTTCCGTAGGACTTGTAGTTTTGTCGGAAATCGAGAGAGACCATTTTTTTCTCTTAAAAGCTCCCCCTCCCGCTTCCCGAACTCGGATTGACCGTAATTTATTTTTCCTTACATTTTTATCATATTCCCCTCCTTTTCTAATGGGTTTCATCCGACTGCGATTTTTTTTTGTTTCAAAAATTATCTACTCTAGTCTATTACGCCTATTTCTATTACAACAAAAGTTTGGTAAAACGCAGATCTATTGTTTCAATGTCGGTGTCACACCATGCGCCGGCGCAGACAAACACGAATTTGATCTATGTCAAGGCGCACAGGATACGTTCACTGAACAGGTACCTACCAAACATTGCAAATCTCATCTCACAATCATAGATACAATCCCTTTGATGTAAATATTTCTTAGGATTTTTTCAGGACAGTTTATTGTTGTATCTTGAAACAATTTGAGCCAGTTCAAGGAAATTGGGAATAGGTAGGAAATTACTCGTTTATTCCTAACGTTTTTTCTATGCACCAAAAATAAAATATCCAGGTTATAGGTATATGTTGAAAAATATGCTTTCTTCTCTAATTAGACCCGACAAACAAGTTTATGTACCTACGGGTTCATATCATTGTAATTTTATGTTTCAAGCTTATATTCACGAAATAAGAACCGAAAGCTCAAAATTATTAAAAGAAATTACGACATCAGAAATTCCATGTATAACAGAAACATCCACTAAAACTATTAAAATATTCATTCTATTATGAGGTGTTTTATTATAAACATTCAAGTCTAAAAACAAATGTTAAAATAAAATCACAACACAACACGTAATAAAACCAAAGATCGTCTGAAGCATCAGCAATCCGCTGCGCATTGCACCTAGTCGAACGATTGATTAAAACCATTTGATTACAAACACTATAAAACTGGTGTATAAAAAGAGCATTAAAATCTCATTCCCCTGCAGCGGCGGTCATTCCCCGTTGCAGAGCCACATTCCTGTGGACCGCATTATGCACACGTCAATCACGCATCTACAGGCTACTGTGTAACTCTTGGATACAGCCATCCATCATGGTTATCGCATCGATGATCGTAAGTTGGAATCATTCTTGAGATGTAATGTTTGGTAGTTTTATTTATTCGATTTTAATGTAAATATTCTAAGATACGGTAGGTTAGTATTATTTTATGTTTAATTTTGTTTACTGGAAGTAGAAGTACTGAATCTTAATACGAATGAATTATAATATGAGGAAAATCCTTAGAAATATATTAGACTACAAGCCCGCATAGGACAAAAATATGGGTCAAATGAACCACCAGGGAACATATCTAGAACGATAGCAGAGCAAAAAATAATAAGATTCATCACTATGCCGTCACTTGTAAGCTGTCCAACTGAGTGCAGATGAGAATTGAAAAGTACAGGTAGACTCGGTAAATTTTGGTCATATATTTTTGTACGGCATTCTTAACCATCGATAGATCCATTAAAAAAAAAAAAAAAACCGCTCAGTGCCGTACAAAAATGGTGGTCCACCAAGTCGGAATTTTTATTTAATTTCCGAGAGTTACCGGGGGTAAATTTGGTCATTTGACCATGTACGGCATCTGTGTCATACTATTGCTATACTGCTTTTAATCCATTATTCCGCAACGCCGTACAAAAATCATGGGGACAAGGGGAAAAAATCGAGAGTTGTAATCCCCTCTCTTTCCCCACTCCAGGGGGTCATTTGACACAACACGAAATAAATTTATTTTTAAAGTATTTTATGCATAGATAATATTTTTTCATGTGCCGTACATTTTCGTTGGTTCAAAGGGGAAAAATCTGAAAAAGAAAAAAATCCATATAACGAAATGTTTGCTTTATATTTTTATAATAAAATACAAATATACATTAATATTAAGAAGCTTGAGGTGGTTAATTATCACCTTGGAAAGTCGGAGTCAGGTGGAATGGACTCCGTTAAATTAATGAACTAATAAAAAAGCTATGAACGAAAAGATGTGAATTATATGCAATCAGTCCATGAATACAGGTAAAGTCACAAGCAAATGCTAGTAATATATACATATTCAAAATGTACAAGTAAAGCGCTTTCAAATGATACCAAACACTGCATATTTATCTTAACTTTATTTTTTTACTCTGTATGTTTTGTCCGCTAGAGGGCGCCACATTAGATTTTGTGAAACCCCATATTAGCTAGCTGGTCGCTGGTTATCCAGTGAACAATTCAGACGCGACGAATGATATGTCATTTGTCGAATTCTGATAAGTAGTTTAGAAGTTACGAGGGAATAGATGAACATACATACATGACCTGTAAACAACCATAACCCTCCTTTTGCTTTGCCGTAGTTAGGTAAAAATATGTTAATGCCGTACTGTATCAAATGGCCATAAAGCACCCTTAAAATTGTAGCTTTCGTCGCTTTCATCAGCCTAAAAGATGTGGTCTGCACAAAAATGTACGGCATCGTTTTTTCCTAATTTATCTATGTTAATACTATTTAAAACAACGGATAAAGTGTAGAAAACTATTATATTTCATTAATCTACGATGTTTAAACTTTAACAAAATTTCTGGTTTTGCATTTCTCTATAACTTTTTTTAGAACGGTTTCTTTTGAACGGCAATACTATACAACAATTGAATTTTACAATATCATGTTAAAAAAAAAGTTCCCGTACAGGGTCAAATGACCTTACAGCTCTTTATATCAAGAATTTGATGAAATTAAGATGATTATTGGTATACATTTAAAAGAACAATTATTTTTTGACGGCATTGCTTTTAATAGTACTTTTGAGTGCTAGATAATGTTTTGGAACCGAAGCCGTACTTAGTCAAATGACCCCCTGGAGTGGGGAAAGAGAGGGGATTGCAACTCTCGATTTTTTCCCCTTGTCCCTATGATTTTTGTACGGCGTTGCGGAATAATGGATTAAAAGCAGTATAGCAATAGTATGACACAGATGCCGTACATGGTCAAATGACCAAATTTACCCCCGGTAACTCTCGGAAATTAAATAAAAATTCCGACTTGGTGGACCACCATTTTTGTACGGCACTGAGCGGTTTCTTATTATTTTTAATGGATCTATCGATGGTTAAGAATGCCGTACAAAAATATATGACCAAAATTTACCGAGTCTACCTGTACTTTTCAATTATCATCTGCACTCAGTTGGACAGCTTACAAGTGACGGCATAGTGATGAATCTTATTATTTTTTGCTCTGCTATCGTTCTAGATATGTCCCCTGGTGGTTCATTTGACCCATATTTTTGTCCTATGCGGGCTTGTAGTCTATATTTTTTGTTTGATAAATTAAATTAATTAAAAATTATTCTTTTAAGTAACAAAATGGTTCTTTGCTTAGTATGTACTATCCTATTAAGTACAATTATAATACTGTGTACATATAAACGTGACGAAATTTCGAATTCCCGATGGCCGATATTAAAAAAAGAGTAAACACTTTTGACGTTTGCGCAATACCGTGGCAAAAGTGATTCATTTCTCACGCTTTGATTTGATTTTCGATTCGTAGGCAATTATTTGAGAGAACGTGGTGATATTACGAGATTTTTTATTTGTGCGAAATATAATTTTGTGTACTTTTACCATGTATATAAAATTCATTCATTTGTAT
The DNA here is from genome assembly GCF_061535455.1 of Colias philodice. Lineage (NCBI taxonomy): Eukaryota > Metazoa > Arthropoda > Insecta > Lepidoptera > Pieridae > Colias > Colias philodice. The sequence continues at coordinate 10,068,692 of NC_143095.1, read as the reverse complement.
CAAAGAAATTGACGTAGAAAAATGAAGATATAGATGTTTTATGACGTAGAAAAATGAAATTTAAAATACATAATAATATGTGAAACATCTTATATATATAAAATTCTCGTGTCACAATGTTAGTCTGCATACTCCTCCGAAACGGGTGGACCGATTCTCATGAAATTTTCTGTGCATATCGGGTAAGTCTGAGAATCGGCCAACATCTATTTTTCATATGTACCACGGGCGAAGCCGGGGCGGACCGCTAGTTTTATCATAAAATGTCACGCTTCTAAAGTCAAAGCTAAAGTAAGAAAGCTTTTCATACCTTATTTCTTTTAATTCTCAATCAAACAGAAAAATAAACATAAAATAATAAAAAACAATGAATTGAAATGTTTGATCTGAGTGTTGAGCATGTCGTATATTTTTTATTTTATAACCAATAAAACGCTTGAAGCATCAGACATAAAATCATCCACATGTTACACATACTCATTAAGCAAACAACCACAGAAATCAGTAAAAAATATAAGAATTACAAATTAATTCACACTCGCAACTATTTCGCTCTTCCCATCTTTTCCGCTAGCTAGAGTTACCATCTTCAACATTCTAATGCAAATTCTAACGGACAATGATCACAAATATATACCATAAGCAGAGGACTTAAGGACTACAATAGTTTATTTAAGATAAATACAAATGTACTTACTACAAATTAACAAAACCACAGCCACATTCCTCCTCAGTGTAATAGTGAAGCCACATCCAAATAGCACCTTGCTTTAAATTTAAATTGACAGTAAACAAACGCTAGAGAACAAAATAATTTACCAAAGCTCTCGCTATTTACAGTACACCTCGATTATTAACTCTTTATACTATGGTTATTGCGTAGCATAATCGAATATTAAGACGATACACAAAAAAAAATCCACTGCTTGGCGGGCGGAGTCTAATAGCTCGCTATCGCGAACGCGGGTGTGCGCGAAGTCATTCTTGCAAACTCGCCGCGCTGCCGCTGGCCGACTCGGGACAAACATGTATGGAGTCGTCACAGTTATAATATTGTTATATATGTTATTCAATTGTTGATTTATTGGTTTTATTTTCTTGCTTATAAACAAATAATCTTCTTTCCAACAACTACTTAGACATTATTAATAATTATTATTATTTCGTAATGTTTACTTTATTACAAAATAATACAGGTTATAAATAATCTTTAAAATAACAAAAAATATTGTTACTCTGAAAAAATGAAATGGCAAATGTAATACAGTAAAACTGATGCGAAACTTTGGATGTTAATTTGTATATTTTTTTGTTAGTTGTTACTTAATCACGTCAAGACTACATTACCAATTTTGATAAAATATAGCTAATTGCCTGGATTTACACATAGGATACTTTTTATCCGAACTGAACACTTCTGTGGGATAAAACAGGATTCACGATATAACCTAATTCCACGCGGGCAAAGCCGCGGTCGGAATGATATTTTTTTAAATAAAAAAATTGTTAAAAAAAAAAACAAAAAATATATTGACGCATGTATTTATTTTTTTCACTCTATTATAATTGTAATTATTCATTACAAATAATCAAAATAAAATAGCCAGAACAAAGTTAGGCCCTGGTAGGGTAGGTAGGCAGGTACAGCAATGTGAGACGAACACTGGCTTATTTATACCAATAATAATGTATTATAAACATTAAATTAAGTTTACAACAAAAATACATAATATTAGCTAATGTGAAAACGAATTAACTAATCATCCCACAACAATGAAATGTGCACACAAATATTCATCCAAATCGGTTCATGTGATTAGGAGGAGTGACTGCAGCGCCATCTTCCGGGCCCAATTGTGTTTCCAGATCACCCAGGAACTCAGTTTAATATACTTACACAAAATTTTTCGAAATTAAAACTCACATTACTATGTAAATATGAATATAAACCTGTTTTAGTACAAAGCAATTTCCCGCACAGGTGTAGTAAGTATAAATGAAATAAATATCAACATCAAATTCTTTATACAACATACTTATCTACCACCTACTAAGAAATGTAATTCTTGAAATTTTTTCGTATTTTTTTTAAATATAATACTACTCCAATGAGCTCCTGTTCCATATTACGTCCACCATACTTCCACTAAGTTCACCATGATTTTTTATTTCTTTGCACTTTGTTGCTTTTTGCTAAAAATGGAATCATGCGATAAAACCAGTAGAACGTTGATAACATACATTTTTGACTGAATAAAGGTACTTACGAAGGAGTGGGTTCACATTGTGAACAATCAGTGGGTTTATTTTCCTTCTGGATTCCGGATTTCTGAAAACATTATCTATGCTATAAATGAAAAAATCTTACACATTCGTTATGTACTTAAAACAGGGGTACATATCAAACATCGTCTATAATACAATTATCATCAAATTTAAAATAAAACCAACTTACTTCATTAATTTGTTCCAATTGTAAGCATTCTTTTTCCTCCAACCTTTATGTTTCTTCTTCTTATTTTCTTTATTGTCCCCATTTGTCTCATTTTGTCTTATCGTGTTGTCACCCTTTTTTACGATTGCGCGAGCGACACAAGTTCCCCGTGTGACGGCCGTAGCGGGAATGACTCGTGCAGCGATCGGGGTAGGAAGGTACAGGGCGGCTCTCGCTATATTGGCTGGTCGCGCGCTAATTTCAAGTATTTCTTGTTTATTTCAAAACCATCGCATATTTCAAAATTCTAAATCGGTAGACGTATAGGTTGTATATTTTATAGTTAATATCCAAAAAGTCGTAACTTTACGTTTGTTATTTTGAAGATGCCAGAGATTATAAAAAAATAACAATGAGAACTTTGTATTTTTTTTCTATCGAGAAAATATCATGGAATCATGTTTCTAAAACGGTAGACGTATTGTGGTACTATTGAACTTTCTTGTCAAGGATTTTCATCACGACAACTTTAATAATATAAAAATTACGAAGGTTTAAAAAGGGCCGTAAATGTTAGAAAAATTAATTCATCACCTTAAAGTCCATTGGTTCATTTAAATGCAATTTCCTCGCCAGATCGTAAATGCTTCAAACAATACACGCAATGTATAACTTCCTGCCTTATAAATTACAAAGTTCGAAGCCTCTCCGAGCTTCTGACGTAACTTCGTATTACCAATTACGTATCGTATAATTAATTACATTCATGCGTGCTTGCGTAATTGCATTCATTAAATGAATTAAAGTGTGAAGTTTAATTCAAACTTTAACAATCAGCTGATGGCTATCGGTTATCTACTATGTTATAATAGTGATGGAATTGGTACGTGGTCACTTTTTTGTTGTTTACACAGGCCTTCTGCAGTTAATCTTATTGGCGCGTATAATATATTTTTTAAATTTAATCAGACCTAATTCAACGATAGAATTCCTGAATAGACTAGTGGTAGATTTTCTTCCAATCACACATTCTAATAGTCTCCAAATTACAAAGACATGGCTAAATGACCTATCTTCATTCTTCTACTCAATGAATAGTTAACTTTACAAATAAGCATAGTACCTATTCTGGGATAGATTTGCCGCTTAATTTCGGCTAAAAGAGCATCAAAAACTTTAGCTATATTTTGTGAAGATTTAAAGCATGATATACATCAATATCTCGTGATCGAGATAAAGTACAGTGAAAGGACTTGGAAAGTTCGATACGCCCTTCGGTGATAGTGAGATCTTGTTTTACAAGTTTTTTATCATTTAGTAAAAATATTATATCATCGTTAATACTTTTCATTCTGAGATTACTTCCTTAATTATGCAGGTGATGTCTCTTCTGCCTACACCTTTCCTTATTGCAAGTTTGTAATTACACTTACTATAATACCATTTTAATAGTTTCGTTTTAATGCTTCCTATTCTAAAATCTTGTTCATCCAAGAATCCGCGTAACGTATCCGCGTGAATACCCCCGAAATTAACAAATTACCTATAGAACCAATAAAATAAGTACCTACCTTAATAGGTATAAATTCATAATTTTCACTTAATATGTACTATCAAATATATATAAGGTACTATAATAGCACTCATAGAAGGAACCCAATTTTTGTTATCAGTTATGCTACTGTATGCAACCGCTCCGAAGTAATTTTTACATCGGCTTGTAAAATATATCTCACAATTTTCATATTATCACTAAGAAAGTTAACAAAATCCAAGTCCACGATAATAAGCGGGTAGATAAATTATATTGATTGCAGTAATTATAGATGCATCTCATAATAGGTACCCACGGTATGTAGGCAAGCCGGTGTAATATTATGCACAGCTTTCTCTCAACCTGGGATGGTCATAGACATAGACTCCTGTAGGTTAAGATGGGGCATTTATCTTTAGTAAATTTGAATCTTGTTTTGAAGAATTGATGGATTCATCTTCTTATATATAAAAATGAATCGCAAAATGTGTTGGTAAGCGCATAACTCGAGAACGGCTGAACCGATTTCGATAATTCTTTTTTTATTATATTCCTTGAAGTACGAGGATGGTTCTTATGTAGAGAAAACGTAAACATGTACCACGGGCGAAGCCGGGGCGGACCGCTAGTTAAGTTATAAATATGGTTGTGTCGATGCCAGATGCTAGATGAGTATGTAAAACTGCTACGTTACAGATTATGATTATTTTAGATAAGATATAGTTTTACCATTTTAGTATAGGCAGGTCAGGAAATGAAACAAAGTATTATATCCAGGACCGCATACAACACTAGGTAAATGAAACTTAGAAATTGTTTATAAGTTACAATAAAAATTCCTTAAAACAAATTGCGAGCATATTATGTTAGACACAGAAGTAGGTATGTAGTAAAATACCTCTACTTTTTAATTAAATTCTTGTTTAAGTAGATAATTAGAATACAACTTGTACAATTCCAAGTATGCATTCTTAATATCAAAATCATACGTGAATATTTCCTTCAAATTATAATTATTTACACACAGTGTGCTGCGAATTGCGAAACGTGATAACAAAGAGGAAGTAAAGAATTTTTCCGACATCTGTGCGATATATATTTCAGAACAATGGGACAATACACATTCCTTATTATAGTGAAAGTTTCTAAGATGTAGTGATTTCTCGTAAACAGAGGCGAATAATGAATGAAATGTGTTCATAGACTCACAGTGACGTAGGTACTTATGGTTTTCGCAAATTATATGAATTTATGTTTGAAATAATTGATTCAATGTACCTAATATAAAACAAAAAATAAATTAAGCAATTCTACGACGGAAAAACTGTAAATGGTTGCATGTCTGTAAGGATGTGGTGAGCAGTATCCCGGTCCAACGTTACTTTGTGATGGTAAAATACCCTCAAAACCACATTAATTTAAAAGAGTTCAATGACCTATCGTTCCTATAACTTGAATCCTAAATAAGAAGCGAGTTCATTCTTGAATTCTTACCATTTTAAAAGCCTTATTTAAAGGCAAAAGCCAACCAAGCAGCATCACAATTAGACGAGCGAGACCAATCAGAAAGTTCTCCTTCCCACCGGAAAGTATCATTTGTTCCAATAAAACATTACAAGTTAAGGACGTTAAAAGCAACGCACAGACAGTTAGACAAATTGTCGGGGACGCAGTCACGAGGCAGCTTCGTGATTGGTGATACCATGAGTTCCGATTTGTGTGGACGTTAGGGATAACACTAGTATTAATTCTATTAACTATTAGAGACGAATGATATCTTGTTGTTTGAGATAGACACGATTACGACTGTAGTTCCTGCGATATTATTGGGTCATATTGAAGAAAAGAACCTAGACTCAACATCCGCCTTATGTAAGAGATTAAAGGTAAGTACATACAGAAATCACCTGTAAATATAAGTGGTTGAAAGAACCGATTTATTTCACTTAATTAGAATAGAAACTTAAAAAATTGATGATCATAATATGTCATTCAGACGTATTCTTATAGATATATGCTCATAAAAGGTTAAAGTGTAACTTACAATGTTATGTTCTAATAATAATGGAGATCTTAATTTATAATTTCAGAAATCTCTATTGTTTTGTATCCATTTTGCTAAATTTTTCAAAAGTACATATTCTATTGGCTTGGCAACAACTTTATCTAACAAAACAGATAAAATATCTGTATTATATATTTATATAATTAAGCTATTATTTGAAAGCATGGTTACACTACCCGTGGAGATATCGTGCGAACATAATAAAGTACAATACAACTGATATAGCTCCGCCGAATAGCGCCTTTTAACAATCGTTACTTTGTGCAAATAGTTCTTAAGTACTAAAAATGAAATCATTTTTTGTTAAGAAATATAGATCTGCTCTACTTTCGTGATAAGCGAAATGACTATCTAAAATTCTAAACGAATATTGTGAATGCGAAATTTCTATGCCTTTTTGTTTGATTCCGTTCCATAGTGAACGGATTGCTATGGATTTTCATATATATAAATGGAAATTTGTATCGGCGTTATCAGACTGCATTGTGAAATAATATTGTAATACTGTGGTATTGTTGTAGTTATATTAAGCATAAAACTATGTACTATACAAATCAACGATACTGAATGAAACTATGACAAAAATAATCTAACAGACATCAATTAATCAACTCAATAAAATTGATTATCAAATATACAACTAAACACAATTCTGAAGAGGACAGCGGAGGAAGGATGGATATTGGATAGGCGCAAAAAGCAACCAATAGATTGTCGTAACCAATATAACATTAATTTCCAACTGCTTACTTAAACAAATTTAATGAGAAACGTGTGGAAATAACACAATTTATTATACCCCTAATAGAGACGATAACAAACAATCCTTCGTGAGATTAACCTTTACTACTCCCAACAGTATTTTATTACGTGAAAGTCACGTTCCGTAACTAGATCTGTGGTTAACTATTTGCTTTTTACATACACCAGATCGCATATCAACAAAGGTAAATTAATCTGCCACAAAAAGGGAAAGTTTCGCATGGCTCACACTTTATATCGCTGATGAAATGTAAACAGGGTTCAATTACATGTGAATTACGGAGATACTGTCTCAATGAGATTGTGGTTGAATACATTTCTGTTACGTTGAAAGTCATCTCTAAATATCGATCAAATGTTCTCAATATGTTTGTAATGGTTTGTAAAGTGAGCTTTGCAAAAGTGAGGATACGAATTACGATCCTTCAATAATATCAGCAACTGAGCAGTATGCAGTATATTAGATTTTGCTCCGCTGTCTCAAGAGTAGTCTATACTAATATTATAAAGAGGAAAGGTTTGTATGTATGTATGTATGGTTTTCACGCATAAACTACTGGACCGATTTTGATGAAATTTGGCACAGATAATCTTTAGACCCTGAGAAAGAACATAGGCTACCTTTTATTGCGAAATATGTACCACGGGCGAAGCCGGGGCGGACCGCTAGTAGGGAATAAAGAGCTTCTAAATACGATAAGCATAAATAGAATCTTTATAATATTGTCAAATTCTGACCAAAGATGAACTTCAATATACTTCTCTATCTCATCACTATGAGGTGTCTGGTGCAACTTAGTTAAAGAAAGTAAGTACCTACCTATTACAGAACTTAAATTATGTCTAGACACCCTAATCTAGAAAACTAAAACTCATAAAGTCCTAAAATTGTATAATAAAGGTGTTTTATTTTGTTTTTGATTTACCAAGAGTGTGGGAAGTAATAGTTATTACGTTCTTAGAAAGTTATAATGATTTATTTAAATCATTCGTCATATTGGATTTTGATGGGAAATATTGATTATCTTGGTGAAAGTTTCTGAGCATCTGAGCATTTATTGCATAATTTATGAAATATTTATGTATTATTTATTAATTATTATATTATAATGTAATATATATACCGATATAGATTCATAAGACGAGATAAATTCATATTGGTACCAGCATTTGCTTACTACCGACTACGCCTTATATTAAAATGTTCTATTATAAATAGCCAAAGATATGTAACAACTTATTATAAAAAACAAACGATGCCAATTTTTTTCCTCTCAGTACCTTTCCATTTATTTTCTTTGTATTTTCTGTCCTTCAACATACAGCCACAAGCAAAACGCGATAAAAGCCTACTCGGTCTATTATTTTTAACTCAAACGCAGGAAACTGGTCAACCACTTACATGGTAAGGTAATACCTTGCATTATTACTGGCCCGAGGGTTATAACAGGTATTGGGAGTGGTTCTTGTATACCCTTTGCGACTCCTTTATTTTTAACTTCAAGGCAAGCGTAGATCAAGCAAATGCACTTTTTCTAATATGAATTTTAGCTTACAGAAAATTTTTTCTCTCTTTTATCATTCCAATCGTAATTGAACGATTTTACTTTTTTGAGTAATAATTATATTAATGTGGGATTTTCTATTAAGACTTTTAATTTGTAGCTTTTCCGACAACTAAACGTAAGACCCTTCATAATGATGGTAAATCCTTAAAAAAAATATTGTAGGATACTTATCTATTTAACTAGTTATAGTAATTATACCTGTTGAAAAATAATGTAAGTCAACCATACTTTTATTTCACAGTCATTCTTCTAGATTTATTAAAGCTGGATTATCTGATTTTGATTTATCCATCGTATCGGTTTCTAAACGTGCCTCGAAACCTGTCACAACGTTCAGTCTAGCTTGTAGAGATTTAAACGCCACCTGCTATCTGATGGTTATCTTGTCCCTGCTATATTTTATCTATTGCTAACCATAAAATTGTATAATCGCACTTTTTGTTTTGCAATAATCATATCATGATAAATAGAGACACATCATTTTGTAGTATAATTCATTAATTTATTCAGGCAGAATAGACCAACAATTACATTTTTTAGTTTTTTCACAATTTCAATAACACACAAATAATAAGTAAGCACCATTTTAGATTTTTATTAGCTGACCTGGTAGGTAAATGCTGTTTGCTTTAATAGGGCATCCACCACTTAGGTGTACGTAGAAAAATATAAAAATAGGCTACTCTGTACCATGATGGCTTAAAGAAGTATTCATTCCAGTATGGAAAACTTACAAAGCTTTATAGGTCGCCTAGCGCCATCACTATCCTACTCTGGAAATAATACTGCTTTGTGATATCAGTAACATGGTAATTATAAGGAACAGGCAGGCCACAAAGTTGACCGTTCATTCTCCACCAAACTCAAATTCAATGCAGAGAATAATACTACACAATTAAAAACGTCTCAAATAAAATTATCCCTTCCTGCCGTTGCAATAGAAGCTAAAAGCCTCTATCAATCTAGATGTAACCGATACTAAACTGCGATAAAATTCAAAGCAAAGTACGTATACAGGGTGTCCCGCTTTTGGTATACTAAGCGCGAAGGGACTTGTAGTTTTGCATACACTGATCACATAAAAAATACTTAAATAACAAAATTACGCGAAAAATTTTTTGCTAAATTTTTCCTTAAAATCCATGTATTCGTCTCTAGCTTCGCGCAGCCGGCATATACCGCTTCGCTAATGTGAGTATTTTGTCTATGAAAACATAATCTTAAACGATAGCTCACATGCGGGTGGCAAAGTTGGGCGGTTTGCTTGTTGGGGGTGTACACATGGAATTTTAAGAATTCCTCTATTTAAAAAAAAAAATGCGTCTGGAATTTTATAATTATTTTTTACGTACTCAGCGTATGCAAAACTACAAGTCCCTTTGCGCTTAGTATACCGAAAGTGGGACACCCTGTATAATTTGGAAAATCCAAAAGTGCACGCCTCATAATTTTTTTTTAATAAATATTTATTAATTATTATTTTTGTTTATTTAATAACAATTAAACCACATCGAATCAGACCCTGAAAAATGAAAGGGTTCTATTCCTGAGCATACTCAAGCGTAAGAGAAAAAAAAAGACTCGATTAGTAAAGTATTTCGGTCGCTATCGTGTTAACAAGAAAAAGGATCCGCACATACAGACACACGGACGTCCAAGACAGAACTTTTTTAAACTGTTTTTTAACTAGTTTAAATAACAAAAATGACATCAAAAATATCATGAACGTTAAAAATAGTGTTTTTTCTTAATATGTGTGTGTATGTATTATCTTACAAGTGCAATGTATGATACATAAAGACATTTTAAGTTTGAAAAATCAGATGTTTTGCGCGAAGTGACAGTAGTACCTTTAGATTCTATTAGTCCATGGTAGTACCCACCTCAACGCTTCGCTTATGAGGCGTGCAATATTTGATATGTACCGACTAGCTACATGCCTATTTCGATATACCTATATGCTTGCACGTCCACTTTCTCGGAGGTTATATAAGGGACGACTACCTAAAAAGGGCATACATAATACATTTAATGACGGATGCAATATTTTGTGCAACAGATAAGAGTGAAATTGTGAGCAGGTTTAATTATCATTTTGGTGGATAACTTGAATTGTTATAATACTTAATTACAATGCAGTTTTGTTTTTCTTATTTGTAAGTATCTAAATTATTAAATTTCTAATATGATTTGGATATCATTTTCAACAAGCAAATTATGGTGTGTGTACTTCTCTAAATAAAAGTAGGTATATCGATCTCTTTTAAACAAGCAATTAATCCTAATGTTTTGAAATTGAGATGCGAACAGACACCTAAAACCAGGAAGAGTTACACTTGAATTTTTTCAATATAATATCAACATAGCTTACGATAAAATCAAATGTTCTAAAAGTAATCATTTCTTATTATTTAAGGAATAATTTGTACAAGTAATTACTTACAAGATAAACAAAAGTAATTATGCCGCGGCAATAGTATTGTGAAAGACGCGGACGGTTCCGCGCACGTTTTTAATTAACGAATTATCATCTGATAAGGAATGTTTCTAAATAATATAATTGTGAATATGAAGAAAGACTGCATCATCTTATTGTATTTTGTTGATAAATTAAGGCCAAAACTTTGTGGCTCACAAATTGAGACGAGTCAAAATATCTGTAGATCATTAGCTGAATACTAATATACGTTAATAAAACCTCATAAAAGTTCACGCATAGTAAGTTTTGTTTTACTATAATCTTAATCTTATATACTTAAAACTTAGACCTGCCTTTCGAATGTTTAGCCTTTTTAGCAATTTTGTACATGTCCAAAAATGCTATTTAATTTGGCAATTGCCAAAAATAGCAATCCTCGTTTTATCTACAAACTGAGACATAAATCTCATAAAATTGGGAGCTATGGTTGACCATATTAGTTCCTGATTGACATGCCTTATATAGTTTAAAACAAATAACTATTATCATCATTACCTACTGATCTTTAAATTTGATTTTATGATTATGGGCATCTTGAAGAAAATTATTTTATTGATTACATGAATTTCACAATACCTATTTCATTTGGTTAATAAGTAATTTTTAGACAGCTACATCCACGCTGTATATTTTTAACATTTATTACAGACGAACTAACATTAAAGTGTAATAATTATACAAATTTTTGCGATAATTTATTCTAATAGACAAAGAACTAACTATTGATACGTAATTATCTTTATAAGGACCTCACTACGTTTTATAGATACGTATAAAAACGTTAATTAGTTTCATACTCCGAAAAATCGTTTGAGTTTCACGTAAATATATTTTTTCATATTTTATTTTTCGGCTAAAATTAACAAGAATAACTATTAGTTTGATTTATATGCTCATACCTAAGTAGTTTTAGTGTTTTATGGACAGATAAGCCTAAATAATGGCGATATTACTAACCTCAAATAGCCAAGTTTTATTGATTAATAATACTGATTTATATCAAAACATCGACCTTAGATTTCAGCAACATCCTCAATTGGTATGAATCACTAATTGGTACCCGAAAAAATATTGAACAATGGCATTGTGAAAACAAAAGATTACGTTGATACGGTTAATAAAATTGCTTGAATTAATATATTGAAGCAATTTTTATATATCTAGGTACCTATATATATTTGAGATTTTACGCTTACTTCCTGATATAATAATATGTGATGTGTTCCATTGCATATTTGACGATAAAACCTACATGACACGGGACACTTGCAAACATTCGTACAATGTTTGAATGTGCTCATGTACGGAATCAAATTGCAATTGCCATCCTACACTTCTGAATTTGCCTATTCGTTCGAATCTGAGTGACCTGCCGATAAATTTGTTTTGCCATAACAATACAAAGACAATATGAATATTCGTGACACCAAGAAAGTAACGCTCTAATAGGAACCAGAAAACAACCAATTGCATATTATTATGTAGATTAGCTAGGGTAACGGCACCAGTGGTCAGCCAGGAACCAGTGATCAGCCTATTGCGTTGTTTATTGGCCATAAATATCGCTGTAATCAAAATAACCAAATCACGCGCACTTAAGACGATACACAAAAAAAAATCTACTGCTTGGCGGGCGGAGTCTAATAGCTCGCTATCGCGAACGCGGGTGCGCGCGAAGTCATTCTTGCAAACTCGCCGCGCTGCCGCTGGCCGACTCGGGACAAACATGTATGGAGTCGTCATACAGTTATAATATTCTTATACATATATTTAATTGTTGATTTATTGGTTTTATTTTCTTGCTTATAAACAAATAATCTTCTTTTTAACAACTACTTAGACATTATTAATAATTATTATTATTTCGTAATGTTTACTTTATTACAAAATAATACAGGTTATAAATAATCTTTAAAATAACAAAAAATATTGTTACTCTGAAAAAATGAAATGGCACTCAATAACGCGGACTACTGAACGGATTTAGATAGAATTTGATGCTGACGTAGATATTACGTCATGCCCAGAAATGAAAGGTAATCTGAAAGAAATTATAAACCCTAATTCTTCTCAGTCAAAGTCAAGAGTGGAAGATATCACTAATACAGTAAAACTGATGCGAAACTTTGGATGTTAATTTGTATATTTTTTTGTTAGTTGTTACTTAATCACGTCAAGACTACATTACCAATTTTGATAAAATATAGCTAATTGCCTGGATTTACACATAGGATACTTTTTATCCGAACTGAACACTTCTGTGGGATAAAACAGGATTCACGATATAACCTAATTCCACGCGGGCAAAGCCGCGGTCGGAATGATATTTTTTTAAATAAAAAAATTGTTTAAAAAAAACACAAAATATATTGACGCATGTATTTATTTTTTGCACTCTATTATAATTGTAATTATTCATTACAAATAATCAAAATAAAATAGCCAGAACAAAGTTAGGCCCTGGTAGGGTAGGTAGGCAGGTACAGCAATGTGAGACGAACACTGGCTTATTTATACCAATAATAATGTATTATAAACATTAAATTAAGTTTACTTTCTAACAACAAAAATACATAATATTAGCTAATGTGAAAGCGAATCAACCAATCATCCCACAAAAATGAAATGTGCACACAAATATTCATCCAAATCGGTTCATGTCATTAGGAGGAGTGACTGCAGCGCCATCTTCCGGGCCCAATTGTGTTTCCAGATCACCCAGGAACTCAATTTAATATACTTACACAAAATTTTTCGAAATGAAAACTCACATTACTATGTAAATATGAATATAAACCTGTTTTATTACTAAGCAATTTCCCGCACAGGTGTAGTAAGTATAAATGAAATAAATATCAACATCAAATTCTTTATACAACATACTTATCTACCACCTTCTAAGAAATGTAATTCTTGAAATTATTTCGTATTTTTTTTAAATATAATACTACTCCAATGAGCTCCTGTTCCATATTATGTCCGCCATACTTCCACTAAGTTCACCATGATTTTTTATTTCTTTGCACTTTGTTGCTTTTTGCTAAAAATGGAATCATGCGATAAAACCAGTAGAGCTTTGATAACATACATTTTTGACTGAATAAAGGTACTTACGAAGGAGTGGATTCACATTGTGAACAATCAGTGGGTTTATTTTCCTTCTGGATTCCGGATTTCTGAAAAGATTATTTATGCTATAAATGAAAAAATCTTACACATTCGTTATGTACTTAAAACAGGGGTACATATCAAACATCGTCTATAATACAATTATCGTCAAATTTAAAATAAAACCAACTTACTTCATTAATTTGTTCCAATTGTAAGCATTCTTTTTCCTCCAACCTTTATGTTTCTTCTTCTTATTTTCTTTATTGTCCCCATTTGTCTCATTTTGTCTTATCGTGTTGTCACCCTTTTTTACGATTGCGCGAGCGACACAAGTTCCCCGTGTGACAGCCGTAGCGGGAATGACTCGTGCAGCGATCGGGGTAGGAAGGTACAGGGCGGCTCTCGCTATATTGGCTGGTCGCGCGCTAATTTCAAGTATTTCTTGTTTATTTCAAAACCATCGCATATTTCAAAATTCTAACACGGTAGACGTATAGGTTGTATATTTTATAGTTAATATCCAAAAAGTCGTAACTTTACGTTTGTTATTTTGAAGATGCCAGAGATTAAAAAAAAATAACAATGATAACTTTGTATTTTTTTTCTATCGAGAAAATATCATGGAATCATGTTTCTAAAACGGTAGACGTATTGTGTTACTATTGAACTTTCTTGTCAAGAATTTTCATCACGACAACTTTAATAATATAAAAATTACGAAGGTTTGAAAAGGGCCGTAAATGTTAGAAAAATTAATTCATCACCTTAAATAGAAGCTCTGTTTCGTTATTGGTTCATGCATCACGCGATAGGAGCAGCAGGGGGTCAGGGGAGAGAAGTAAACACGTTCGTACAGGTGCTGTCCGCCGACAAGAGCAGAAGTGTCATGTCTGCAATATTTTTTGTTTCACGTGGTGCGTGGTGAAAGGTGAGAAATTACATATTTTAGTATGAAATGTGATTGTGTTTTATAGATAATAACTTTATAGATTACTTAGAGCATTTAATTTTATGAAATTTGATAAAAAATATTGTTTTTTTACTTAAAAATTTGAGGGGCTGACCATTGGATACTGATTTTTTTTGAAAGATCCAATGGACAGCCCCTAGGGCTGATTACTGGGATTATTCCTAATTGTTAGAAAACCCAGTGGTCAGCCGCATTTCAAAATATTTTTTTCAAGCGGCTGACCACTGGGTCTCAATCTGTGGTCTAAATGATCCAGTATTCAGCCACGATGTTATTGAAATAATATTTTAAGTATAAATGCGAATGTTTGTGTTTAAATCTATAAGTAATACTTCATGTTAGTTAAGTTTTACCTGAAATAATGGTATTATGTGTATTCATATCCAAAAGTTATTAATGTTCCCTTTTTTTCTAGCTAAAAATACCGCCAAGACAACAGTATCATCCAGAGAAATCCTCCGAAAGAGATCCTCCTGTGGTTGATTATAATTATATATATTGTGGATTATAGATATATCAATAGGACATAATATTATAAACTAATATCGCTGATTTTTTAAAAAAGAATTATTGCTGTTTTTATGATAAATAATAAGAAGTTCCTAGAAAATAAGAAAACACAAAGAGATTGTAATATGTAGTATGTTTAAAATAATATTTGTATTATGTACGATATACATTTTTTTGTGCTAAGTGAATCGTTGCTATAAAAATGTGATTAATATAGTTAATTTTGATATAATATTGTTTATTTGATCTCATAATTAGTTATACTTACTAAAGGCTGAACACTGGGTTCAACAAGGCTGTTTATTGGTTTTTAGAGGCTGTTCACTGGGACACTGGGCCATTTTTTGTTTAAAATTAATTATATATTTTACTAAGAGAATTATTGTTTTTGATAAACGCTGATTTGAAACTACAATAAACAATAAATCCATATATGTTGTACGTTTTTTTATTCGACGATTGTTGTAGAAATGGCAATTGTCAAAACTTCAAAAAGCTGTTATGAGGCTGACCACTGGGGCCGTTACCCTATATATATCACAAGAAAACCAAAATTTTAACTTTGCGAATAAAGGCATATTCGATGATTCAGCATTCAAAAATCTTTTACGAACTTAAAACGGGTATTCATATTATTATTCCACTAACATACATGCCTTGGACCTGAGTGGTTATCCCATATTATAAACAGGTATCTTGTAAATATATGTATCTTTAGTCATTAGATAAATAAGATGATAAACTAATAACATGTTTCTCTAAATTTATTCTGTCCGGAAACTGTATGGAATGTTGTTTCGTTGTCTTTACTGCAAATTACTGTAGTAAATCCCTAAATTAAAAGGATACAGTCGAAGAAATTATTAGCTCTTCTTTCTCTTTAACTAGAAATTCAAACAGCTTTTTCTTTGAATAAATTAATACTTAATGTCAGAAAAATATCTCTTAAAATACCTACTTATTTGCTCAATCGCAAAAAGCATTCTCGGAGCTTTAATCACTAAGCTCTTAGATACGATACCAATTACAAGGACATTCCAGCATCCTAACTGATAAGCATTAGCTGAGCAGGTCTACGTATAAATTTATAATTTTAATTCAGTGTTAATTCCAGATTCACAGAGCAATATGACTCTATGGACACCATTGGACTTGCCGTTGCCTTTCTACCACCTCTCGTTCGAATAACCGTTTAGAGAATAACTAAACTTATACTTTAGATGGGAATACAGGAGATTATTGAATCTCAGACAATCGTGTAGAAACCGTGCTTATGGTCTGTAACGATCATGGTAGTGAAAATACACTCACGACGCCATTAGACGATATCATTATTCATAATACTATTACGGGGTATAATTATTAACTGGAGAATGTGGAAATATTTTGTTTAAATTAAAATTATTCTCGTATAAATATGGAGTAGATGGAATATTTCAGGTTCTTCCGCTATTGCCAATTAAAGAGTAGAGAAAAGACACGAGATTCTGCATAGAGGGAATAGCAGCATATAACGATAAGAATTAAGCAATTATATACGAAGTACACAAAACTTCGTTCTATTTACTATCTTTCGCTGTCCCTAATTCTCTTAAAAGTTTTGATATATTGTATGTACGATGGTCATTCAGCAAGAACTACGATAATCCATAAAATTTGGTCTCCTGACGCAATTAAAAGTACTAGGCAGTAATAAAATCCTACTCGCTTAGTATTAATTACCCCATTAACAATAGACCAGTGTTGTCATGACACAAAACTAAATTGCAATCAGCATGATACATCTCGTACCTTCATTCATCCCTAGTCACGCTTTGAAAGTTTTAGAAATCGGAGTAATAGACCTTTTTAGGTTTTAATTGGGTTTATCTTGGAGATAGGTCAATACTGATACATGTTATTGAGAATAATTAGGTTTATCTTGAAAGGTTTACTTTAAATTTTGTTATCTTGTTGAAATTTATGTAGGTAGGTAGGTACGTACCTACGTAAGTAGTTAATTGTACCTAACACTGACCCCTAATATATTTTTATAAGCCAGATAGGTATAGACATCAAAAGGACAATTCTAAAAAAGTGTAACTAATTGTTCTTAAAATTTTGGAATTACTTATAATTTTTATATTTTATGAAATATTTTGCAATATTCTTAAATGTTACTTCAGCACCTACATACGTCATTAATAAAATTTGTTTCATATCAATTTTTGAATACAATTTCTGTCGAGGAACTAGTAGTAGGATCTAAAAACCGAGGTCATCTGATGTTCGCAACAGAGTCGGAGTAAAGAATGCTGACCGTGTTTTAGTTATAAAATGTGAATCATCTCGACCCGCTGCATAATGTTATTTATTAGGTATGTGCTTTAGCATGTTATGTAGTATTTGAGTAACATGTTTATGATCTTCCTTTAACGAATATGTACGAAATATTGACTTAGGTACTACATATCTTTTCATTACGTATTTTTTTCATAACTTTTAGGAGGCATAGAGAAAATATAAGAAAAAGTACTTACTCGTCTCGAAGAACCAATGCTGCTGGCAAGACTCTCGACGTCATAGTGCCGTGCGAACTCATAGGGGCCCGGATAATCCCGGGACACACATTGCCCCATATGCTCGTCACCACTCACAACAAATTGTAAACGATATCACATCTGGCAACACAATTTTTGTGTTTATTTTTAATTTTCTCCAGCCTAAGCCTCCAGCTACATCATTCTAAATTCAAATTAATTGCTACAGATAAAGGAATTTTCATTGAAATTCAAACAGTTCGGAAGCAATTGTTTAATTAACTGCGCAAAAGAATGAATTGAATTTAAATCATTAAATGTTTTTGTGTGTTCTGAAGGTTGTTAATAAAATTTACACCCACGCTTGACTGATAGTGAATAAACTGAATAATATTACCTTCTGTTTTAATATTGTATGCATTGCATTTGTATAGCTACCTACCTATTATACATTCTACAAGCATCTACAAGTAAGTAATAACTAATAACTATGTAATAGGTTTAGTAGATCATTCTTAAGGTGATATTCACCCATGTAAAATATCGCCGATTGTAATTATTATATACCTACTTGTTTCGTCCAAAACTGATAAACTTTATTGTATTAGATTATTATGCAAAACCAAAAATCGTACAAGGTGTAAAAGATTGAAGATTTGAATTAAAATTATTCATAATATGATATGAATTAGTAATATAACTTCACCGAACTATTTACCTAACACAACACGTAACAGTACTTTTACGAAAACTTTTTATTTATCAAAACACAATGTTTACATTTTTTCACTGATCGAATTTTGGCGGTCACCTGTCAAACGCAACATGTGCGCATGCGCGGTGCGCGCGCTACGCTAAGCCCGACTGGCGGCGTGGCGATTGGACGGTTTGGACTCCAAAACTTTGGAGCGCTCGCGCCGGACGCCGGGTGGGAGCGTCTTTACATGATGAGATACGATTTAAATGAGATAGAGCCTCCGATATATTTTATTATTGTTACATATTTTTTCTCATTTTCAGAACTAAGACATTATTTATAATATTTATTTGTTACAACATGGAGCTGTATATTAAGAAAAAATATAAAAAAAACGATTAGCACTTGTATTTTAAAATTGATTTGTTTGAATAGAAAACCAGCTATGAATTTTAAATTATGATTTTTTTTAATATATTATTTAATCTCTTTAATTACAAATTAAATTTTAATTTTAACAATATTACATGAATTGTTTATTACAATTTACAAACCCCACATAGTTATAGTAGTCTAACTATATGAAAAAAATGTTGTGTGGTTTTATGAAACCACGGTAAAAGTGAAACTGTTCGAATGGTTCCGAACACTGCTTTGTGTAGCGCATGTCGCGTGTCGCGTCGTCGACGGAGTAGGTATACCTACTCGGCAGCCGCGATACGTACGCGACATGCGCTACACAG
Source organism: Colias philodice (assembly GCF_061535455.1). Taxonomy (NCBI): domain Eukaryota; kingdom Metazoa; phylum Arthropoda; class Insecta; order Lepidoptera; family Pieridae; genus Colias; species Colias philodice. The sequence goes on along the minus strand of NC_143095.1, from coordinate 10,049,300 downwards.
ACCAAAAAGTTTGAGACGATGTAATAAAAGTTTCACTTTAAAATTTCTTACAAAAATGTAACCAGCTTGCATTTTTTTCAAATACATATACATATTTAATTTCAAAACAATATCGTTTCGTGTAAAAACATCGTCGCGGGCCATGCCCAGCTGTTGTCACGGAGTATCGTAGACAGTAGTGACTCATTCAACGAATTCTGATGCAGCTCAAATGTCGGTGATAGACGAATTAATAAGTGTCCAAATTTCAGTGATGATATTATGTTACATATAGAATAATGGTTCTTAAATTAAGTTTAAAGAGCTGCTTTATTGCTGTACTATGTACCGAATATTATCATCCAATATAGGTGTAAGTTTTTTGCTTTGATTATATTTTGTATAACATATTCGTTTTGTAATGCCAATTGTTGCCTATATTACAGCCAAAATCGGTTAGGTATCATAAACAAAGCAGACTTGCTTTGTTACAATTATACTAAAATATGAATTAGATATATTAATTATTAATTTCATGAATTTTACATAGCTTTTTTTTTTTTTTTTTTTTTTTTTTTTTTATTAGGTCCACCAAACTGGACATAGCACTACAAAAATAGATATGGTTATTCTATGATACATCACAAGTAATAGGTGCTAGACCTTCTAGAGGTGAACACAGCCTGCAATAATAAGTACGCGAATACATATTTACATTATTACAATATTAAACAAAAAACATTATTACAATATTAACATAATTTAGAAAAATAACATTATGGATCAATTTAAATACAATATTTATGCAATTTTGGAAACTAATTTTTTAAATGAATTTAGGGTTGCGCTAAATATATCGACGTTATTACAAACTTTTTCGTTGTAAGCTGAACACATGCGGTGCAATGACGAGTGTTGAGCGTAGTTTGTACGACAAAAGGGAAGACTAAACGTTTTCATGTTAGTGGGACGGCTGAATGGCCTTGGTACATGTATGCTAATTTTTCCTAATAATTGAGAATTATCTATTTTACCATTTATAATTTTGTATAGAAACACGATATCAGAAAGGGTCCGTCTGCTTTCAAGCGATTTCATTTTAAAGTGCATAAGTCTAGAAGAATAAGACGTTAGGTTACGGCAAAGATTGTGAGTGAAAGTTAGGTGGTACAGGAATTGTTTTTGAATCCGTTCCAACCGCTGTATGTGTACGGCATATGTAGGATTCCACACTGGGCTACAGTATTCGAGGAGAGATCGTACGTAGCAATTAAAAAGCAATACTGGTACTTCAGAGTCATTAAAGAATTTGCTCTGTCTAATGATGAATCCAGAAAGGCGTGCGGCCCTTGTTGCTAACGAGTCTATGTGCTCGCGAAAGCCGACTTTTGTGTCCACCACAACACCGAGATCGCGAATGTTCGTGACTTCACCGATTGGAATGTTATCAATAGAGTAAGTTATATGAAGTGGATTACGTTTCCTTGTGAATTTTATATGATAACACTTAGATACGTTAAGGAACATGTTATTTTTTGCGCACCATAATGTAATGCTGTTGATATCGTTTTGTAATGCTAAAGTATCTTCATGGTTTTTTATTACCCTATACAATTTGAGATCGTCGGCGAACATTTGGTACTTAGACGTAATGTTGGCACCTAGGTCGTTAACGTATAGTAGAAAAAAGAGTGGACCGAGGTGAGAGCCTTGAGGTACACCTGAGGGTAATGGTCGAGCGACTGACTTGTAACCTCTGAGTACAACTAATTGGGACCTATTACGAAGATATGATTCGCACCATCTGAGCAGAGAGCCGCAAATACCTGCGTGGTACAATTTTTGGACAAGAAGGCTATGATCAACCATATCAAATGCCTTGGAGAAATCGGTGTAGATAGCATGAATTTCATTTTGTTTTTCGAGCTCTTCATTGATGTCGCTGACGTATTCCAAAAGATTAGACATGGTTGAACGCCCCGGAAGAAAACCGTGTTGACAGGGGTCAAACAGAGGTTTGAGATGAAAATAAAATCTGTTGTAAATTATGGATTCGAACAGTTTACCCATGGCTGACAGTATTGATATCGGCCTATAATTCTTAACATCACTCTGATCACCTTTTTTGTGTATTGGAGTGATGTGTGCAATTTTCCATTTAGTCGGAAAATGGCCGAGGGAGATAGATTTATTGTAGATGTGGTACAGAGGCTTTGTGAGTTGCGCAGAACAAGTTTTTAAGAACAGGGGAGCGATTCCGTCTGGGCCTGGTCCCTTGTTAATGTCTATTCCTTGAAGTGATTTGTAGATTTCAGTTTCAGAGATGTTGCAAGAGCCGAGAGATCCATTGTTAGTGAAGGGTGTCATAGCGAAATCTACTGAATGGGGTGCAAGTTTACTATTGTATATGGAGTGGAAGTATTCAGAAAAGAGATTACAGATATTGTGCCCACCTTGAACGTTTCGGTCGTCAAGATACATTTCATCAGGAATGTCCCTACTATTTGATCTTAAGGATTTTATAAAAGACCAGAAGTATTTTGGGTCTTTTTTTATTTGAGCCTTTGCCTCAGATTTAAGTCTATTAATACATGTCAGTAGCATTTTTTGGCAACGGTCACGTAACATTTGAAAAGTAACCAGGTCCATTGGATTAGAGTATTTTTTGTACCTGTTATGATACTTTGACTTTTCGTTTAGGCATTTAATTAATGACCGACTGAACCAAAAGGGATAGTTCTTGTTATTTTTTGGTCGTAAGGGCGTGTATTTTGTTATTATGGGAGTTATAATACTATAGAATGTATCAACTGTTTCGTCAACTGTTTGTTCAGATTTAAAATAGCTATCCCAACATATTTTATCTAATTCCTCTTTGATTTTATTGTAGTCTGCCTTAGAAAAATTGAGGCTAGGAAACTTATTAATTTTGGGTGGTTTGTAGTTTTTTAGTTTGATATGTATGTCTAAGGGAGGGTGATGATTATCAATTTTTACTAGGGGGAATGGATTGATCATAACTTGAGATGAGTCTTTTGCGTTAGTGACAATAAGATCTAGCGTGCGGTCATTAATGTTTGTGACAGGATTTATTTGGTGGAGACTATTGAATGAAAGGGTGTCAATTAGCAGATTGTCGATTGGATTTGACGAGCAGGTTGGGACTAGATCTTTGTTTGTATCTAATTTCCATTGGATGTGAGGCAGATTAAAATCACCCGCCAACAAGATCACCGATTTCTTCGGTAGTTTATGCTGAACAATATTGTTTAAGTTTGAGGTGAAGTTATTTAAATTAGTTAAAGAGATAGGAGGAGGGAGGTATACTGCGCAAATAAATAGGGGGACGATGGAATTGCCTTGTTTCAGCTTAACAGCTAGCCATAGGTCTTCGATTGAGGATTCCCATTGCAGCTTACGAATTGGCTGGAACTTATTTAGGACAGCTACAAGTACACCACCTCCAGAGATTTTCTTAGAATCAGAGGAGCTTCGGTCCCTTCTGAATACCGTGTATCTATTGTCAAAAAGTTCGCGATCGAAAACCGAGTCATTCAGCCAAGTCTCCGTGAAAATAACAATATCAGCATTTTGTTTTAAAACATTTGTAAAAAGTTCTTCTGTTTTAGTCCGAAGACCTCTTACATTTTGGTATGTAATTTTTATTTTAGTACAATCGTTTATAACCATTCAGCAAAAAACTACTCGAATTTAAGGGAATTCAGAAAGTCTAAATCCTTAACCACAAAGCTTTTGGACGTTATGTCCTTCCTCATATAAATACGACCGTTTCTAACCCACACAAATTGAACGTTTTTGTCCTTGGACACTTTACGAGCCGCTGCGTGTAATTGTTTGTTTGTAGGTGATAGATGTTCACTAACGTACACAGGTTTCTGTTCCCCGGCGAGGCCCAAATGAGATGAGTTAAGTTTATTGTCCTGATGAGTCCTGTTGAACGTCTTAACGGCTGCAAGTATTTTATCCCGAACCAGAGGACTGGGGAGTTTGACTATAATCGATCTAGGTCGGTTTGATGTTTGGTTAATTTTTGCGACACGATGATAGTTTATTAACTCGTTTTCCGGTAGCACGCAGCCCACTGTAGCAACAAGCTGCTGAATAGTTGTTTTAAGGTTTTCTGCTTTAAATTCTGGAACGTTCTGAATTTCTAGATTACAATCTCTCGATTGTTGTTCAAGTTGATTCAGCTTAGCACTCAAATCAGTTACTTGTGATCGTAATGAAGAGTTCTCCAATTCCAAGTTTCCTATCTTCTTGGTCTTTACGTCCAGGTCAGCTTTGAGCTCGTCACACTTCGATGACATGAAATTTACACTATCTGTGAGCTCCTGTATTATACTGCGTGTGCCAGAGTTTTCCTCAGCAAAATCTCGCCTTATATCTCTGAGAAGACGCGATAAAGATTCGTCGAGTTTTTTGTCGATGTACTGTTTGAGGTCTTCGCAATCAGCAGCGGGTGAAGTTAGTCCTACTGGACGGTGAGGAGAATTGGAGTTACCACCCCGTTTGTCTGTAGATTTACACTCTGAGCACTTCCAATTGGCCTTGTAGGATTTAGATTCTTTAGAAAAGTTATCTGCAGGAATGCCCAGGCACTGGAAATGGTACGTGGAATTGCACTTGGAACAAATTTTAAGATCGTTTGTCTTAACTTGCTTGTTACACTTACTACATATATTCATTGTTTTTAATTTCCCGTAATCTTGGTAAATTTTCTGAAGCTGGCAACTCTACGTCTTAGCAAAAATGAAGTTTGACGTTGTCAATTGATTTTGACATGTAAAATCTTGGTTGATTGCGGGTATTTAGCGCTGTGCGTTGTTTGAGGGTATAAAATTCGGTATTGTATTTTGCTATTTCTAGTTGATAAAATGAAAGTAAAGTTGAGATAACAATACCACAGCTTCCTTGTGAGATATATTTCACAAATCACACACTATAAACTTAATACTGATAGAATTTTAATAATAATTTGAAGTTATTGTACGAGCGTATTTATCAAGGTAAAATGTTGCCACACACTTCCAGCTTTATCAATAACAGTCTGGATAACCGTTACATTGCATGACTTTAAGTATTTGTGCATGTGTAATTTGTCGTACAAACTCCAGTAGTGGGGTTGAAAACGGATGTCGAAGGACAGGTGTAGGTGTACTGTTCGAGCGTGCCATCGCTAAGCTCTACACAAAGGTAGTACGTTTGGCACGTCGTGTCTGACGTGTCAGCGATCCTTCCAGACGTGGTACACGTGTCAGTAGTACTTGTACTATTATCAGACGTTGCTGTACAGGTATAGTTGGAATCGCAGTACGTTGTATTCGGATTGAAATAGGTCGTATTAGGACAGGTGAGCGTAGTTTCTTCGAACGTGCCATTTATGCTCACACATTGGATGTACGTTGTGCAGTCAGTTGAGTTGGAATCAGCGACGTATCCATCTTCAGTGCACACAGACGTGGTAGTATTAGTTGAATTTGTCGTATCTGTCACAGTGCATTCGTAATCTGTGGTACAGACTTGAGTGGTCGGATTGAATAGAGATGTTGATGGACATGTATAGTTGTAAGATGTGAACGAACTGGTAGAACTGATGTAGACGCAGAGGTAATAGTTCTGGCATGTAGTGTCGTCTGGGTCAGCGAAGCGACCGGCGGTTGTGCAGTTTACTGCCGCGTGTGCCTGCCAAGCGGCACAGGATATCTATAATGCAAGATTTACATTCAGAATATTAAAACAAATAAATGAGAAGTGAAAATATTATTATGTCACCCACTTATTAATAAAGAGACCCTAAACAATTTAAAAGAAAAAGCTAACTACTACGAATATAATAATTCATAAGTAACAAATAAAGAATTATATACTTAATATCATGGACGTATAAAAAAAGACGGACACCGTATTACGAACAAACAACGTGAAGCCACCATAGTAAGCTAGCGATCGTGTAAAGACAATAAACACGCACACACTCTCACCATAGTAAGCTAGTCGGCCGCCATTACGTCGTGAACTACCGACTGATTAACTGCGTCACTGTTTCACAAAAAATATTTAAAATGCCGTCTTGCGTGGTAAATGGTGTCGCAACAGTACAATTTTAAATAACAAAACACAAGGGATTACATTCCACTGGGAAGCAAGTTATTCCTTTTATGTTTTAATGACAAAATTATTACGGCAAAATTTATAGAAAAAAATACAGCCGCCATTGTCATCAACACAGCTGTTGCCATGGCAACATGGCACACACACATGGATGTTTCGCCGCCATTACTAGGCTTCACTCAATGTTTAGGCGATATACCGTCCGTCTTTTTTTATACGTCCATGCTTAATATAAGTACTTACTATAAAAATCACAATTAATACTTTATCCGTCATCATTGATTCACAACAAAGTGGAAAAATCGTCCATCCATTCGTCTTTTATACCTATTGCTAGAAAAATTACATTTATGGCACCAATAGCAATCATTGAGATAATATTAATATGGAGTCGATACCGCCTACACCACTTATGTTCCACTCAACATACGTCATGTGGCGTAACTGCACTCAGTCGCTTGCTCGCTCATTGGCGCGAACGTCACGCTCATTTTTTATTTGTTTTAAAGTGAAACGCATCAAATATGCCTACGTGTGTGTTACGATATTGCACAAATAATACAAATAATACGGAAAAGTGCAAAGGAATAACTTTTCAATCAGTAAGTAACTAGATAATAATTTTTAAAACTTAGTTAGAACAAAATTTTTGGCGGGCGACATTTTGCGTCATTTGTCATAGATTAAAAATTTAAGATATGACATTGGGCATGAAATAAGTGTTGTTAGTAATATTTGCTGGCGTATATTTTTATAGTATAAAATAATAATTTTACATATTTAGAAAAGCATAGACTGGTTGTTAATTGAAAAAAGGTGAAATCATGAAATATGAAAATCAATTACTTAATCACCAATTTTTTTTTTGTTAATTGATTTTAATCAATTTTAATTGATATTGTATAAGCTAGGTACTGACTTGAACGTATAATTGAATTATTATTTATTTATCTGCACTAATATTATAAAGAGGAAAACTTTTTTTGTTTGTTTGATTGTAATAAATCATAAACTATTGGACCGATTTTGATGAAATTTGGCACAGACAATCTTTAGACCCTGAGAAAAAACATAGGCTACTTTTTATTGCGAAATATGTACCACGGGCGAAGCCGGGGCGGACCGCTAGTTCAGAGATTAATATTTTTTCTATTCAAGGTTTCCATGTCTGGGTCGTGAAGAAAGGGAAAAATGGGTAAAATTTGTCCAAAACAACCGCAGTGAAGAAACCTGGTTATCATCCGATAGAACTAGCGTCTGTTCATTGCATTTTCGCGATGAGGATAAATATACCACAAAAGCGGGAAGGCGTATTCTAAAGAAGTCTGCTGTTCCTTGTATTGATGTTAGTAATAATAATAAAATTTTACGGATTTGTATAACAAATAAAATATTATTTTAGCCATCACTAACATTATTATTATTATATTTATTTTAGCCGAAGGTGTGCTACAATAGTACTGGAACAATACAAGCAATTTCTGAGCCGGGAACATGTTCTGAGGATGATGAACTAAATATAAATAAACACAATTTTTACACGGCTTTTATTTTTTTTCTAAAAAAGGCTCAATTTGTAAGGAATGAAACTTCCCATAGCCCATATTGAACCTCCTCATCCTATATTATATGCCAGATATTGTTAGCCCCGCGTAGTAAAGTCAGTTTATATCTAAAATAAATATTAAGTAAGTACAAAGAAAATTTCAAGTCAACGTGCATGTAAGGAGTGGCACCCAATAAAATAAACAGAAAGAAACAAAGTAAGAAAGAAAGAAAGAAAAGAAAGAAAACATTTATTCCAACACACACAACACACATATAAAATAGCATTGTAAATTTTAAATAATATGTAATAGAAGACATAAATATATGTGTGGTTGCATGCGCTAAAAAAAGGAAGCCACTCAGGATACCTGAGGCATAATACCTCAGCACTGAATCAAAGTGTCGCCTCTATAGCGGTGAGTCAGTGACATCGCATAATCTATGACTGTCTAGCCGTCATTCGCGCGCCCCGCGCCGCCATCTTGGCGCACAGATTTTGTTCGTGGTGTCTGCTCCATTATTAATATTATCTCAATGATAGCAATAAGCAATTTGGGTTTTGATAATATCAATAATCTTTAAATTAAACGTGCCGCATACATATATTATCAATGAATCAATGCAATTATGTTACTTATCTTTAAAGCAATTTTCCTATATAAATTCGTAATAATTATTTTATTTACAGAGGTCAAGTACAACAATAATATTAACCACACCGTTATCAAAATGAGTACATGGTTTTGTCTTAATTGTGTGTGTCTTTTTTTGCTTAAAAAAGGAAAAGATTAACACTCATTCCTCAAATTATTACTCATATTATTACCTACATAAAAAAATATTCTTTAGCCGCTTGATTTATAAAATACCAATGTATCGGTACATTTAGTTTAGAAGTACAAAGTAGCAAGTATAGTCACGCGTACCTCGGCTAAAGTTATTTAATAAAAAAATTAAAAAAAAAATTAATTTGATTCAAACTTTTAAATATGGCGCCATTTGTGCATATTAATGAATGTTGCTATCGTAAAAAAACATAAGAAGGAATTACTATTGATACAAATCAACACGTTTATATGATAAAAAATAACGTATAATTTGTTAGTTTTAGTTACTCTCTATTTTATTTCTTTTTCTGTTTCCAAGCTTTTTTTGGGCTGTGTTTTGGGCCCATTGGGGCTTGGGCCATGAGATGACTGATGACATTGAATTTGACGTTGACAACTGATAATATTTTAATTTTTTTTTCTTTAATTCTTGATAAATTGTAACTGCGCACTCACAGTTATCTATTTATTATTTTAGAATTTATTTTTTGAAGGATTCTTTGCAATATTCATTGGTTCAGTTAAATTAAAACATTTGGAATGCTGACAAGATCAAGGGCCTTCTCAACACAGGCGTTAAAAGTTGTCAACAATGTTGCTAGGCAACAGTTTGTAGTCGGCTTGAAGGATGGTATGTGCATTTTATTATAAAATTATAAAAGATAATGTTTACATCTAGTTAGGTTCATTTATTCGACATTTATTTATTTTCAGTACACAAATGTATATAGTTAATATTATCAAAGGCGGTGGTAATATCAGGGAGTCAGTTTACTTTTGTTGTTTCTTTTTGTACTTGTTTAGAGCAAGCCAAACAGACTGATATAATTTGTTTTTATGGTGTTATTTAGCAAAATAGTCTTGTATAAGTAAAAGTAATTCATTAAGTAGTTGATTTATTACAATACTCATAATATTATAGTGGATAGTTGTTTCATAAAAATTTCCCTCTTTTTGGTATAATTTTCCGGATTGTAAATGTAAAAATACTAAATATGAGTTTTGTTAAAAATCATTCTAGCAGAAGCTACACTAAGCTATGAACAAAAGGGGAAAGAAATATCATTTAATCATACAGAGGTGCCTCCAGTGTTTCAAGGAAAAGGTGTTGGGAAATTACTGGGACAGGTAAATATATATTTTCTGATTCTTTAGGAATAATTGTGATAATGTCTTGAATTTTTTAGGCTATAAAGCACATAAAACATATTAAGTTTATACATACACTAGCTGTCCCGGCGAACTTTGTACCGCCCTGTCAATGAATGTTGTGTTACCTTTTAGCTGAACTAATTTAGGCTTTGATGAACGTAATACAATGATACAAAATAAGTATTTATATGGATTGATAAGTAATAGTATTTTATTTTATTACTTCAAAGTTCAAACACGTCTCAGAGAAAAATGACTGAATTTTAATAATTTGTGCAGCATGGATTAATTCTTTTCATTCTTTAACTGTTATCGACCATGCCATCGTTTCGTTTCACTTTAGTTGTGATAATAATTTTACCATTATCATTGGGCGATCGACGCTGATACAGTGGGTAACCATCGTTGCCTGTGATGGTCTCTGCCATCAATTTTCGTGGATACCTTTTGGTACACTCACTGTCAACCATGCATGGTGATTGGTGGTTGATGGTGTCACACGGTCGATGAATCATATTCGTGATAACAACGTTATGTCGGTCTAGATCGGTTTCAGGATTAGCAATCCCCGCACACTCATATATTTTATCTGCCCGAATCCTTTCGACTAACCAAATTAAAATGTGTGCATGCTGCAAGCCAGATTGTTGTCATTCGATTGAATACATCCATCATTGAATAATCCCAAAGATGTGTTCCATTAATGTAATCCATCAGTGATCGGATTTTTTGCTTGAAAACACGTGTGGTGATGTCGTGCCGATCACTTGATATTTGTCCGAGAAGCAGCAGTTGAATAATTTCCATCCATTTCGGATTACATATAAATGTAATGAATAAATCTGGCCGACCATAATGACGAACATATTATTATGTCATTGCATCTTGCGCATATTCACTTGGGCTACCTGTGTATGTCGCCGGTAAAATAATCAATAGACCAACATTTTCTGCAGCTTCTTCTGTGCTAATTGCATCGCATAAATGGATGTAATCTTCAAAACGCAATTTAGCTTGTTAAATGTATCTACAGACGCTCCGATTTGGTTGGTGCCAACCATCCGACCACGACCAAATCGGAAAGTGTAGAGAGCGGTCGGTCCGACATAATTATTATTAATATTGGTTTGACGTGGTCGGATGCGCCGGCGGTACCGACCAAACCAACTTCCTATCCGATCCAACCAAATTGGAACGTCTGGAAGCTTTGTTCCGACCAAATCGGCTCATTCCATAGAGTAATATAGGTAATTGGCTCATTCACATTCGCAACGCCGCCGGTGTAGGACGTCAACATGAACGCCGAGGGAGTTACGGTCACCGAACGTGACATATTAATAAAATTGCTGGAACTATATAAAGACTTTCCCTGTTTGTGGGACTTAAGTAACAAAGATTACGCAAATAGAGATGCCAGAAATCAAGCGTATTTTATTATGTTAGAAGTATTAAAAAAAATTGACAGTGCGGCTACATTAAAAACCTTAAAAAATAAGTTGTAAGAGCCGCATATGACTGTAATTTTCTCTATTTCTATAGTAGAATTTAGCCCATTCTCTTCGTACTATGGTCAACTGACATATTACTCTATGGTCAACTGACAGCTGGAAGGCCAACCGTCGGACAATCTGTACAGTGCCACAAACTTATCTGACCCGGTGGCAAAAACTGGAACTACGTGCCGCCATTTTGAAATGTCACATTTTCACAGACTTTTCATACGGAATATTTTGTTTATATAAAAGAAAGCGACATCAGTGACACTGTCACCGGGTCAGATAAGTTTGTGGCACTATAGCAATGTTGGAATGGTTGCCTTGTCGGTTCCGATATGGTTGGCACCAACCAAATCGGAGCGTCTGTAGATACATTTATAGCAATATTATTGACGCAGTCGACGAAATCGCAACAAATAATTGTCAGAATTTTTACATTTTTATAGAATTTTTTTAATAATTAATCGAACTAAACTTCTTGGTTAGTTTCCCCACCAAAAATACCTTATTAATTTCTGAAAACACGCGTAAACACAAACATTTGAGGAATTTTTATGTATCTGCTTTTATTGCACTTTTTAATAATTGATTTTAAGTAAATACAAACAATATTTATTCACCCTTTTTATTTTTTTATTATTTTACACATACATTTTTGAACGCATGAATGTCAAACATTATTTTCCGTATTTGACAGGATTGACAACTAATGATTGACATGTACGAAAATCAAAATTTTGGGAAAACATTTATTCGTCTAGTTTTTGTTGTTTTTATGATTTATTCTTCTATTCTGGACGGAGACAAATCCAACGAATCTAAAACCATGAAAATTGGTTCAGTAGAACTCGAGTTATAAGTGTTGGAACATACAGACTTTCTTTTATATATATAGATATTAAGTTTATACTGATAAAATCATGTATGTATTTATTCAAGAATTCACTATTGGTATCTTTAATTTTGCAACCAATTAGAATAAGAGCAAGACAACAAGTAGAGCGAATAAAATATATTCTGTTATATTTTAACAAATTGTTTTTTTTTCAGCATGCATTTGAATATGCTCTCGAAAACAAACTAGATGTTACTTGCAGATGTCACTTCCTAGCGAAGTACTATCAGGATAACATCAATAAGTACAAAAACCTTAAAGTGAAACTTGACTTAGATTAGTTTTAAGAAAATGGAGAACATATGGCATAGGTGTAACATACATTATTATTTAAGAGAGAAGTGTTTTGGTAAAGCTAAGGAAATTGCTAAGCATGCTTCAATACAATACAATGATTCGGCAGAATTTTTATTTTATCACGGTTTGGCTAACATACTCGAGGGACAGGTACAAACAGGTATACATGAATTGTCGCAGCTACAATCTGATAAAGATGTACAGTTGGCTGTTGTTATGGCACTGATCTATAGTTATAAACTCGTTAATACTATGGAAAGAGAAGAACTATATAATTTAGAAGCCAAATTAAAAGAAGAACGGAAGTATGCTAGTGCCACATCACTATACTTTGCTGGTCTCTTCCTGTTCTTTGCAGAAAAATATGAGAAAGCCACAGATTACATCAATAAATCATTGAGAAAAGATCCCAATTATCTAGATGCTATTATTCTAAAAGCTTACAATGACATGTTTATTAATTTAGAAATGCATAATTCTATCAATGACTGCATAGAATTGGTTTTGAGTAAAGACAATAAAAATGTTGATGCTTTATTAGCATTGGCTAAATTAAAATACCTGGTTAAAAAACATGAAGAATCTAATTTAACGTTAGACAAATTAATAGTCCATCATCCAAGACAAGTTGTACCTTTGATTGAGAAATTGAAAAATGAATTTGCAACACAGAAATGGGAATCTGTTTATGATACTATTGAAAGAGTACTATCATTAGAACCTACTAATGTTGAAGCACTTAAAATAAGAATATTCATAGCGTTATGTAAGAATTCTGATTATATAGAAGCAGTCGATCAGTTAAATACTCTGTTTAATATATTGGAGAATGAAGAGAGTAATAATGCATATCAGTTTTACAACACTGCACAAACGTTTTCGAAAGTATGTGGAAGATCAAGTACTGTCATTTCACAAGTGTACAGATTCGCGCAATACGCATCGGAAATGTATTCCAGTAATGTCGATTATTTGAGCGAAGTTGGCTACCAGTGCATTTTACAAGGCAAATACAAAGACGCGTTAAATTTCTTCAAAGCAGCAAGTAAAATAGACAGTAACTCAATAACTGCTTTATGCGGTTTAACATTATGTCAAATGTATGATAATGGACCGACTGACCAAGTAGCGCAGCAAGTTGAATTATTGTTTGAAATGCAAGGAAATGACAAGTTTCCCATACTGTATTTACTATCAGCAAAATTGAATAGCAAAAATGCCAATGCCAAAACATTCTTGAACCAAGCATTTGAATCTCAACTGTCATATGCAAACCAATATCCGTTCAGTTTGTTGTACATTAAAAATCTTGATCCAGATTTCTTATTGGAGGTTTACAAAGAATATAAGAAGCATCTTCCTAAAAAGCCCTTTGTTATAACGAGCTATTTACTATACACCCAAGACGACAAAGATGTTTCAGCAGAAACGTGTTTGAACATGTTGAATATTGTATGTAATGCATGTCCTGGCTTAATACCAGCGCTTTATGAATTGGCCAAGTTAAGATTTCTATCTGGTCAGGCGTCGGAAGCCGAGAAATTGGCTTTACAAATTGGAGAACTCGATAATACTCATGCGGGAAGTCATGTGCTCTTAACTCAGATTTATATCCAACAGCAACAATATACAAAAGCCTCACAGTGCCTTGAAATGTGTTTGAGCTACAACTTTAAAGTGCGGGACAGTGCAATGTATCATTTTCTAAATGGAGTAATTATGAAGAACTTAAATCAACTACAGGATGCCTTGTCGTTTTTTTTGACAAGCGTACAGATATTGAATAGCAAGAATAACATTGGTTCAAATAAACAAATTGACGCAGACTTGAATATAATAGATAAAGCTACATTGTATTTCCAAGTAATAGAGTTGCAGACTGCATTAGGCCAATTTGGAGAAGCTGGGAAAACTATGCAGGTATTTCATGTTATTTTAATTTTTTATTGTCAACTTGCTGTTCCTCGCGGTTTCACCCGCATTGCTCCGCTCCTGTTGGTCTTAGCGTGATGATATATAGATGATAGCCTATAGCCTTCCTCGATAAATGGGCTATCTAACACCGAAAGAATTTTTCAAATCGGACCAGTAGTTCCTGAGATTAGCATGTTCAAACAAACAAACAAACTCTTCAGCTTTATAATATTAGTATAGATTACAGTTCAAAATTTTTTAATATTAGAATCTTATTTAGCTTTGTGTTTTTTTATATTGGTTGCTGATTTATTTGAATGTATAATATGATGATGAGTTATTCTTGAATAATAAATATCATTAATCCGTCAGTCCTCGGATCACAGACACAATAGAAAATCTATTGTGTCTCGGCCCGATCGGGCCGCTCGGTGGTCAATGGGTTAAAACATATAGACTATATCTCACTCACTGCATATTTTTATTTATACACAGGAAGCAATACAGGAATTCTCATACACGTCGGAAGAGAATCGTCTACTAATCGCTCGTGCAGATATAGCCTTAAAAAAGGGTGACATAGACAATGCTATAGACACACTGAACGATGTGAAACCGGGCCAGCCGTATTACTTCCAAGCTCATAGCAAAATGGCGCATATATATCTCAAAGAGAAGAAAGATCGGGCTATGTTCACTAATTGCTTCAAGGATATTGTCAGCAATCATCCAATGGCGGATGCGCATACTATGATGGGGGACGCTTTTATGTCCATTTTTGGTAATTTTTTATTGTTTTGGTACTAAAGCCTGTAAATTTGAAGTAGAAACAGATGCAAAAAAATGTTACAGTGTTTTAGGAGTGGATTTTGGTAAAGAAGAAAAATACATTAGTTCTGATAAATAGACATACAGTTTCCTTAACTTTTTGCTGCAATTTGTTATTTTTCTTCTAAATTGATTTTTTCTTTTAATATACTTTCATATTCTTACAGAGCCAATACAAGCAGCGGAATCATACGAATCGGCGCTAAAAGGCAACCCCAAAGATATACAATTGGTCAAAAAACTTGGCGCTGCGTTAATGAAAATGCATGAATATGACAAGGCAATTCAACACTATGAAAATGCGATAAAACTGACCGATGACGATGAGCTGAGGTTCGAACATCTTGAACTTCTTATCAAGGTATAGTAGTCATTTGTTTTATTTTTTAAAACGGTTAATTTAACCGTATTTTTTTCTTATGAATATGCGAAAATTTAATATTTTAGGATTCACCTATTTTTTTATAGTATATAATAAAAAAAGCTGATTTTTTTACCTAGGAAATCATGAATTCTGATAATAAGAGTGATATTGGTACAAAAAGCAGCAGATAACGCATAACACTTAGAACACATACACGCACGTACATAAACATATCAACACTAACAGTAGTCATTTAGCAGTATTTCTAGAAGTACCTTTATAATTTCAGCTAAAACAATACGACAAGGTCGATTCAGTTATATCGTCCGAACTAAACCAACCGAGCAATAAAGAAAAAGATACGGCAACATTAAAAAAGCGCATAAAACTGCTTCTAGTGCAAGCAAGAAGTAGGGAATTGAAAAACCCCGCTACAACAAACACTAACTTAATCCTAGCGGAAGCTAAAGATCTGCAAAATGCGGTGTTAAAAAGAGTAGAGATAGACTCGAAAGCAGACATACAAGAAGAGAAAGAGAAGATGTCTTCTATTCTCTGTTTGCTAGCGAAAGTCAAGGCGTATAAGGAACCGGCTGTTGCTACTAATTTGCTGTCTGAAGCTCTTATTTATTCGCCCAGGAATTCGGAAACTTTATTGGCATTGGCCAAGTTGTATGCACAGGTGAATAAATCGATAAATTATTTTTTATAACGGGGTTCACTTAGTTCTTCACTTACCTATAGTGCCTTGAGATCTTTTGCATTTGATTTTTGTAAAGTCGAAAAAAAATCACAGATCGTTGGCAAAAAAATATATTGCTTCATTGCGAGATAGGAATAAAATAAAATATTTCAACCTAGATATTATATTATAGACTCATAAATATCTTGATAATTTTTCAGATGAACAATCCAGAAAAATGTGAACAGACATGTGGAATTCTCTTGAATTCTGATCCTAACAATGAATCCGCGGCTGTTATGATGGCTGACTTGGCTTTCCGGAAGGTAATTTGCATATATTAACGTTAATACCGAGAAAAATTTGACATTTATATTACTTAAATTTTATTTACCTGTTGTCAATTTCACAATAAAGATAAATCTGATGATAACCCCCATATGTATTAAAGTATCAAACTAATTCTTAGTAGCAAAGGTTTTTTTTCTGTTCTGTGGTTGCTATTCTCTTTTTCAACGACTATGGACCCACAGTTTGTATGTAAAATCATATCACGAAAATTACAGGTAGATCTAGAAACAGCACAACGTCACTTGACTCAGATACTATCAGTGAAGCCAAACAGTTGGGAAGCGCTCGCGCAGCTCATAGAAGTGCAGTGGAGACGCGGTTCGCTAGCTGAAGTGGAATCGGCCTTAGAACGTTCTAGAGAAGCGATCGGGAAGAATGAGGATCTTGGTAAAGAGACAAATATTTTTCAAGTACATTGACCGGGTGAGGGTGGTTGAGAACTTTCCAATTGCATTACTTATTAATTATTAGGAGTCCATATGTCGCTGGTTCAAATCCGGCTCGAAGGACCACTAAATGTACGAGCCGAGTAATAAATATAATTCTGTTTTATTACAATCACAATGCGGTTATTACTTTATGGTGATATTTCTTCAAAAGTAATCATTGCATTCGATTTAAGATATCACACTAACACGCAAGTCTTATAAAAACTGGGCGCGTGCGCGTGTTACTTTACTTGTACATCTTTGTTTTGTACAATGTTTGTTTTCAACAAAAACGTCAATGCATGCGTTCACGCGCTACACTGCGTAGTGGCACGCAGTGTAATAATCTCCTCATTGCACGATTTTCATCACGGTAAATAGGTGATTGTGATGTGAATGCGCTTACGCACGGAAGATGCGCTCCAAAATTAATTATTCAATAATTTGTTGGCCTGTATGACACCGTGTTTTAATATAGTATTCATTTTTTGACGTGATAACGTTTTTAAAATCGTTTTAGTTCGTTCAGAAACTTGTGTCACACCAAAACCTCACGAGCGCGATCGCAGGTATAACGAGTTACGAGAGAGAGACGGACCGATCTCCCGTCTCATCTCGAGCGCTGCCACCAATAAGACGTTATCACGTAAACATTTCGATCGTAAACCTACTTTACAAACAACCAATTTTTTTATTTAAAAATACCTCATACAATGTTACAGGTTACTCATACTGCGAGGGTCTCTACTCCGCATACCAGGGCAAAGTAAACGCAGCACTGCGTCAGCTGAACGCAGCTCGGCGCGTCTTGCGCTGGGCGAGCGGGGCCGCGCGCCGCATGGTGCTGCTGTGCCTCGCGCAGCACGCGCCGAGGGAGGAGTGAGTGTGTGCAAGTGTACTGACGCCTGTTTTGAGTGAAACTTCTTTATCGGGGTTGGACAAAAATTTAGTGTAACATTTTTGCGTTACGCCGTACGCGTGACATTTTAAGGTCATAAAGAAGTTTCACTTCCTACGTGTGTACTCTAGTACACGCATACATTTTTTTTAACGTTGGGAAATGCATTTAGGCATCCCCCTCTGCAGTTTTTCTGCGTGAGGGGGTATGTGGGACTCGCGAGCTGAAGCCATACCCTCTAAAACCCAACGGTGGCCACTGTTCACCTTCGGCGGCAGGGGTTAACAGCCAGGCCTTATACCCCCACCGACATGTACTGACGCCTGCGTTATAGAAGAAACACATACAGTCACGCCCGCACAATCACTCACACACACTTACGCACACACACACATATATATACGCACTCATACGCGCATTCGCACACACGCGCGTATAATCGATCACGCACACAAACGCAGATATAGGCACTCACGCGCGTTTAATCACTCACTCGCGTATAATCACTCACGCGCGTATAATCACTCACCCGCATATAATCACTCAAGCGTATAATAATCACTCAAGCGCAAGCGTATTCATTTAGTTATGCGTGAACAGAGTATCGATATGCACTATGCAGTTTATAAAATATCAGTAAAAATGTTAGTTGAAGCAAATATTATAAAATAAACTTATTCGCTTAAAATAACCAATTTTATAACTTTTCAGCGATACCCGAATTCTAGCATTGCGCACGGCAGAGAAACTGCTTCTAGAAGTTTCGCCATCGGAACGGAAAGGGCTCCATGCATTATTGCAACTGGCTTCAAAACAAAAGTCGAACGCAGAAAGAGTGCTACAAGAGCTATTGCCGTCCGTCAGTGAGGAGGGGGCACATGACGATCCATATGTTATATTGGCTATAGCTAATGCGTAAGTTGTAGCGTTTTTAGGGTTCCGTACCGAAAGGGTAAAACGGAACCCTATTACTGAGACTTCGACGTCCGTCTGTTTGTCTCCAGGCTGTATCTTATAAACCGTGAAAGCTGAAATTTTCACAAATGATGTATTTTCCGTTGCCGCTATAACAACAACACTAAAAATTAAAAAAATAAATATAAATGCGCGAGTCCGACTCGCACTTGGCCGGTTTTTTTAATTATATTAACAGAAGTAGTTTAGGACTCTATTTTGTTTGTTAAAGTACATTCATAGTTGTTCTAATATTTCTAAACTCCAGTCAGTTAAACAGTTTAGGTTATTTATTATTTATATTTAACCTAACTATTAAATATCTATTATATCCAAAAATGGGCGATCTTTTCATGTACTTATGCTTTTTTTCTCAGGTATAATATTGTCAAGCAACCGACACGTGCGAAAAATATATTGAAGAGAACAATATCATCTATACCTTGGACACCGGAAAATGCAGATGGCCTGGAAAAGTAAGAATTATTTTACTCATCTAAAGAAGTAAATTTTCGTAAATTTTTTGACAGATAAGCTAAACTAAACATTTGACAACGTAAACGTAAGGATCATACGTTACCTATTGAGTAGAAATAATAGATAGGGTTAGAGAAAGATTTCAATAGATACATGTGTTTTACTAAGTTACTACTCTTTTCACCTATTCTAATACTAATACTAACATTATAAATGCGAAAGTTTGTGAGGATGTTTGTGTGTGTGTTTGTTACTCTTTCACGCAAATTCTACTGAACCGATTACAATGAAATTTAGCAGACATATAGAGGGTAACTTGGATTAACACATAGAATAGATTTTATCCCGGAAATCCAACGGGAACGGGAACTATGCCGGTTTTCCTTTGAAAACGCGGGCGAAGCCGCGGGCGGAAATCTAGTTCTAATATATGTAGTAAAGCTAAAGAACTTTTTTCTTACTAGTCAATGTTGTAAACAAATCAATGTCACCTAATCTTATTCCTATACTAGCTGCTCCGCGCGGTTTCACCCCCGTGGCTCCACTCCTGTTGGTCATAGCGTGATGATATATAGCCTATAGCCTTCCTCGATAAATGGGCTATCTAACACCGAAAGAATTTTTCAAATCGGACCAGTAGTTCCCGAGATTGGCGCGTTCAAACAAACAAACAAACTCTTCAGTTTTATAATATTAGTGTAGATTATTTTATATTATCATTCTCTCTTTATACTTTAAGATGCTGGTTAGAAGTAGCAGACAACCAAATAAACTCTGGTCGAACGGATGCTGCAAAGGAGCTATTAGCAAAGGTGTTAACACACAACAAATCTTGTGTGTCTGCTTATCAGTACTTGGGTATGTATATTCAGTCTAAGTGAGCTTTTTATACAAAAAAAAAAATACTTTCAAATTTAAATACTGAATCAGTAGGTAAAATAGTATTTATGATGCAGTAGTTTAAATTGAACTATTGCATATGGCAATCTGAAGCTGTTTAAAATTGTAATTGTAATAGGTACTTAAGTATTTTTCTAATTGCACCTAATTTCTCCTACATAAAATCTTAACAAATCAATTTGCCGGAACTCTAAACAATAATATTTTTTCTCAGGTTACTTATCGGAAAAGGAACAAAACTACAAGAGCGCGGCATACAACTACGAAAACGCGTGGGTTCACTCGGCCAAGAGCGATCTAGCCATTGGTTATAAACTATCATATGCGTATTTAAAACTAAAGAAATATCCAGAATGTATAGTTGTTTGTAGACAGATACTGAAAATACACCCAGAATATCCTAAGATCAAAAAGGAGATATTGGAAAAAGCTAAAACTAATTTACGAACGTGAATTCAGTTTTTTTTTTAAGTTATTTAATCAATTTATTTGAGCAGCACGCACAATTGTTTATTTATTTTGTTCATGGAATATTATTATATAAAAATATGTAAAATTATTTTTGATGAAATGTTACTAAATTTCTTGGCCTTACAACTTATCACATGTATAATTTTGTGAATTTAGCAAATATAGAAATATTTACTCACCCAGAATTTGTATGTAAAGATTTCACAGTTGAGGATAAATTGTTATTTTTGTCATACTATTATGTGCCTTTTTGTCTGTGTTACTAAGATTGAAGTTGGTTTAAGCACTATGTTAATGTAATGTTCGAAATAAAACACATAAAACAGGACTAATTAGTTTTATTGCATTCTAAAAACATATATAATAATTTATCATTTTCTTAAAATACCTATTATCAAGAAAGATGAAACTATATTTTATCCATATTTACATAATTTCTTAGGGTGCACTCACACACATCAGTCACCGTCAAGTCACCGATGACTGATCGGTGACGGTTCGTGTACGTATCCACAAACACCAGTCACCGTCATGTTGTCCGTCAGTCACGTCGCCGGTTTGACTGAATCATTGAACACATACATCAGGTTAGTCAGTGATTAGACGTGTGTCACGCTAGAGAACATGTAGCAATTGACGGTAGCACGACGCTGACTGAACTGAGACGTGACGGCACCGGGTGAGTGGGGATAAAAGTATGATACATGTATGGAAAGATTATTTGACGTGCCTGACCGGTGACGTCACTGATAGATTTCGTGCCGGCGACTGTCGTGTGGGAACAGAGTCATACTAGAACTATTGATACATATTTTTTTTTAATCCTGTCCGGTGACGTGCCGTGACGGTGACTGATGTGTGTGAGTGCACCCTTATGAATGCAAATTCTATACAAATTTTTGAAGTGAAATTTCTCGCATTGATAGTAAAATTTCAAGGTCGCGTCATGGCAATTCCGTCACGTGATTTAGTAAAGACGATTTTGGTAGAGATTGTCTAATCTAAAAATGAACGCCCCTCCACTGTGTTTACGCTCACATTCAAAGTACGTGTATAGACGCAATACACACAAATTGGTCTGCCTCATTGGTCGTTCAGTCCTCCAGTCCTGTCCATGCCCGAACGACAGGACCAGTTGGCCAACTAGTGCATAAATGACGCGATGCACGACAGAACGGACGTGTCATTCCGTACATAGCGCACTCTCCCCGCCATACAATGCTAGGCACCTGAACTGATCGCCCGATTAGTTGACAAATCAGTGCGCGAAAGTCAAAGTTTGCAGTAGAATCGCCGCGCGCACACATATAAAAGTGGTTCAATAATTATTTGTCCTCACACATTGAAACAATTAAGTTTAGTGGAAGGGCGTTCATTTTTAGATTAGACAATCTATATCTTTGAATTTGATATTTTGCTTTTATGGCATTCAATATAAGTTTTTATGATTGACGGAAGACGCGGGTTCGAATCCTGCCTCGTGATCGAATTTTTTCTATCCTTTAAAAACTTATATCTTTGAATCTTGTCAAAGAAGTTTCACTTCTAACACGTGTGCTCGGCATACACGCTCTTTTTGTTATACGTGCCTTTTTGTTGTGCTTTTTGTATATGTATGCCATTTATGAATGTTCGAAATAAAACACATAAAAACAAGACTAAATACTTTTATTGCATTCTAATAATTGTGACCTTGATCGTCATACATATTGATTCTAAAACAAGTTTAATCTTCACCGTCCTCTTGTTCGAGAATGGTTTTGAAGCAGAAGGGCTGGAAGATATATCCCAGACCGGCGTAGAATTTGCTCATGAACTCCACCCTGCAAATAAAAAAAATATGTGTAAAATAGTTGTTTGATGTGTCATTTTTAATAATACAATATTTAGGCCTATAGCTCTTTAAAAATATTAAGCTTTGGGCGATTAAAACAAGTAAACATTATTACCATATAGTACGCAACCTTCGACCATACGGAACTCAATAACAACTCTAGTAATAGGTATTTTAACAATAGATACATGGCGATATTAGTTAGTTCTTTAACAAATGATGATATCAGTTCAATTGTTTCATTTTTAAAGTTAGAAATGGTAAAAATTCGTGCAGTAGAGTAATAAATCAAGAGCCCACGACGGCCAGACATTCCTTATTTTAGAAAAGTTTAAAGTTTCTCTGTATATGTCTCCTATACAGATAAGAACGACCAGCGACTATCAAGTCTGTGTTGTGGTTACTTTGGCAGGAAACAGGTAGTAAAGGTGTATAAAAAAGTACCTAACTTTCAGTATAAATGGGCCAATAAAATTTCACATTTTACTCAAATATCCAAACTTACCAATGCAAACGCAGGGTGTGAAGGAAAGCAGACAATCCCTCCATCATGACCAGAATGGCGAGTGTGAACAGCGCCCAGAAGCAGAACGCTACGTACAGCTTGATGGCTCCCACGTAGCCTTCTGTTTTGAGGCCCATGGCTAACACCATGTTCCATAGCACTTCGGATAACTCTGTAATGTTAATGATAATGGTTACAAAATGTTATGATACTAAATTTTTGACGTGACAACGTCTTATAATTCGATAGAGCCGGCTGCACGCACGAAAAAACATGACTCATGCGGCGTTACCTCGCTCTGAGGCGTTCCATGTAAGGCTTGAAGTGCAAGCGAGAGCGCGGAACGAGCGACAAAGAAGCACAATCGGACGTTGTCACGTTCAACCATCGTCAGTAAACCGACTTTACAGACAACCAATTTTTTTGGGTTACATCTAGCTTGGAATTGAAATAAACATGAAGAGTTAAATATTACCAGGTACCATTAGTTTAAATATAGAAGGAAAACCAATATTAATAATCTTTATGGATTAGCTAAGTCACCTAACATTTAGGCTTGGTTGCACCATATTTTAGTATTACTTAAAGTTACCGTCAAATTTAACAATAACGGTAATGGTGACTTTAAGTGACAGCGAAATGGCTTGAACCAGCGTATTTTTTAGCATCGTTAAAGTTATCAGTTTCAAGACAAATGACATCTTTTGTATTTGACGCTTCTCTCAGTTATTTAACGTTGTCAACAGCTTTAATCGATATACGAGCCGTTATAATTAGTGTCAAAATAGTGATCGGGTCGTTATAGTTAGTGTTAAAATTAGGACGTTCTCTATAAAATTGTCGTACTTACCAGCATGAGCAAGCGAAAGCGCCCACAGTCGCAAATAAGACGCAGTATGGGAAATAGTACTGAGCACATATTCAATAGTATGGATCGCTTGGTGTATCATAACTTCGCTGAAGGCCTCGTCCTCGTGGTCGTGGGACTCCGCCTTTGCGGGTTTGGGGGCTTCGCTGATGTCCGTTTGTTCTTGGAGCTCGATGCCTTGCACGTTGCCGTTTGCTTGTTCGGGCTGGAAAGACAAAACAAATATTTATATGTAGATTTAAAACTAAAAAAAAAATAGGAAATTAATATTTTTTTAAGTACTTTCAAAGATGTCTCTGTTATCTATGTAAATTTAGGGAAACTAACATTTTATAAATTGATTCTGAAGCCCAAAGTAGGTTAAGAATGCGCTGAAATCAAAACTCCATTGTGACCATCCTTATGCTAAAAAATCATAAAAAAAACCAAAATATTTCCTTACAAGTTCAGTTCGAGCGACGTCTTCCTAAATATATATAAATTTTGTCTTAAAACCTACCTTATCATGCTTCTTCTTAGTAGCCAACAGATACAACGGTTTCCCCAGCAACATGACGGGTATACACGCGAGAGCCACAAGCACGAAGACCCTCTGCAGCTGACCCTGACCTTCGAACATGAACTCCTTACACCCTGGTTCTGGCTCGTTGCTGGAGAACAGCATCATGTTGATGAACAGGATCAGCACGGATGGCGCGCAGCCTTGCGTGTAGGCTTGGTCTGGGATATAGAGGAAGTTTTTATAGATTAATACAGTAAGATGTCTGGAAATCGCTATTTAGCGATAAGACCGCTGTTTATTTTTATTTATAACTAGCTTTCCGCCCGCGGCTTCGCCCGCGTTTTCAAAGAAAAACCCGCATTGCTCCGGTTCCCGTGGGATTTCCGGGATAAAACCTATCCTATGTGTTAATCCAAGTTACCCTCTATATGTGTGCTAAATTTCATTGTAATCTGTTCAGTAGTATTTGCGTGAAAGAGTAACAAACATCCATACTTACAAACTTTCGCCCTTATAATAGTAGTAGGATTAGATTAAGTTCATAGTTAAGTTATTTCAGAGCAATAAAGTATGAATAAATAAATAAATAAGATTAGTAGAAATAGAAATGGAGAAAGTTTTGAGATATTTTTTGGTACAGGTTCACTTTACAAACTGAATTTTTAATTTAATTGTAATCGGTATACTGACCTAACTTTAAGGTTATGGAAAGGTAGAGTAAATTATGTGCAGAAAAACAATTATAGATAGACTGCAAATTAACAAAAAAAGAGCTTGTGTTTCGAGCACCGGTGTCAGAAGTGAAACTTCTTTGGCAAGATTCAAAGATACCAAAATCGTCGCCTCGCTCCATGAAGTGACGTTATTGCCATGACGCGACTTTGAAATTTTACTCTCAACGCGCTAAAAAAGTTTCACTTCAATAGATATTTCGATTCAAAAGAAAAATGAATATTACCTTCGGAGAAAGTGCTGTAGGCAACCCATTTGAAGAACATCATGAACACCATGTATAAGAAAAGAAGACATAAGAAAATAACTTGGGGCAAGAACTCCAGGATGATTGAGTAGCGGCGCTTGAAGAAACTGCAAGTAATATTTGTTGTTAGTCCAAATTTTTAGGTTATTTTTTGCATCTATTTAGTACCGCTTTGTTATTAAGTTGGTTACAAATAAACGATAGTCGTAAGAGAATTTATTTTTATTTCAAGCCTCATTCGAAACTGATCTTTATTGCAAGAACATATATTTAGTCCTTCGAGCCGGATAATTATTTAATTCTATTTAGTGCAAGAGTACGTTAATTCATAATTCCTATCTATTATCACATACGGAACAGAGTTAATTTATGAGAAAAATATTCAATTAATATTTTAGTTTTTCATAATTTCAAAGAAAACGATATCAGTAAAAAGTCGTTAAAAGCGGTAACTTACTTGTAGTTGACGACACTCATGCACACACCAAAGATCATGTGAACAACGCCGAAAATGATGGAAAGCTTCATTTTGTAAGAGTTAAGGAAAATGATTTTGTTGTCAGCAGTCTGGAAAGAGTATTTAAATTACAATCTATCTTATATATTTGTCTGAAAAATTCAGATTTAAAGATGTTTACTTAGAATACATTAAACTGACATAGAAGCGGTATATAGGTTAGACAAAGATGGAATATACATTTAAACCATTAGCCGAAAAGAGATAACCGAGGTGAATTAGCTGACTTCAAACGGAACGTGTTTTTACGCGTATCCGCTTCTACCTCAGGTTATATAATATTACTAGCGGTCCGCCCCGGCTTCACCGGTACATGTTTAAACTATCCTATCTCTCAAGTTGGATTGAACTGCACATGGTGTGCGAAATTTATTATAATCGGTTAAGTGGTTTAGGAGTCCATTAAGGACAAACATTGTGACACGAGATTTATATAATATATTAACATTATGTATTCTGGGTTAACATCTTTAAATCTTAATCTTTAATATTCTAAAAATTCTAATAGAATATTTACCTGCCAAATAGGATCAATACCAATGAAGTAGGGTACGTTACTATACGAATCTCTAGGATCCAAAGTCATAGCAGCATTATGTTCGAGCGTCTCATTATCGTAAGGAACGAACCAAGAAGTTCCAAAGATATTCATAGATTTCGAGAATATATCGTTATATACGAGTCCAGTGTACATAGAGAAGAGACCCATAAGCAGGATAATGTAGCGACCGGCAAAGAAAATGTTCCAGATTTCGTTGTTAGACTTCTTAGCTCCAAGAGAAACTTCCTTGACGACCATCCAAGCTCCGAACATTGCCATGATCATACCGTGACCTAAGTCTCCGAACATCACCGCAAAGAGGAATGGGAACGTAATTATTGTGTACAATGCTGAAAATAAGAAAAAGGGAGATTAGTTTCTTGCGTACTTCAAGAGAAAATTGATCGATTTTTATTAAAAAATTTAAATGGCGTTACTTTTGTTGAAAAAGTTAAATTTTGTTGAAGAGATAAAAAAATAAAATAAATAAAGATAACGTTTTTAGTGAAAAAATCTGTTTCTAAAAATGTTTGCGATTTTCAAACTATCTCATTTTCTGCTCTAGTATACTGCAATTAATTAATACATAATATCATTTTTGGAATTAAAAAATTCTGAGACCCAATAAGGTTACCTTAAAGTAGTTCTTTTTGTAACGGATCTAACTCGTATGTAAAAAATATTATAACTAAATTCAATTAAGGCTATTTTTATCTATACTAATATATAAAGCTGAAGAGTTTGTTTGTTTGAACGTGCTAATCTCAGGAACTACTGGTCCGATTTGAATAATTCTTGTTAGATAGCCCATTTATCGAGGAAGGCTATAGGCTATATATCATCAAATAATTACTATTTTTAATATAATCTACTTACCCGGGTTACACTCCCTATAGGAAGCTACTCCATACGAGTCGATAAGATTCTGGAAGCCCCGGGTGAAGCGGTTGGTGCGGTTGAAGGTCGGCGGCACTTCGTCTGTTTCGATACAGTTCAGGAATGATGGGATTGAACTGCCACACGCGTTCTGTAGAAAGATAATCGTTTTTGATCATGTTATGAATGCTACTCAGTATTCTTAATGAAATAGGTAACCTAAGATAAAAAAAATGTATGCGTGTACTAGAGTACACACGTAAGAAGTAAAACTTCTTTATGACCTTAAAAATGTCACGAGTATGGCGTCACGCAAAAATGTTACACTAAATTTTTGTCCAACCCCGATAAAGAAGTTTCACTTAAAAAAAATTGTATTTGATCCGAAAATCCTCATTTGTTCAAGGAAATAAAGCATGAGTAAATAAATAATATATTATCCAAAGTTTTTGCTGATTTTCTTAATCTAAGTTTCATTTGTTCAAGAAAATTAAACATGAGTAAATAAATAATAAAATTATCCAAGATTTTTACTAATCTTTAATAAAAAGAAAATTTCAGCAAGTATAACATCACTATCATTTCCACTCGCATTTTACTAGCAATTATGTTAAACAAAATTCAAGTGTAAATTTTTCTGACTCTTACTTACCTAACTACTCTAACTACTCTAACTTACTCTACTCTAACTACTCTAACTTACCGATCCGTCAGCCAAAGCCTTCTGCACGTTGGGCAGATCCGCAGTTGGCACCCAACATTCGCCAATCAGGCACTTCTTGGTCACATCCATGTTGAACAGATTCAGAGTGTGGTAAATGGCCTTCATCTTGCGGACCATGATGGACCAGCATTGTAGTTCCTTGGCCACTGATACGAGTACACGTTGTCTGTGGTCGCGGGTTTGGTTCAACACCTAGACAAATTCAATAGATGAAATCATTTCGAAGAAATATCGTTTTTGACATTTTTGTTGGAATAAATGGTGCCTTTCTTTCTAAAGAGTTCAGTAATATTGACAGAATATTTTAAGTAGATATGTATAGTTCAGGATCCAGGAGTTTCGTACAGGAAATTATTGGGCGTCTCATCAAAATAAAGCTACTCACGGAAAATTAGCTTGATACTTGATAGTAATCACTTGCAAAAATGGGCGAAGGATCCTGGACTAGTAATGGATTTTAAGGAAAATAATAATGTTTTAGGGCAGACCAATTAACAACCAGACCAATTAAAATAATTTTCTGTAAAGTCTCTTCTATTTTTTTAAGATTACATGAACCCTGAAAAGGTGTAAGATTTAAGATTCCATTTACTTTATTAATAGACCTCAAAATAATGATTTAGTTTCTATGTACAAAACACATTTACATGAGAAATCAAGTGTTTTTAATGGATGGAAAGGATGGATGCGGCTTGACGGAACACAGTGGGGTTTTGATCTGTAGGAATCCGACATAACCCACGGCCCTTTCCCCGGAGGCCGTGGGTATCTATGCAAGATTTCGCCACAAAAAAAAGTGTTTTTAATGGATAAGTTACATACCATATTAAGATCCTCCAACCTAGTCCTAACCCCCTTGACCATATCCTGTCGCTCAGTGTTGGAGGGCGGGCACGGGTAGAGCGACGCGTGGAAGCCGGTGCACACCTTCTTGATGCGAGACTTGAGCTGCTCGCCTTGGAAGAACGCTACGAACACTGTCTTGTAGATCTCGTTGCCCTGGGAACGTGAGTTTGGTAAGTTTTTTTTTTATGTCAACACTAATAAAAGAACAGGTGACTCAAATAAAAAAGCGTTCGCATCGGACGGTCGGTCGGGAACTCTACGAACGTTTTGTTGGTCTTTTAGAAATTGTTAATAAGTCTAATCTGAATGAAAATATATAGCATATTATATAAATAAACGGTTTATGAATCTTTTTCAAGGGAACAGTAAAATTTGTAGCATAATTAATTCAGTATTCAGTGCAAATATCTGTCATCCTAAATTGTGTGAATATTTCTTCAATTCCGATGACGTCACACACTCACAGAAGCGGGATCCTCCAGCGGCTGGTCGAGCTCTGCGCGGCGCAGGAACACGTTCCCGCGGGAGATGCGCCACAGCATCCGCTCGAACGCCGGCACTCGTTCCCTTTGTACTACCCCGGCTACGAACCCGAGACGACCCCGGGTAGCTGCTTGCTGACCAGTTTCATCTGATATTAGTGACCTGTAGGAGTATAATTGAAGATCGTAATCAAAGAAAGAAAGACGTGTGGCACACGTTCCCTTTGTACTACCCCGGCTACGAACCCGAGACGACCCCGGGTAGCCGCTTGCTGCCCAGTTTCATCTGATATTAGTGACCTGTAGATACAATATAATTGAACATTGTACAATATTATACAATATTGTGCAACTATGAAGTTTCTTGCCGATTCTTCTCCGTAGATACTGCTTTCCGAATCGGTGGTAAATGTCAAAAATATGTACCTAATGACGTGTCAAAAGTGCTTCTAAAAGAAGTCTAATTGAATAAATAAATATTTGAGTTTGAGTTTGAACAGGATCGTAATCGGCTAAGAAATAGTTTACAAAAGTATACAAGGTTATAGAAGTGGAGGCAAATGACTGAAAGTAAAAGATACATCATGTTATGAAGGTCGAAATCAGATCGAATTATAAATCGGTCAAAGAAGAAATAAGTACTGTACTAGAAACTATAATGAATGGATAAGACAATAATCTTTAACTAACACAGATTATAAAACAATAAAAATATTTTTTTTTTAATTTTATAAAAGGACATGAATACAATATTTACTCACTTTGTCAATGAGTCCATGCCGATTTCCTCCTGAGCCATGAAGAAAGCTTCCGTCTTTTCCAAGACATGTTTAAGTTCCGTCAGCTCTAAGTAGTTCTGTTTCAAGTTAATAGCATTGTGTGACAGCTCCAGGATTTCATTCTCTGTCTTTTCCAAATGCGCCTGAAGAAAAAACAATATTTACTTACCCGTTTATCAAACATATAACCTCAAAAGCTATAAAACATCTCAGAAATGCTAGTAGAGTATTCAGAACTAGTTCATGAATACTTGTAATGATTATTCTTGTCCTTGCTCTACAAAAAGAGGCCGATAAAGTACGATTCACGAGGAAACTATATTAAAAATTTAGTCATTATTAAATAGGTACTACAGTAATACCAACCAGTCTTGGAAACTGCCAAAAGAATTTAATTCTATGTAAAATTGTAACATCAAACGATATTATAATACATTACGCTATAGCTTATAGGGACTATATTATCAATTATGTACCTAACAAATAAGGTGCATGCACAGTAAAATTACGCAAAACTGACGATGTATTTTCTTTGCTGACAGCATATATTAAAACCTCATCAATTCACTTTTGCTGTTATAAAATAAAACCGACCAACACTAACTAACATGCGATGTATCATCTCCGGTCGCACGCAATAAATGTCTTGTAATTCTTGTCAGATCATTAGAGGTGCATGTTTGCGGTAACGTTGGTATTAATAACATCTATGCTGTAAAGCCGCAATGTTAAAATAAACATAGCGTTTTACGATCTAAAATTATGTCATTTCCACAGAAATAGGACTGAGGGCCTCTTTTAACCACATTGTAAAAGCTATCGAATTAAAAACAGGTAATTAAAGAAGACTAAATAAATGATTGAAAAATTATAAAAGACAGTTTGTAGCTTAACTTGGTCGCGAATCAACCAAAGTGCCTATATTACAATTAAAACCTCATTATAACTCCCTCGATGTAATGTTATGAATTAGAAGCATCGCTTCTTATGATTCGTAATTGTAAGCCAAGGATATTTCATCCAATAAAATGATTCCTATAGTTTCCATCCGATGTTTCTAAAAACTACGGTTCTCAATACCCTATTTTTGTCTTCGATCCTATATCCGATCCATACTATGCAATTTTTGAAGTGAAACTTCTTTAGGCGTGTTGTGACTAAAATTTCAAGGTCGCGTCATAGTCTCAATCTTTCCAAAGAAGTTTCACTTCTAACTTCTTCGGCACACGCTCTTTTTTCTGTCTCTTCCTTACCTCAAGATCAATAATCTCCCTAGGGTTGGGCGCTCTGGGTATGTCCTTGACGGAGGGCACGTGCACCTTGTCCTTGTGCACTTCAGCCTCGATGTAGCGCAGTTTGCGCTCCATCTCATCGCAGCGGCGGACCTCATTCACGAACTTACGTTGGAACGCGTTTACGTCTGGGTTTAGCTGAAAAAAAAAACAAATTAAGAAATATGCCGAAATGTCGAAAAAGTTTTTTAGTTCTGTCTGATTTATCTACTTTTAAGTTTTAACAGAATATGAGCAAACGCATGTAATGTGGAGCAATCCTTCACATTAGGTAATGGGTTTGACAAGGAACTCGATAAAATTAATCAACCTATCATAAATTACGTTTCTTTAGAATCCCCCCTTTTATTTTTACGGGATGGAATTGAGAATAGACCTAGTAGCTGGTATCTTCTTAACCTTTTGTTATTGGAAGAGGCATAAGTAATCATTCAAATGCTATTGTTACGAATATAGAAGGTAATCAAACTAGTACAATGCAGGCACGCGAATTAAGATAACTATCAACACTGGGTATCAGCCAATAAAATAGTTTTAACTTCATTAGTTTATCCAGTTTGTAAAAGTCCCTATAAATTATTCGTTAGTTTTTGATTTTGTTATCTGGAAGCTTTGAACGATAAAGTTTATTAAGTTTGTAACAGAAATGAGACAAATTAATACGTAGATGACCTCTTTATGTATTGAGCAATCATAACCGCTGTAAAATAAGTAGATGTAATAAGAAACTTTGTGTTAAATAATATCCTACTAATTATTAATCGGAATGCATGAATTGATGTCATAATATTGATTGCTAACATACAAAGTCTAGTGCGGAATTTGCTGACTTTTATTTTGATGATAACTTTACAATCTCTCTTCTGGAATGGCATTTACCGAGATTTTTCTGGGCCCTAGGGCTAAAGCTATTAAGTACCTAATATTATATACAATATTGGTAATGATTTGTTATAATAAATGACGTTCACCAATTAAAATCCTTCTACTTCCGTTCGTAATAAAACCAAGAATAAAACTGACTAAACGCAAAGACAGTAAAATGATAAGAACAATAAAAAGTGGAAAGCATTATCATATTTTTTACAATATGGAGGAAAACGTGATATTTGCAAAAACAAAGCGATTACCTATTGTGACGTATATATTGTTATAACACTTAATTACTAGCTCAAATATTTAATATTAAAATTAGAATAACTAAAATAAAATTTCCGACCT
This sequence comes from Colias philodice, assembly GCF_061535455.1. Taxonomy (NCBI): domain Eukaryota; kingdom Metazoa; phylum Arthropoda; class Insecta; order Lepidoptera; family Pieridae; genus Colias; species Colias philodice. The sequence continues at coordinate 10,016,741 of NC_143095.1, read as the reverse complement.
TCACTATGATCAAAATAAATAGTAAAATCTATACTAATATTATAAAACTGAAGAGTTTGTTTGTTTGTTTGTTTGAACGCGCTAATCTCAGGAACTACTGGTCCGATTTGAAAAATTCTTTCGGTGTTAGATAGCCCATTCTTCGAGGAAGGCTATAGGCTATATATCATGACGCTAAGACCAACAGGAGCAGAGCCACGCGGGTGAAATCGCGGAGCGCAGCTAGTACCTATCATATAAATATGCAATCTAGAAATAGTTTTTCCAAACTCCATGCGTAATTGAAACAAAATTGCATTTATTTATACATTTTTCCTGTCCGATATCCAGTTTGAATCAGGGCGGTCGAGACTCAGGTAAAATTGTCGTAAAGGACTCGGCACACAAGGCTGCCCATAAAAAGTACCTTAATTACGAGCTGACGTCTGATTTATATCGAAAGGGTTACAAGGTTTAGGCAACCGTACATATATGGTAAAAACAACTGAGGAATTTTTCATGTGATAATAATCATTCGTCCTGCTCCTGACTACTACTTTAAGTTTTTACGGAAATATACACAATGAAACTGAAAGTAGTTGCTAAAAGTAGTGTATAAATTATTGATGAAAAGCTCCCAAAAAATATTCATTATAGTTACATTTATTTCAATGTCGATTGGTGAAAATTTTCTGACATTAATTTTCCTTTTAAATAATTAATCCTTGGAATTTCTATTCTTTTCAATGTCGTACGGCGTACCTATCTTTTAGAGCTTATGCTAACTTCATACCTAACACTCTTCAATTTTAATTTAAGAATACGTTTCTGAATACTATCTAATAAGTAGCTGTTAGTTTATAAAAACTATTTGACCTTAAGAACGCGAATGCCATACACAGTGAAGTTGACCTCGAGATGTAAACACCAAATTACCATCTCGCTAACCTTTCTCTGCAAACACGTTATGCAACGCCTTAAGGCGAAGGAACCAGTCTTCAATATTTATGAGCTAATTTAGATCTTAGTTTACTACTGTTTCGTAATAGTGGTAATACTGTGAACTGTCTGGTTACTTGTATTACGTGTATTAATAGCGAAAGTTTAGCAGGATGTTTAGATGTGCAATTGTTTGCACGTCAATCATGGAATAATCAACAGGACCTGTGATCTGATTATTTCATAATGCTTGTTGGAATTGAGCTAAAATAATCCTATATTATATCGTGGTGGAAAACCCTGAGGGAGGCCTTTGTCCAGCAGTGGACGTCCCACGGCTGAAACGAACGAACGAACGAACGAATCATATATTAATTTAAGTATAAGTAATGACCTATTCATTGAAAAGTCGACAAGGTAGGTTGTTGATTTCATTTTAGATATACCAATTAGGTGATAGCTAGGTAGCTTTTGGTGGAAATAACGTACTTTTTACCCTTGAATCCTTCGGCAGTTTATTTCAACATATATACGTCTCAGTCTCAATGCAGACGTGCAGGTATTTTGAAAATTTGAAACATAAAGCACAAAACGATTTCCCCTCAAATTCTATATACTAAAACTACTCCACAAAAATTGGCGCCTATAAAACCTTTAGTCACAAGCATTCCATTCCGATTTAAGGCGAAGTCACTCCAAACTTGGACCGCGTAGAACAATACCAACATAAATGGGGACAACACTTACATTTTTATCGTTATTTACTTAGAAAATTGTGAAGTAAACGCTTATGATTGCTAATTGAGGTATTTAGGTCGATATCGTTGCCTTGCATTGAGTGCATTGAGATTGTCGTGCAATTTATTTATCATGATATTGCATGGGATTATATAGAATTACTGCAAATACCTCGTGTTTGTTATATGAGGATTTATTTTAAACATACGCGTGTTCAACATTGATAATGCAAATTACCATATCGCAGACACATGAATTATTTATGTATTGAGTTTATTGAACGAAATATGGGTCTACAATGTTTGGTTTGTGAATATATTATTTTTAATGCTATTAATAAGTATATTGTGTCTCACATTTTATTTTAATTTATGGTAAGACTATACAACAAAATTTCATTTTCACATACCTAAGTAACCAAATCAATAAACTGATATTGCAACATAGGTATGGTAAGAATAATGTAGGCTGGCAATATTATCATACGCAATAAGTTAAATGGCTAATAAATTATTTCTTGTCAACCTTCAATTATTCGTAGAATCTGTAGTCTATAACTAAGTATGAACTAACATTGATTAGAATTTACGGGACGATGTGGTCGCTAAGCGGAAAAGTTCCTTGTAGGTACGATAAAGAAAAAGTAAGATATTTATGTGTTTCTTACACCTAAATATGTATCTCTGAACTACCCAAGGAAGAAAACATATTTTCATTGGAATTCTTATTTTTTTTTTCATTGGAACAAATCTGATTTTTTTCCTGAGTGACATTGGCTACATTTTGTAATAACTTTATTCTATGCAACCAGGCTGGTTACCATGTTTTCAAGCAGTAGTAATTGGAGTGTGGAAAAATGACAGAGCTTAATAAATAGGTTGCCTAGAACCATCAATTCCTTACAATGGAATTTAAAGTTCTTCGTGACATAACCCTTTATCAAAAAATAATCATATTTTTTAATTGCTATGCAGGAACACTTACATCTCTAAACTGCACAGTGCCAGCCTCCCCCAGCTCTGACACCGACGTGTACGCCGCCTCGGGCTGTATGAAGAGCTGGCAGAGCGCCATCTCCTCGCTTCGGAACATCGCCCCCATGGTGGAAGTCTATTCTGTTCCCCCTGTCTGTAACAAGCATTAAAAAAAACATTAAACACATGTGTAGTAGATTATAATCATCGAGTAAATGACGTCATCACTATATAATGATCCGAAAACAAAGTCATCCGTTGCGTCTGTCTATCTGTTCGTTAAAAACTCAAAAACTAATGCGTCGATTTTCATTCTGTTTTCACTAATGGATAGCGTGATTCTCGAGGAAGGTTTTAATAAATAATTTGTTAAGTTGTAGAGCATGCGGGCGAAGCTGCAGGAGGTAAGCTAGTTATTACATATAACAAATTAGTTACGTTTACACACGGTAGGGGCGCTTTTTATATTCCCATACAAATTGAATGACGACACGAATACTTTGGCGATAGTTTTCGTGCTCGAACTTCAGTATATGACTCAGTCGAAGTTACAGTCGGAGCGGACGAATGGAACAAAGAATGATCTTGTAGTAAATCAACATTTATATTGATGACTGACATCATCAAGAACGATGGAGATACTTTATTGCTGTAATTTTAAAGTATCATTTCAGTTCTCACCTAGAATAGTCTACCGTGACGTAATCCAATCAACTCCGGTGTACTTAAGAAGATAATAAGAATTCTAAGTCTACACTGTGCTTTCTCATAAAACAAATACAATGTATGTAATCATAACATCATTCTTAGTCATCAATTAAACAGCAAACATCAATTTACTGCCGGAATGAAACAATAATAAGTACGGCCTTATCATCCTAAAACCAAAACAGTCGTTGTTGACTTTTGTTGTCTTACTAAATATTTGTCCACTAACCGATAAACCTTAACCAAAACAATTTTATTGCTCGATAATAACTAATTTAATTATGTAAGTAGGTAATAGAATCTATTATAGACTAGAGTAGATAATTTTTGAAACAAAAAAAAATCGCAGTCGGATGAAACCCATTAGAAAAGGAGGGGAATATGATGAAAATTAAAGGAAAAATAAATTACGGTCAATCCGAGTTCGGGAAAAGGGAGGGGGGAGCTTTTAAGAGAAAAAAATGGTTTCTCTTGATTTCCGACAAAACTACAAGTCCTACGGAAAAAAGTTCAATGGCAATGTTGTAGATAATAAAAAGATCTACAACTTCTGTATTGACAATTTTTTCACATAACCTCAAAATTTAGGTGAAAAATTCAAAAAACCAAGTTTTTGGTTTTTTATTTTTATCTACTTCAAAATTTATTTTTTTTCTACGAAATTTGGTGTAAACTTGCTTTATTATGTCCCAAATACACTGTAATTTATTTGACTGAAAATATTTATTTTTTCGCCTTATTTTGAATTAATACCAAAAAAACAACCTAATTTTCAATCGAAAAGTCACCCGTCAAAATATCAGCTTTTTTCAAAAACTTGGGGAGCCTTTTATTCATTGAAATCTCTACTTTCATATGGTGTAAAAAAAATAAACATTACCATAGTAAATGTTCTCAGAAAAT